>NC_080841.1:44119530-44421921 GCF_030435755.1 Ochotona princeps
ACCACATGTAAGATTGGGCATTGGGAATGGGCTTGGTAGGAGAACTTTTGGAACTCTCCTGCTAGGCTGTAGCTATCAATGGTGAGCACAAGAGCCAGGGCTGGAGGCAGATCAGGACAGGCAAGGGTGTAGCATATGTCAGCATGCATATGGAAAGGTTCTGGGGGCAGGCCAGACTGGGTTAGGCCCCAGTATCTGCTGGCACTTGCAAGAGCCAGAATGGATGTGGCATGGACTGGACTAGGGTGTAGCATCCACTGGTGAGAAGAAGGGGTATGAGTTGGTCAGGCCAGGCTGTAATACCTGACAGTGAGTGCCAGGACTGGAGGCATGCCATGTCAGGCTGGGCTGCAGCATCCACTGATTCACAGATCCAGTGCTGGGAGCAGACCTGATAGATGAACTTGAGGAACTCCCCTAGTAGGCTGCAGTTCCTGCCAGTTCACATAAGAGATGAGGCCGGGGGCGGAATTGACCAGGCAGCTGCAACCACCAGTATGTGCACTGGCTGGTGCTGGTGATAAATTGAATCTGACCTTGCACTGACTGATGCACCCAAGAGTTAAGTCTGAAGTCATCCCAGGTGAGGTTTTGGGGGGACTCACAACAACTGGACTGCTGGACGCAAAACCTGGCCACAGGGAAAAATCACAAGAATATGATCCGACCTTGGAGTGCATGTACTGGGACTGGGCCTCCTCAGACACCAATGCCTATGCAGCAGACAGTACACTCACATACCACAGGGGACATGACAGTTAGCTCATCTAGGCCAATAGAGGACATGAAGTGCCTCATCAGAGGATGAAAAGCAGAACAGGTTGGATAACTCTTCAGGCCAAGTTTTAAAGCAAATGTTTGGTCCTGCGGATGTACCAAGGTGGACTTTGTCAACTATCAGATTTTGAAGATTTTCTTAACTCTGGTGCAAATGAAGCCAACATCTCAGAACTGTCAAAACTACTCAAGTAGCACCTTGAGAACATTATTCCTCACATTGGGGTTTCTAAGGTATCATCAAACAACTGTCTCCCATCCCCAGGTGCTGATGTAATTTGACAGCAAGGAGCAACTCCCTCCCCTTTCCCTCCAGTAGACACAGGAAAAAAAAAAAAAAAAAAGAAATGAAACATTTGCCCCACCCATGTTCCTCCATAACTTTATCTTCCTCACCCTAATTGGAGCGTGCATCCCTCAACTATGTAAACAATATTAAAAATAAAATTTTAAATTATATTTTTAAAATAAGTAAATGTAGAATACAAAAAACATGAGCATGAGGACCAAATAACCCCCTCAAAAATAAACACAAACATCTTTCAATATTAAAATGTAAAGATAAAGAGATTGAAGAAAAGCCTAAAAAAGAAAGAATGATCATAACATTATTCAAAATCTAAAAAACCTGAAACAGCGATTCAGATTTATGACATAGTACCAAATAAACTAAAATACATGTTTTAGGAGTTTCTGAAGGTATGCAAATAGAGAATGGATGAGAAGGTGTATGCCATGAAATAAAAGCAGCAAAGAAAGGTACAATCAAGTACAGGAAACACATAGAAATCCTAACAGACATGACCAGAAAAAATTTTCACCATGACACATTAGTGTCAAACTGTGAACAGTAAAAAAGGAACATATTCTAAAATGTGCATAAGAGACATGGCAGATTACCTTCAGAGAATCTCCAATCAACTGACAACTGATTTTCCTCAGAAACCCTACAGGCCAGGAGAGAATGCAGAAACACAGATCTAAAAGAAACTGTTAACCCAGAATACTGTACCCTGCAAAGCTTTCATTTATAAGTGAAGGTGAAATAAAGACCTTCCAAAGCCAACAGAATATGATTTTCTCACCAGTTCTCCAGCATTATAAATGGTATTTAAGGATGCGCTGCATACAAAAGACATCATTATGAAAGAATATGAAGGCAGAAAACCTCCTAGTAATAATATAGAGAAAATCCAAAATAAACAATAGAAACATTTATGGGAAAGTGGCAGGCCAAACTAGTTACTTATAAAAATAACCTTGCTAGAAATGGCCTAAATTCTCTACACAGAAGACACAGACTGGATAAATGGATTTAAAAAAAAAAAAAAGATTCAAATATTTGTAACCTGAATGAAATACACCAAGCAAAAAGATTCACACAGACTGAAAGTGAAAGGTTAGAAAATTATATTCCATGCAAACAGAGAGCAAAATTGAGCAGGAATAGCCAATTAATATCAGAAAAATTAGAATTTAACAAAAACCTGCTAACGGAGATAATTATAATTACATAATTATGTAGTGATTAATAGATCAATTAAACAAAGATATGACTACAGTAAATGTAAATGCACCCACTGCCAGGGTACCTAGTTATTTAAAATAAATATTAATGGGTAGAAAGAGAGACACAGACTCCAATATAGTAATAACAGGGAGGCTTAAACATCACACTTTCATGGATGGACAGATCAGCTAGACAGAAAATCAACAAAGAAACAACAGAACTAATCTATACTATAGACCAAATAGACCTAATGGATATGTATCAAGCATTTCACCTACAGTTGTAAAATACATATTCCTCAACACAAAGAGTTACATTACAAATCCACAGTCAACATTATAGTGAATGGGGAAGTGTTGGAAGCATTTCCACAGAGATCCTGAACCAGCAAAAAGATGCCTACTTTCACCATTGCTCTTTACTACAGTTCTGGCAGTTTTAGCCAGACACAGGCAAGAAAAAACAAATCAAAAGAATACAAACTAGGAAAGAGGAAGCCATACTACCCATATGCAGATGGGGTCACTCTACATATGGATCGACCAAAAGACTCCACTAAGAGACAAGTGGAACTCTTAAGTTTGATATAAAAATAACACAAAACTCAGTAGCCTTTGAATACTCAGATAAGACCATGGCTGCAAAACAACTTATAAGATCAGCAACATTCACAATAACTACAAAGAGTTAAAATATCTTCGAAAAAAACTTAACTGAAGACATGAAAGATCTCTGATGAAAACTATAAAACCTTCACAACAGACGCAAAATGGAAAAATCTATGTTTGTGGATTGAAAGAATATAAACAAAATGCATATACTGCCTAAGGTAATAAACAGGTTCAATGTGATCTAAATCAAAATACTAATGACATTATTCTCAAATCTAGAAAAAATATTAAAATTCATACAGAAATACAAAAGATGTTCAAATCACTGAAGCAATCTTAACAAACAAAAACAAAGAAAGAGGCATCACAATATCAAGTTTTTCAAAATGGTAGTTATAATCACAACAGCCTTGAACTGGCACAAAAATAGACATGTGGAATGAACTGAAACCTCAGAAATCAATCCACGTATCTACAACCAACTAATCTTTGACAAACGAGCTAAGATCATTCCCTGGATAAATGACAATACCTTCAATAAATGTGGCTGAGAAAATTGGAGCTACACATGCAGCAGTATGAAACAAGATTTCCACACTTTATAGGAAAATGGAACAAGCATCTAATTCTATGACCTGCTGTTATTAAATTACTAGAACAAAATTACAGGAAAACTTTGTAGGACACTGGAATAGACAAAGACATTTTGGAAAAGACAGAAAAGCAAAGGCAATAAAGTAAAAAAATAGACCAATGCGATTATATCAAGCTATGAAGCTTCTTGTAACAAAGGAAAGCATCAACAAAGAGGCAAATGATAGAAGTTATTTGCAGGGCCCAGAGCGATAGCCTAGCGGCTAAAGTCCTCACCTTGAACACGCCGGGATCCCATATGGGTGCCAGTTCTACTCCTGGCATCTCCACTTTCCATCCAGCTCCCTGCTTGTGGCCTGGGAAAGCAGTGGAGGACGGCCCAAAGCCTTGGGACCCTGCACCTGCGTGGGAGACCTGGAGGAAGAGAATCCGGGCTCCTGGCTTCAGATCGGCTCAGCACCAGCCGTTGCAGTCACTTGAGGGGTGAATCATCGGATGGAAGATCTTTCTCTCTGTCTCTCCTCCTCTGTATATATCTGACTTTGCAATAAAAATAAATAAATCTTTAAAAAACAGTTCTTTGCAAACTATGCAACAGATAAAGCATTAATATCTAGGATCTATAAAGAGCTCAGGAAACTCAACAACAAAAATAAATACTACAAGAAATAGGCAAAGGACATGAACATGCATTTTCAAAATGTGTTCAGGATCATCAGCCATCAAAAAAACGCAAATAAAAACCACAATGAATTTTCACCTCGCACTAGTTAGAGTGGTTACCATCCAAACATTAAAAACAGTAAATGCTGGCAGGATGTTATGGTACTCCAATACACCAATGGTGGGAATGTAAACTGGCACAAGCATTTTGGAATACAGTATGGTGCTCCTCCAGAAATCTGAAGATCTAGCATATGACGAAGCCAGCCCACTTCTGGGAATTTACCCAAATGAAATAAAATTGGCACAATCAGCATATGAAAGAGTTGTTTATCTTTTAAAATGTACCCCTGTACTTATTGCTGTTTAATTCACAATAGCTAAGACATGAAGTTGACGCAAATGGCTATCAACTGATGACTGAATAAAGAAAATTAGATGTATATATATTCATTCTGTAAATACTCAACCATAAAAAATGAAAGTCTGCCTTTTGTAATGAAATAGATACAACTGGAAATCATTATGTTTAGTGAAATAAGCCAATCAAATATGTTTTCCCTAATTTGTGGCAACTAACATACAACATACAAAAATATCATTTTTTAAAGGTTTGTTTATTTTTATCACAAAGTCAGATACATAGAGAGGAGGAGAGACAGAAAGGAAGATCTTCCATCCAATGGTTCACTCTTCAAGAGGCCGCAATGGCCAGTGCTGCGCAAATCTGAAGTCAGGAGCCAGGAGCTTCCTCTGAGTCTCCCACGCGGGTGTAGGGACCCAAGGCTTTGGGCCGTCCTTGACTGCTTTCCCAGGCCACAAGCAGGGAACTGAATGGGAAGCAGAGCTGCCGGGACCAGAACCGGCGCCCATATGGGATCCCAGCAGGTTCAAGGCGAGAACTTCAGCTGCTAGGCTATTGCACTGGGCCCCAAAAATATAATTTATATAAGTGAAATTGACATTCCCAGATTTGATTATTGTTGAAAGCCCTGTCTATGCCCATGAGGAACTGAATTCTTTATTTACTAGAGGATTAAGTTCATGAGTTTAAAATAAACTGAAAGCATGTTATTGTAAAATTTTTGTTTTAAATAACAAGAAAAGAAAGAGAAAGGAGAGTTAGATCATGGGTAGGAGGAAAGGTATGGCTAGATGTAGCATTATTTTATCTATAATAATATATATTATTATATTTAAAGATTTATTTTTTTATTGTAAAGGCCGATACACAGAGAGAAGGAGAGACAGAAAGATCTTCCATCTGTTTGGTTCACTCCCCAAATGGCTGCAATGGCCAGAGCTGACCCAATCCAAAGTTAGGAGCCAGGACCTTCTTCTGGGTTTCTCACATGAGCACAGGGTCCTAAGGCTTTGGCCCATCTTCCTCTGCTTTCCCAGGCTACCAGCAGGGAGCTGGATGGGAACTGGAGCTGTGTGGACATGAACTGGCACCTATATGGGATCCTGGCACATGCAACATGAAGATTTTAGCCACTAGGCCACTGTGCTGTAACAAGCCCTAAATTAATTTTAAAAGATAGTTAAATTGATTCTTCCCTGTACAATATGTAATAAGAGTTATTTAAAAATGCAGTTAAAATTTAGAGTGAATAAATGATTCTAAAGATTTAAATTTTAATTAAGAGGAAAAACAACTTGGATGAGTTGAGAAGAAATTAAAAGGACTCTGAAAAAGTCTATTCAAGCAAGCAATGAAAGCAATGAGAACAATTTCCCCCAAAGAGCACTAGTCAGATTTCCTAAGTTATTAATAGTCTTTGCATTCTACAAATTCCAAAGAAAATAAGAGCAGAGATTTGGTGAATCAACAAATAGGCAGTAAAACATTATTATAACACCTTATATAGTTACCTAAAAAAAACCATATCAGAAACTTACTAACATATGGTGTATTAAATACAATACAAAAGTATTTATTTCTAACCTGAAAAATTCTGAAATAACGTATAACTTACATTTCCTAGAAATAGGGCAAGTGGGAAAATTGTCAATCTTTGTGGCGAAACATTTAAAAGTTTCATGATATATAACATAATCACATATATGCATACTTATTGATTTAATTATATGAAGAGATATTTACATAAATTTTTCAAATGCGGAAATTAAAAATACCTATTAAGTGTAGCAATTCTATTCAATTTTGAAACAAATTTTAATTCAAATTCATTCTTTAAAAGCAACATTAGAAAACTATACTAAAGCAAATACTACAAAAGCAGTATTCCTCCTTTTCTTCTATTACTAATAGTTATAGAAAACAGCTATAAAATAAAGAGAAAAATAACTTCTTACATCAAACTTTGTACTGTTTTTCTGATAATATATATGTCTACGTTTACTTTTTTGCTAAGTATTCTGCTTGTGTATAAATGTCTTAATCAACATTATATTCGAATCATATCCCATGAAGCATTATGGCTTTGTATCATTATAAAAAGCTGTGTGTTTTCTCAATTTTTTATATTAAGTATATGATAAATCCCAACAATATACAATGTTCTGAAGCTGAAACTATATCAACTATTCAGGCAGAAGTAACTTTTCGTAAAGAAATTTTGATAATGTGAGTGGCATAATGAACACATACCTGTTGCCTTTTCCTCCTGAACAGGTATCTTCCATACCAGTGGAAGGAGTGAGAGGAGAAGAGTCAAGAGCTCTTCTCTACATGTCAATGCCTGTATCAGAAACAAGAGTCATTAAGCTTTAAGGGCCTAAAAAGAAAAAAAAAAACACAAACAAAAACTAATTTCCTTAAAAAAAATAATGCTTTAAATGTAATCAAATGTTATTTCTCTTGAAAAGTTGCACTTCCAAAGCTAACAATCAAATTCAGCAGCTTAAATCCAATTCAAGCTGTAACACTTTTTGACTTAAAAGCCTTTAAAATGATGGAAAATTGTAAAGTATCTGATGGCATTTCACACATTCTTATTGCTATTTCCTAAAGCCTCTGCTATTACCACCATGTACAATACAAGAATTCCTCGCTGATGGAAAAACAGATGTGTTAGGTGGCAATGAAAAGATAAACCCTACTAATTGGCAAACTAATAATATGAAGTTACCAGAAAAAGGTAAAATGTTCATGCAGTTAAATACAAAACCCAGATAATTTTGAAAAGCAATTGATACTAATAAATAATATACATTAAAAGTGAAAGAATTGTTAGTGAAAGTGATGCAATTTATATTTGTCAACTCCACATTATGTCCACAGGACTCACTGTCTTACCCTTCTGGAGTAAATGGTCCAAGCGTTGGAGATAATCCCCTTATGTGGTCCATAAAATACATACACACAAACAATAAAGAATGATAGAAGGTATGTAGTATGAGTAAGTAATCATGTGTGGCCCAAGTGTTTAGTTGAAGAGCAACTACTATCAAAAGTATGGAAGTGGCACTGGATCTACAGAGTTAGAACTGAGACACAGGTGGTCATGGACTTAATGACAGATCCAGTCAGAATTAATTGCTTACACCAAGTGCTAGGGAGGAAGTCAGAGGTGAGGAAGGGGAGTGATCAGTGTTAGGGGCACAAAAATAAATAAACCCAGATTAAGAAAAATGATTACCTAAAGTACTCTGACAACAAAAATGAGAAGGTGGTTGAGAAATTTTAAGATAGAACTGAAGTGATTTGCAATTGAATACTGATGCACCATAAAGAAGAATAAATAATCTAAATGGACTCAGAAGTTTCTATTTTAGGCAATAATGAAATGAAATTCATTACTGGAAATGAATTCACTGACAGAAATTTAGAAGTGTTTTTTAAGTTGGGTTAAAAATGATAGGTTCACTTTCCAGACATGTTGAATCTGAGATGCATTTAGGATATCCAAAAGGCTGTAGTTCCTTCATCACTGTCAAGGTGCAGCCCCAAGATACACCCTTTCTATGACGGTTTTCCTCCACCAACTGCCAACACCCGTCTCTCCTCTGCAGGACTCCCTGCCTCTTGCCCCCATCTCACAGGTAGATTAATTCTTGGGAACTATCAGCCTTTCAGAAGAATGACACTGAAATGAACACATTTTGCTTTTTCCATCTTACCTGAGATTCTAGTCCTAAGAAGTACCCCTGCACCACACCATGGTCCAAAACAATAATAGGGAATTAAAACAGCCAGCATCTCATCTAGTGCCCACATGGAGTGCCAGCACCACAGGGCAGAGGATCAGCCTGGATACTATCATGACAACCCCATTTTTTTTTTTATTGGAAAGTCAGATATACAGAGAGGAGGAGAGACAGAGAGGAAGATCTTCCGTCCAATGATTCACTCCCCAAGTGGCTGCACGGCCAGACCTGAGCTGACCCGAAGCTAGGAGCCAGGAGTTTCTTGTAGGTCTCCCATGCAGGTGAGGGTACCAAGCATTGTGCCATCCTCGACTGCTTTCCCAGGCCACAAGAAGGGAACTGGATGGGAAATGGGGACATTGGGATTAGAACTGGTGCTCATATGGGATCCAGGCACATGCAAGGCGAGGACTTCAGCCGCTAGGCTACCATGCGAGGCCCATTTTTAAAAACTTGTTAAATATGACAGACAACCCCCCATTCTCTTGTTTTTTTCCAGAAGCAGGATTTTCTATTTGTCACTACTAAAGTCTAAATTTTAAACAGATTTCTTGGACTGGTGATTCAGGTCCATCAGCTCATTTAACTTTAGTACCTGTGTCATCCCCAGGGACCCTTACCATGAAACTGCACAAGATTTTCCAATTTACACTTGGGCTTCTTTAGCATTTTCACTTTTCTAACACAGATAACATGGAGAAGAGGAATAGACTGATGAAGCTTTTTTATGATTTTCCAATGCTGTCTGGGATCAATTTTTGACCACTTCTTTCAATCAACTGTTTGCTCCTCCACATCATAATTTTCCTCTGGATTTGGCAGACCCACTGGTACTGAGCATAAGAAGTCTTCTGTACTGCTTGTTGCCACTTTTAGAAAAATCATCACAGACCAGATAAAGTAGATAATCATCAGTCGCCTTGATATCAACGTAAGCTTCAATCATGGTCTGCCATTTTTTGATAATGGAACATGTTTTGTCACGAGTCAGAGTCATGCCATGGAAGTTAGGAAGTTTGTACCCTGAACATTTCTAGTGGTTAGTTTGAATTTTCTAATTGCAATTTAATAATTCTATAGATCACCAAGACTTACTTGAAAACCCCAATCCTTGAGGCCATCAGATACAATTTTGGCTCCTGAGTCCTCAGGAGTAGTGTTTTCTCAATATTTCTTATATTGAACACTGCAAGCATTTTCACATGGTACCAATCCTCCTTAGAAAATCTACCACTTTCTTCTTGCCTTCTTTTCAGACACTCTGTTTCTTTCTCTCTCCTACTTGTTCTTGCCAACCATCACAGCAGTGCCTAGAGAGCCAAAAGGCAGAAACCCTTTATTCTTAACTTGGTTTTAAAGCTTTTGACAAGAAAAGATGAATTCTGTCAAGTGTTCTTAATATTTCAGCTTTTTCATATGTACTGTTTTAGACAGAGAAGAAGATCTTCCGTCTGATGATTCACTCCCCAAGTAACCACAACAGCAGGTGCTGCGCCGATCCGAAGCCAGGAACCAAGAACCTCTTCCGGGTCTCCCACGCGGGTGCAGGGTCCCAAAGCATTGGACCGTCCTTAACTGCCTTCCCAGGCCACAAGCAGGGAGCTGGATGGGAAGTGGAGCTGCCAGGATTAGAACCGGTGCCCATATGGGATCCTGGGCGCATTCAAGGTGAGGACTTAAGCCGCTAGGCCACGCCACCGGGCCCTATGTTAAGTTTTCTCTTGAATTACGCCAGAACTGTAACTTTTTTTTTTACATAAACAGCCTAGTAGTAAATACTTTAGACTTAATGAGTCATATGATTTCTGTCAAATGTTCTTCTATTTCTTCAAATGATCCCTGAAATGCAAAAACTATTCTTAGGAACTGGACTGCACAAAATTAGGTCACTGGCAGCAGGATTGACTCCAGTTTGCCCAAGTAGCCCCACTCCATCCCCTCATCTCCTCATAGAAAATAGTTGTTAAATGGCCATAATAATAATAGTCAATGATGACTTCAAAAGACTTAAACTGATACCTAGTAGACTATGACACACAGACAAAAGCATATTAAAAATACTGAGAAATTGTTCCATGTAAGGCTTTAATATCCAAAATACAGATCTATCTCCAAAGAATTATAGATGTAACTTTCAGAGCATGAAGTGTATCTCATTAAAATTCAGAGGTAACCCACAACAGCTTAAATAAAGTTGCACTTTAAGAAAATACTAAGAGGTGCCGGCATTGTGGTACAGTGGGTAAAGCTGTTGTTTGTGATACCAGCATTCCATGCGGGCACTGGTTCCTATCCCAACTGGTCCACTTCTGATCCAACTTCCTGATAATGGCTTGGGAAAGCAACAGAGAATGGTCCACTCTTTGGAATCCTGCCACCCACATCGGAGACCTGGAAGAAGCACTTGGCTTTGATCTAGCCCAACCCTGGCCATTTTAGTCATCTGGAGAGTGAAACAGACAAAAAATTGATCTCTCTTTCTCTGCTTCCTTTACTCTCTCCTTCTCTCTCTCCCTCTAACTGTAACTTTCAAATAGGCAAGTCTTAAAAAAGGAAATACTAACAACTTAGCTTGAAAGGGCCAGAGACGGTTCAAAATGAAAACCGGGCCTCTGAGCTTCAATTTTCTTTTATAAGAAGAAAGCAAGATGAGAACGCTACAAGTTATGGGCTATCTGTTACAGAAAACAAATTATAGCAAAGAGGGTAGTATCAAGAGTCCTTCACAAAATAGGTCTCAGAGACACAAAAGCACAACATGGGAACTTAGGATCATTTCTCTGATGCAAGGTTCCAAAACAAGCAAACCAAACAGAGACACTAGGGTCAGAACAGTGGTTGCTTTGCAGTGGTTGAAGGGGAAGGGTTTACTGGAAAGCACCATGACAAAACTTCCTAAGGTGGTGGGCTCATCCAACCATACACTTAGTTAATGTGTATCACCTCCTCCCCAGAGTGCAGAAGTGTTCATGTTCATGAGAGGCACAGATACAAAAGTTAACCTCCTCCTGAAAGGCACAGCTTTGTGTCTAGTGTTGATTCCATCTGAAGTGATAAATTTTGTTCAACTAATTCTCTTTTGTGATGCATTAGTATTTTTGTGGCATGTTTGTTAACTTCATGTTAATGAAAATTTATTATTTCACCCTGTGTGGACTGTGTTCCCTGGTCCTGTATTTTAGAGGATATATAAGTGAGTGGAGTGGGGACAGATATGTTCAGATTTGGAGACAAAGTGCTGTATGTCTCTATGTATACAGACCAAAGATGGACTTTCAGTGAAAGAACTGAAAATGTCCTAATAGTAAGATGATAGATTCTACATTGTCCGGAAACACTTCGATAACAGCATGATGGACTTGTGACTGTTCATGAAGGACATCAATTGTTAAACTACAGGGGAAATCAATGGGGTGGGGGAACTTGGGGAGGGGCATGAAAAATCCCAGAGGCTGTATCTTAAAACAAAATATTTTTAAATGTGAAAAAAAAGACTCAAATGGTAATTCTCCATTTCCTAACTGAAATATTTAAATGTTGATAGCTCCATTTAAAAACTGGCTATTAACACTGTTCCTAACTATAACTACAATAGATACTATAAAAAATAAGTAGAGAAAAGAAATTAAAAACTACTGTCACAGGGAAAATATTACTGTAGGTATGATAACTTTAGTCATCTAATAATTTATTAAAGAATATTTCATGACTTAAAAGAGAAACTATTCTCTTTAACATATTTTAAAAACATCCACATCCAAAAGACTTGCACACAGAATACTAAAGAACTACAAGTAGGTAATTATAAATAACTTCACTTTAAAATTGACACAAAAGAAAATATAAAACTGGCCAAAAAGATCAAAATCATTAGCTGTCAAAAAAAACAAAAATTAAAAACACAATAGACACTGCTTCATAATCACTTAAGACGTCCAACATAAGACTGGCAAAATAAAACTACAGGAAAAAGTGTTACCACTATTACGACTAGAATTATTTCAGTCATTTAACAATAAAACAAACTTGGTGACTTAAAAGAAAAAGCATAAAATCTACAGAGATTAAAGGAGACTAGTGACACTTAGAACTGGGAGAATGGAAGATAACTGGAGTGACCGCTTAAGGAGACAAGGATTCTTTCTGAAGCACTGAAAACGCCCTAAAATTGCCCATGGTGATGAATGCACATACTTGTGCTTATGTTAGAAAAGACTGAAGTGTATGAACAAAAGATGTGAAACATATGAGTTATATTTCAATCATGCTATCATTTTAAAAGGTGATGATATTTTATTAGCATTGCTTTATAATCTACAGATCTGGAGAAAACATTTTTAGAAGAATGATTCTTTTAAAATAGGAATTTTACATAAGTACAGTTCTCTAATAATTCTTTAGCTTTTCTTAGCAAGGTCTTAGAAAAATCTACAAAGAGGTATTATTGTGGGATGATCAGAGCTGACAATAATGTAGTATGTGCCATAACAAGAAACAAAAGAGAGGAGTTGAAAGGATTCCAACATAAGATGGGAAAAAACAAAAGGTAAGGAAATGTATGCTGTCTGACTTGGTAGGTTTAATATATTACATTTATGGGTTGAAACAGCACACTGCACTCTGTAACAATGTGCAAGTATTAAATGTTAATCAAAATGTTAAGAAATAAAAAGATGTGATGTTTCTGATATTATTTATCTTTTAAAAACAATGAGATGGGAACCAGCAAAATGGCTCAATTGGCTAATCCTCCATCTGCAAGTGCCAGCATCCCATACGGGCACCAGTTTTGAGTCTTGGCTGCTCCACTTTCCATCCAGCTCCCACTTATGGCCTGGGAAAACAGCAGAGGATGGCCCAAAAGCCTTGGGACCCTGCACCCACATGGGAGAACTGGAAAAAGCTCCTGGTTCCTGGCTTCAGATTAGCTCAACTCTGGACTTCGTGGCCATTGGGGCAGTGAACCAGCTTCCTTTTCTGTGTCTCTCCTTTTCTATATAACTCTGCCTTTCCAATAAAAATTTTTAAAAAATGAGAGAACTCTTAATTTTTAAAATGTGGAGAAGATGAATAGAGTATAACCAAAATTTCAAAATACAACATCACTATGCATAGTCTAATACAACCTTTTCTAATATATTATATAAGCCATACAAATATATACAAATTAAATTATAATTAACTTATACACATAACAAATTATAATCATGAAAATGAATACAAACAAATGAAAATTGCCAATGTCCTAGAAATTCCATACTAGGTGAATGTAACATTCTGACTATATTTGTGTTTTAAGTTACAATGAAAACTTGAGGCACTATTTATTTGTCTTTATATTTACTTAACACAGTATTTGTTAGTAAAATGCTTTCATCTATCAGTGTACTAAAAATATTCACATTAGTGCTACCTTAATGTTTTGAAGTCAGAGTAACTGAAATACAACGGAGCAACATTCATTAGTCCCCTGAAATCAAGCTATTTTCCTTCATAAAATATTTTATTTTCTGCCATAATTAAATAAAGATATAAATCGCACTTGAGTTTTGAGTTCGCTGTGTGTAAATTACACAGTATTTCTGGATCTCAGTTTACTCATACACACTAGAACGTTAGATAGCCATCGTTCCAGTTCCAATGAACTTTAGAACTATACCATAAGGGAAAAGTGAAATCCCATGGTCAAATGTGAACATGCTTTCAGTAAAAACAATAATGTATTAAATCTAGAAGCATACAAGCTCTTGAACTCAGTAATAATTTGTTTACTCAAAAGGATTTTCTGCTTTCACTCCAGAATCAGCAAGTTCCCTAAACATAATTTACACTTTCAAACCCACAGTTGATGTTTGCTGAATGTGCAAATTCAATTTCTGAATTAACACCAGTATTCAAATTAAAAAGCAAAATCTACATAAAACCATTTTAAAAGAAAGGCCATCTATAATTCTTAATTTCAAACACTTAAAAAAGTTTTTTAATAAAGAATATGTTCATAAAAGGCCTACTTTCTAAATTGGAGTTATGTGAGAGATGAGACTTAATCTCAAACACTCAATTTCTCTGAAATCCCAAATTTACGTCTATAATTAACTATAATATGCTAATGAAAAAACATTAATATGAAAACGTTACCTGGTCAATGATGGAATTTAGTTTGGTAAGTAACAGAAATCCCCGACCATGGACGAGGTATTGTCCAAGGGTTGCCATGTGTGTCTCCTCTTCTTCCTCCCTGGCCTCCACCTTCTGAACCACTGCATTGCAAAGCCGGTTGACATCAGTCAGAAATTCACGCGCCAATGAGTTACTGTCGGTGCTCATGACCGAGCTACAAAATAAATGTTAGGAAAATAAACATAAATTTACTTTGAAAACTATGTGTTCTTATTGTTTTTAACTTAAGATTGACTAACAGACACTGGATATTGATACTTAACCCTATAATTTTTTCAGAGACAACTCTGACCTACTTGGTGTTACTTAGGTATTTTCTGCCACAGGAGAACAAGTGTCAAGTTTGAAGCACCAAACATAGCCACAATTGGGTAAATCACAGTACCTAGATAGAACACACTAGTAAGTGGTGGCAGTTATGCTGGATTCTGATTTTCTTAAACAGAGTGAAAATAAGCCAATTACTTACAAAATTTTCTCGACTTACATTTTTTTAAAACAGATGGATAGATCTTTCAAAAATATCAACTCATCTTCCCCCAAAACCAGGATTCAGTTATTTTGGTGGAAGGAGAGGATTTCCCATGAAGTGATTCAAAATTGAAAAAATTCCAGCAGTTAAAACTGAGTTACCTCACTTACTACACATTTGAACTAAATAAAGAACATCATGGCATTTTAAGATTAAAGGAAAAAAGGTAAACAAAAAGAAGGTTGTAGCAGGGGAAGGGACACAGATATTCAAAAAAAGCATACACATACACAGAAAAGAAAGTCATAAAAAATAAAAATCCCCTCAAAATTTTAAAATAGTTTCATCTAAGGGCTAAAAGTAATTTTAAGACATTCAGTAACCTACAAAGAAGTCTGTAACCTAGCAGTGTTAAACTAATTAAGATGTACATTGCCCGATATTTCATACTCTCTGCGGGAAGTCCTGTCTGTAGACCCTATCAAAAGGACAATGTGCTAAAAGACAGTACCACTACAAAACATACAGGCAATGTGCCTAATCAACTGAAACAGCCAAATCAGGAGCAGCCACATACAAGGGCAGTTCAAAAAGTTCAAAGAAAATTAGAATTACAGGAAAAAGCTTACTCAATAATAAGTGAAAATGTGTATGTGAAGAAAGCATACATTTCAAGATCCATTTTGAATGAAAGAGAAGCCATACTTTTAATTCCATTTTTCCATGAATGTTTTGAAGTATCTTCACACATGCTGACAAATGTAGCATAGATTATAAAGAGGAACTGGCCAACCAGGCTTTTCCCTTTTTCTTAAAAATCTGAATTCAAAGGACCGAGGTGGCTTAGCAAAAGGTCACAAGGAGATGGACCTGTAGGATGATCAATATGAGGTAGCTGAGGCTAGAAAAAGAAAACTGGGCAAAAAAATTAACCAAAAGGATGTAAAGAGAATCAGACAAAAATAACAGGCAGAGATAAAATAATAGGTGCCCTTTAGTATAATAAACATCATCATTTTTAATGTTATTCAACATCACTAAGATATATTATTTAAAATTTTATATCATTCATTATTCCAAAATACAGAAATAACATCTACAATATATAATGTTTTTATGAGCTTTCATTAGCATAAAGCTTTTCAAAAAATCAGCTGTTGTTTTCCATTCATATTTATTTAACTTTGTTAACATATTTCACCAAATCTGTCATGCATTTAAGATATAAACTTATTTAGCCAACACTGAAAAAGAAAAATCACAGCCAAAAAACTCAATTAAACCATGACACACCATGCTTTTTATTCACATTAATTTCTTTCAGACAATACCACTCTCTGAAACATCAAGACCAACTACACTGGGCAATAATGGATGTATGCAGCGTATGTCTTTACTCCCAAATAATAAAAGGATTCCCATCACTGTTTTTAATTAATGTTCCATTACTTATTTCTTCACTTTTCCTACACTTGTCATATCATGATACATTTATATATCAGAAACTTGAATCTGTAACAGTGAAATGAATGGTTATGCATTATAATAATTTGGGAACAAATCATAGAACAGGGATATAGGATGGGAAGAGGAGAAGGAAAACGGATGATCTATGCACATAAATATGTATCATGGGAAATATATGTATATATGAAATGTATGAACTTTGCTCACTTTGTAAAAATAAAG
Source organism: Ochotona princeps (assembly GCF_030435755.1). Classification (NCBI taxonomy): domain Eukaryota; kingdom Metazoa; phylum Chordata; class Mammalia; order Lagomorpha; family Ochotonidae; genus Ochotona; species Ochotona princeps. Next base: position 44,136,140 of record NC_080841.1, read on the forward strand.
CAAAAATTTTTTTTAAAAAAATACCAGTCACAATACAGCATTTCTTACTATTGATTAATTGCTATTAATCTTGATAGCTGCTTTCAAAGCACTTGACATTCTGTAAGTTTGGTGCTGGTGCTTACTTGATCTTTCCACACATGAACCTCATATTTGAGTTCCTGGAATCAAGTTCCACCTTTGCTTCAATTCAGCTTCCTTCCAACACACACACAGGAAGGCAGCAAATAACGGCTCAAGCACTGAGTCCAGTCAACCACGTGGAAAACCTAGTGGAGATCCAGACCCTTGTTTTGTGCCTAACTCAGCTCAGACCAGCTGTTAGAGGTATTTGGGGGAAATAATGGGGATGTGTAACTTCTTTCTTTCTCTCTCTCATGGTCATTCTATTTTTCAAATCAACAAACTCAATCCTATCTCCCATGTGGGTGGCAAGGGCCCATTTAGTTGGACTATATTCCACTGCTTTCCCTAGCATGCCAAAAGGGAGCTAGAATAGAGGCAACAGCTGGAACTTGATTGGGTGTTCCAATTGGGATGCCAATGTCACAACAGGTAGCTTAATCCACTGTGCCACAATGTTGGTCCCTCAAAAAAACTTTTAAAAAATGTAAATAAAATGCATACATGTTTGTATTAGTAGGATATTACATAAAGTGATCTATTCTAGTTTTTGTTTCATTTAATACTTTGAAAAACTTTTCCATATGCATTCTCATTCTTCTTCGAGCTTTGTTTTCATATTGAAAAATAAAAATTGTGTATTCACAATGCACAATATGACATTCTGAAGCATTTATATAGATTCTGGATTAATAAAATTTAGTGAATTAGTAAATACACTATTTCACATTCCTAAGAACACTTAACTCTCCTCACATTTCTCAAGAATATAATAACTGTCGTCAATTATATCCACCATGCTGTATTCGCTTATTCTTTTAATAACTGAATGGCATTCCACTGCATCTATTGCAAGATACATATCACTCTTACAAAGCTCTTATAACTATGAATACAATTTCTTTTTTTTTAAGATTTATTTATTTATCTTTATTGCAAAGTCAGATATACAGAGAGGAGGAGAGACAGAGAGGAAGATCTTCCGTCCGATGATTCACTCCCCAAGTGAGCACAACGGCCGGTCCGGTGCTGCACCGATCCGAAGCCAGGAGCCAGGAACTTCCTCCAGGTCTCCCATGTGGGTGCAGGAACCCAAGGCTTTGGGCCATTCTCAACTGCTTTCCCAGGCCACAAACAGGGAGCTGGCTGGGAAGTAGAGCTGCTGGGATTAAAACCAGCGCCCATATGGCATCCCGGCACATTCAAGGCAAGGACTTTAGCCACTAGGCCATCGTGCCAGGCCATATGAATACAATTTCTTATTGTTGACTATTTAGGTTATTTCTAGCTTTTTATTATCAGAAGCAAAACTACAGCGAACAATCTTCCCTTACTTGAACATTTATCCTGTTATTACTTTAAAGCAGAAACTGCTATTAATATATTTTTACACATTTTTGTTAGTTTTTTTGAGCTGTTTTGTACTTTTTATCATTATTCTGAATGAGTTTTGTGTTCCATTACATATGCTAACTAGGCCAGAAAATGTAACTAGAAAGCAAAATATTTATTACATTATATACTCACCAGTCTTTCAAAACTTCTGTAACATTTAGAGTCTGTTTGAGTTGGGCTCATAAGCCATTTGAAAAAAGTATTCTTTCACCTATCAAAAAAAAAGGAAACAAAAATATTAATGGCAAAAAGAAACCACAAATAATTTTAAGAAAGTTCTGGCTACTGGGCTGGTGTTGTGACATAGTGGGTAAAGTTGCCACCTATTGCTCTAGCGTCCCATAAGGGTGTTGGTTTGTGTCCCAGCTGCTCCATTTCCAATCCAGCTTCCTTCTAATAGCCTGGAAAAGATAGAACGAAGTGGGTAAAGTGTGTGTGCCCCTGCTACCCACCTGGGAGACCTGGAAAATCTCCTGGTTTCAACCTGGGTCGGCCCAAGCTCTTGTGGTCATCTGGGGAATGAGCCAACGGGATAGAAGATATCACTCCATGTCTCTCCTTTCCTCTCTAAATAGTTTTTAAAAATTAGTAGCCAGTCTCTATATGTGATTCATGAAACAATACATGAATTTTTTTTCATATCAAGAGCATATAAAAAAATGGCTAGCATTAAGAACAGAGCTTTGAGACAGGCAGTTTTAAAACCTGTAAACAAGGCAATTTAATTATAGCTCTCTACTCTTCCTCTCTCAACTTCTAATTTACAACCTTCAAGTATACTTTCAGTTAACCAAAAAGGAGAATCAAACTGGTTCTCCTGGAATACCAACTACTACATACTACCAAGAAAAAACAATCTCCAACTCAAAGCTCCTATGCACAAATTATTATTCTTTTATTAAAAGATCTATTTTTATTGGAAAGTCAGATTTATAGAGAGGAGAGACAAAGAGAAAGATCCTCCGGATGCTGGCTCATTCCCCAAGTAGCCAAAAGGGCTACAGCCAATCCGATCTGATCTGAAACCAGGAGCCAGGAGCTTCTTCCGGGTCTCCCACATGGGTGCAGGGTCCCAAGGCTCTGTACCATCCTCCATTGCTTTCCCAGGACAAAAGCAGGGAGCTGGATGAGAAGTGGAGTATCTGGAATATGAATCAGTACCCATACGGTATCCCAGTGAATGCAAGGTGAAGACTCTAGTCATTAGGTTACTACACTGGGACCCTCAAGTTACTATTCTTCTATCATAGTGATAAATAAAAACTGAGAAAATAAAATCCATTTAAGAAACAAGAAGAGGACATGAGCAGGCAGTTTTCAAAGGATGAACTACAAATGGCCAACAGATACATAAAAAAATGTTCAGGTTGACTGGTCATCAGGAAAACACAAATAAAAACCACAATATTTAACCTCAACTCAGTTAGAATGGCTATCACATGAAAATAAAAAATAGAGCCTGGCACGATAACCTAAGGCTAAAGTCCTTTGCTTGAACACACCGGGATCCCATATGGGTGCCGGTTCTAATCCCGGCAGTCCCGTTTCCCATCCAGTTTCTGCTTGTAGCCTTCAGACCCTGCACCTGCGTGGGGGACCTGGAAGAAGCTCCTGGCTCCTGAATCCTGGCTTCGGATTGGCTCAACTCCAGCCACTGTAGCCTCTTGGGGAGTGAAACAGCAGATGGAGGATCTTCTTCTCTGTCTCTCCTCCTCTCTGTGTATACCTGCCGTTCCAATAAAAATAAATAATTCTTTAAAAAAATAATAAATGGTGTCAAATATGTGGGAATACACTAACCCACTGTTGGTAGGAGTGTAAACTAGCAGCACAATCACTACTCAAGATAATATGGAGATTACTCAGAGATTTATAAATAGGTCTATCATCTGACCCAGCCACCCAAATACTTTGGAATTCACTCAAATGACATGAAATCAGCACACAAGAGAGTTATTGATATGCTCATGATTACTTCAGCTCAATTCACAATACCTAAGATCTGAAATTATTCCAGATGTTAATCAACAGATAACTGGATAAAGCAAATATGGTCTATAAACAGTATGGAGTCCTTCTCAGCCATAAAAAAATACACATATGAAATCCTGTCTTTTGCAACAAAATAGATGCAAATGAAAACCATTATGATTAGCAAAATAGACCACCTTTATAAAGTCAAAAATCATATTTTCTTTGATATGTGGCAACTGATACAGAACATACAAAAAGTGTAGGAATAAAAAGGTTACTTGGGGATAGGACTGTCCTTCACAGCCTATGTTCATCCTCCAGTGGAAAAATGGACTTATGTTTTTACTTTTTAATTGTTAAGTATTATGATTAGTGGCAAATGAACATATTGAAATCATACCTGCAAATACTGTTGAAGAGAGGGAAGGGAGGGAGCGATATGGGGGTGGGGAAGCAGAGCTGCGAGGGAACTGTGATTATCTCCACGAAATATGCCTATAAAATATATAGTATCTGTTCTCTTTATACTAACAAAAATAAAAAGGCAAAAGAGAAAATGATAAAACAAAATATGCATGTATTAATTACCACCAATTTCTATATCCTTGTTTGAGTTTTAAAAAGAATATTCTGTGGGGCACACATTATGATGCATGCATAGGGTTAGGCTGCTGCTTGGGATGCCCAAATCCAGTTTTGGAATGCCAGCTTGAGTCTTAGTTCCTCTACACTTTTAACCCAAATTCTTACTGGTATGCCAGAAAGACAGCAGATGATCACCCAGGTACTTTGGTTCCTGCCACGCTTGTGGGAGATTGAAATAGAATTCCTGGCTCTTGGCATCAGCTGGGTCTAGCCCCAGTTGTTGCAGTCATTTGAGGAGTAAGCTAGTGAATACAAGATGATTCATTCTCTCTCTCTTTCTGCCTTTGAAACATATGTTTAAAAAAGAAAAAACACACGTTTAGGGGCCTGGTGCAGTAGCCTAGCAGCTAAAATCTTTGCCTTGCATGCACTGGGATCACATGTGGGCACCAGTTCTAATCCCGGCAGCTCTGCTTCCCATCCAGCTCCCTGTTTGTGGCCTGAGAAAACAGTCAAGGACGGCCCAAAGTCTTGGGACCCTGCACCCATGTGGGAGACCCGGAAGAGGCTCCAGGCTCCTTTCTTTGGATAGGCTCAGCTCTAGCCGTTGTGGCTGCTTGGGAAGTGAATCATTGGATTAAATATCTTCCTCTCTGTCTCTCGTCCTCTCTGTATATCTGACTTTTCAATAAAATAAAAAAAATTTTTTTAAAAACATATATTTTTTTACAATACAATGAAAGCTTTATGTAGAGAGCAATGGAAAGATTCCTGCTTCCAAGATAGCAACAAATGTTCCTCTTTAGTTATATATTCTTTCCTTCTCTACACTTTTTTTTTTCAACCAGGCAGAAGCATGAAAAATGTTACCATGTTTTAATTATGAGCCAAGTTGGAGGGTTTATTTCTAATCACAAATTTTTGAATCATAAGTTTTTAAATCAGTATTCATTCTTCAAGATTTATTTTATTAAATCTTTTTTTTGTTCACACATTTAGTACTTCACTAGGTGACTGTTGCCACAAATGGCAGGTAGAAAATAGTAATAGTAGTAAGATCTATTGTACTAAGTAATAATAGTAAGAATAGAGAAAAAAAGGAAGCAAAAATTAAAATAAAGATTTATCTTTTTATTTGAAGAGCAGTTTTATAGATAAACAGAGATCTTTTGTCCACTGGTTCACTCACTGAATCGTCACAATGCCCAGGACTATGTCAGGCTGAAATCAGGAGCCAGATGTTTTTTTAGGTCTCCCACATGAGTGTGTGGAACCCAAGGTCTCGGACCATCTTCTGTTGCTTTCCCAAGCATATTAGCTGGGAGCTGGATCAGAAATTGAGCAGCTGGGCCCGGCGCAATAGCTCACTGGCTAAATCCTCTGCTTACAAGCCTAGGGATCCCTTATGGGCGCCAGTTTGTGTCCTGGCTGCTCCACTTCTCATCCAGCTCCCTGCTTGTAGCCTTGAAAAGCAGTAGAGAATGACCCAAAAGCCTTGGGACCCTGCATTCAAATAAGAGACCCAGAAGAAGCTCCTGGTTCCTGGCTTTGGATCAACTTGGCACTGGCTATTGTGACCACTGGGGGAGTGGATCAGCACATGGGAGATCTTTCATTCACCGGTTTACTTCTCAAATGGCTGCAATGGCTATGGCTGGACTAAGTTGAAGCCAAGAACACAGAGCTCCATCTGGTCCCCCATATGGGTGACAGGGGCCCAAGTACTTGGGTCATTCTATGCTGCTTTCCCAGGAGTATCAGCAGGAAGCTAGACTAGAAGCAGAGTGGCTGGAACTCAAACCAGCACTAGGCCAAATATAATGTATTATCTTCACTTCCTGGATTTATATCATATGAAATTTCATCACCAAACTATTCAATTCAATAATGTGTAGTGAATATTTACTAAATATCAGCCATTATTTTAGGCACTAGGTATAAAGTGAAATTAAAATTGCTACCCTCATGAATTCCAGTGAACAAATATTATATTACTACTAAGTGCTATGAAAAAATTAAATGGAATAAAGACATAAAGAGAAATTCTACTTCAGGTAGACAAGGCATGAAGAGGTAATATTTGAGCAGAAATTAGAAAGGAACACAAAGATGGGCCATATGAGTGAATCTGGGAAATGTGTATTCCAAGTCATTGAAAACAATGCATCAGATGGTGAATACGAAATAAAAACAAAAGTCAAAAATGACTATAAAAAAAAGTGAGAAAAGTCGCTCATTCCCACTTCTCAGGAACTGAAGTAAGACATGGAAAGAATTTCCCTGGAACTGTTCAGTAAGAATGGGAGTTTTTCCTTCCACCCACCCCACCTCCTCAAAAAAAAAAAAAAACTATATAGTTTTTAGTCTTTTTGAACAATGCTACCATCACTGATAGAGCAACAGAAGAACAAGTTGAATGAGAAAATAAAGGTTAAGCTAGCTACTTTGACAGGTCTTTTAGAAATCAAATAAAAAATATTAAGTAAGTAGATGGAAATGCAAAAGTAGAGTTACAGTGAGGAGGCTAGAACTGGTCAGTCTGGGAATCACCAGCATGTAGATATATTTTCAAAGCCAAGGACTAAATGGATTAAAGATGATAGGACAGTTCTATAACCCCTAATAACTAATACAAAATATCAAAGCCAAAGTGAGTAAATGATTATCACAGCAAGCAACGGGCACTAGAGAATGAATACAAAGAGGGAAAAAGAAAGGTTCTAAGACTGAGCATGGGTTTGTATGACTGAGTCAAGGCCAAGAACACTCCAGAGAGGAGACGGAGAAGAACAGCAGTGAGATGGGAGAGATCAAGAGAGTGTTAACTCCAAGAAGCCAGGTGAAGAAAGCCTGGAGCAGAAGTGTGAACAATAAAATATTGCTGAGAGGTTTACTAAGATAAAAACCGGCACAAGACCATTTCAGCAACATGCAAGTTAGTGACAATCTTGTGAAAGAATGGCCTTCCTGCAGTGCAGCAGAGTAAGGGAGCACTGGAGGCAATCAGGTTTGGACAGGTCTTATTAAGAATTCTGCCACAAAGCATGCAAAGAAATGGAGGGTGGCTTGAGAGGCACACAGACAATGGGGAATTTCAATAAAATAAAATTAACAGCATGTTTGTAAGCTGAGATACAGTATGCTTTCAAACAGAGAAAGGAAAATGTATGAAAAATTAGCTTCAGAAGGGATCATTCTAGCAATAATGATAAAACAAAAAAGATCCAATACACAATCTGAGAGACCAGTAGCTGTTCATAAAATAGGAGAAGGAAAGATGTCAGAGGACAAGAGTACACATGCAAAGCAACTCCATAAGTTAACAAATAGGTTCCATATAACTCTCTTCTATTTTGCAGCAGGATGACCACGCAATTCTTTTTAGCTGTTAATGCAGATCCAGTAAGGTTTCCGCCTGACGAGCAGGGTCAAAAACAGCAGCTCACGAGATACTTCCTTACCAGGCTGCCAGGGAGTACTGACTCAACTCACTGCTGTTCAACAACCACATGCATACCATAATCCAATCCTCCTCATGCCCTGAGGACACAGTGACAAGCTGCCAAACACCCTACAGAATTCTAGAAATATGATAGTTGCAGCCTTCCACTAATCTGTACATTCAGCATCCCAGTCAAAAGCAGAAACAAGATTATCTGGAACAAATTTTTCTCAGACAACTCAAATAACTTTTACCACTCATCTTTTTCTTCTGTGAGCACCTATCAATCCTCTATAGCCTTTTGTGGAGGTCACACCAAGTTCATTAAAATCTATGGAATCTACATTCTTAATTTTCACATTTTATTCTACTAGTCTCCTGCAAGTTTTCACATTCATCATAACCATCCAAAGTTTCCCAGCTTGATGCCAATATTAGCAAGTCTTCTCAGAATCTGACCCTGAAATGTGAACTCACTTAGAACAGCCAAAGTTTTTGATACAATTTTCACCTCAATATTAGTCTTTAATTAGTCTTTAATTTCTTATTATTTTTCTTACAAATATATAGATTACACTCCTTGTCAGAGAAGACACAAACAAAACAAAAGCCGAGAAGTTTCATTCACTTTCTGCATCAAATATCAGGTCAATTTAAGAATAAGGAACCTTTTACTCTCTACACACAAAACACAAAGGTCAACCTTAACCTTCAGAAGCTCGGCTTTCTACTAAAAACGTGTTTCTCCTTTATATGATTTATGTGTGTGTATATATATACATATTTTTTCATTACTCTAAATATTATTTTAAAATAAGTTTGCTTGGCCACTTTACCTTTCTTCATCACATAATATTTCCAACTGTTCAGCAGAGATTCCATCTTACAGCCATTTTTCTTTCTAGAGAGTACATCCACGGCATGTAGCATCAACCTTTTTTTCAAATGTTAGGAACTCTGCACTCCAATTCACTATATTCTAGCTTCTCTCCATATTCTTTCCATTATTTATTCACTTAGTTATCATTCACAAAACTCCCACTTTGTGCCAGACACTAAGAATACAAAGACAATCTCAGTCTCTGTCCTCAAGGACATCATGTTATGATGGCAAAGCTAATTAACACTGGTTACAGCATACTACATACAAAGGGGCACATAACCAATGTTGAGTCATCAGGGAAGCTACATGAAGGAGGTAATAGTCTTTGAACTAAAGGATAACTAGAGATTGAACAGATCAAGAGATAAAAGGAAGGAAGAAAGTATTACAGAAAAAAGGAACAGCTCAACCTTGAGGAAATTTCAGTTGTGTGGTATCACAACTGTAAAAGCAGAAAAATGAGGGTGGAGGAACTTGTAGGCAAGGATCAGATGGGAAAGGCTTCACATACAATGCTAAGAATGGACTTTGTTAATTACTAGGTTTTATGATCTAATAATCACCTAAAAAGTTTGTTCAGACTCTAATTCACTAAACCTATACTGAGACCTAACAATCGGTCTTTTTTTTTTTTTATTATTGCCAATGCCGATTGTATTTCAAAGTCGTCACAGAGGGATAATGGGAAAAGTTTTCAATTAGCAGTAATCGCACCTCGGATAAACCTCACTGGCTATGATACTGCCACTGTGCAAAGCTACAATTGGTCTTTTAAACAAGCTTCATAGTTGATTCTGATAACAGTCAGAGTTGACACTGCTACAGGAAGCCCATGAACTATTCTACACATGTAAACAACATGGGAAATTCTGAGCAGATATTTCAGCAGTAATCTGGAAGACAGATTTTAGAAAGAAAAACTAAACAAAGGAAGCAATTTTGAGACTGCTACACTACTCCAAGCAAAAAGTGAGATCTTTTCCTATAGCAACAGCAGAAGGGCACAATTTTAAAAAACAAATATGGAAGAATTAAGATGAGCACAAATTTTGTTGATTCACTGCATTAGTAAAGGGATGTGGTGATGGTGGTGAGAGATCAGGACAACGCCACAAATACTCATTTGACTGACAGATGGCACTGCCACCTGGGAAGTACAGACAAGAAGGGCTAGGATGTGTGTGCAAAGTCTCCTGTCAAGGCAAGATCACCTCCAAACCAGGCCATTAGACTAGTGATCAACCTCTTTGCAGTGACTACTGAGACTGACCCTGCCATTCCAATTTCAGCAAAACTCAAAATACATACTTTCTCAAAAACCATCCCAAACCCCATCCCACAGCTTCCAACAGCAGACAGAATAAGGAAAAGGTATAAGTGCACCACTATTCCAAGATATAACACTGGAAAAGGAAAACTGAAAGAAGTTTGAGAAAGAGTGTATGGACCACAGAAGAAACATTTTTCAACTGCATGTTTTTGATTGGTTTGTTTTAGAACTGGGGGAAGCTGGATGTATTTGTAGAGCAGAAAGAAGAGGCAGGCTTGGGATGCAGCCAGCCCTCTCCTGCGTGTGAACTTCTCATCATCACGTGACTTGATGTTGGTTGTTTGAAATCACTACTAGTGAGGTTATACATCATGGAAATGAGAAAATGCTTGATGCCAAGATTTGCTCCGCCCCATCTCAGGAGAGTCCGTTTATTACAACACCACGGCTTCCAACATGGGGAAAGACACTGAAGACAGCAGCAAGAAAACGAATGAAGGACAGCAGCAGCAGAAGTGTGAAATCAGCTAAAGAGCACATGTAGGGTCTTCAGAAAGTTCAAGGAAAATGTGTATCAGGAAAAAAAACAACACCTAGATTTACAAGATTTTTTTACTAAAATAAGTACCTTCTCAATTTTCTGTCAACTTTTGAAGCACCCTCACAGATACAGGTAAAGAAATAAAGGCTTCAGGGTGAGAAAGGCAAGAGGTGACACGCCCTTTTCTGAGGCCAAAAGAGGGATGCCATGATAGTTGCAAATAAAGAAAAATTTACAGGTGGGAGGCCAGAAACTAAGAGAGCTCAAAAATAATATCCTCAATATTTTCACTCAAAAAATTGACAATTAAAGATTGCTTCCTGAGAAAGAGGTGCTAGAGGCTAACAGCCACGTACTTCAGAGTAAGTATTAGTAGAATGGTTAAATGGGAGAGAAAAATGATAAAGAATCCTAAGACTTAACTGGTGGGCTGAATGTTCAGCACAGGCTGGAAACCATGAGTCTCTGGTGTTAACAATTTTATTGGATATTTGAGATTGTCCAGCAGGACTTAGGGTTTAAGTCTAATAGAGAATGCAGCCTGCATTGCTAATAGAGACATGGAAGATGTGGTAGATGGAGATACAGAGGCTGCAGTGAAAGTGAATCCAGGATATGGAAGGGAATACCACATGGTTTTAAAATGTGACAGTGACTAGGAGGGAAAGGAAAAGAGGCCAAATATTGACAGACTAGGCAAAAATACACACAGTAAAGGAAGTGTGGCTCCCAATAAGATTATTAAATGACAAGGTGGGAATGAAGAGTGCTAGAATATTTAGATTTCAGAAACAAGCGGTTCTAGATGATGACAACATCCCTTAGTGTGATGCTGCCACTAGGTACACTAATAGTAAGGTAAGGTCATGCCAATTAATCGACAATGTTTTTGGATCACTGTTAACTCTTAAAATGAAAGCTTCTCAATAACAAGGATTCTATTTACTACTACCGCAACAACATTCAGAACAGTACTTGGCACTGGTACTGATCTGGCCTCTCAGGATTCCCTTTATTCTTACTTGCCTAACTAAGCTCTCACAGTAGACAAAACAGGGCTGAGAATATTGGTTCTCCCAATTATTTCTTTAATGTTCTGAAAATGAAATGGTCAATAATGTAAATCAATGGTAGCTCCACTTTTATTGAATGCAATTTCCTGCAGACATTTGGACAGCTGATTTTGATGTCTTAGCTCAACTCTGGTTCTGTGATTAACTTTCACAACCTATTATCCACCCAAAAGATTACAGAATTAAATTACTCTGTCTTGCGAATTCTCATAATTTACCTTTTTAACACAGAGGACTACTACACATGTCCCCTGTCCCAAGTCACGATCACATATTTTTCACTTTGAGGGCTGCCCCTCACACAATGGCATTTTAAAGTATCTCTATCACTTTTGTATTCTAGACAGTGTAAAAAGGACATGACATTTACCATCAAAAATAAAGTCTTAAGCTCAACGACAGGGTAAGCAGTGTCTTACCTACCAAGAAGGTTGGTAACTTTCCTCCTCAGGAAATGACAAATAGCCAGTGGCCACAACGATAAGAGAAAGGGACTTACTATGCAACAATTCCCTTGTTCACAAATTCATTAATTCAACCAATATTTGTTATGTCTTAGGTGAATGTTTCAATAAATACTATTGATCTATTTACTCTGCTTTCACTAGTTTCAGTAAATCTAAATAGTTGACCAAATATATTCTACATAAAAGAACCAGTGGCACACACTGGGAAACCAGCAATTAATAGCAAGTCACACAGAGCTGCTTAAGGTTTTGCTTCCCTTTCATAAAACACGTACCCCACAGAGTTGCGACATGGATCCTAGGAGCGCAAACATCAGAAGCACTTTTGGCAAATTTTATAATTCTATTTGAAGGCTCAGCTGTAGCTGAACATTAAGACAGAGAGTACCATCGAAGGAAGAAAGAGAACATCACAACCTTTGCTCAGCAGGGCTTGCAGGGAGAGATGCTCTACTTCATGCGGTTTTTAAGGAAGCATTGAAAATTAAGGAGGGAGCAACCATAGTTTTCACTTTCCCTGCTTTGTGGCTCCCTCAGGGAAAAAAAAAAGAGGTGAAAGAAAAACACAAGAAAAAAAAGGCTATAATTATTACTTTGACTATTAGTCTTATAGCCTGACTAGAAAGCATAATTTTTCTTTATTAGTTACACACAAAAGACTCAATTGTTCAAACAAACAAACAAGACCAGTAAATCCTCTTTAAAAATAACATTGTTCACTGGTCTAAGTTTCTTATCAGTATTAGAGAAATTATAAGAACATTTTTTCAGAAACATTATTATGTACCAGAAAAGGATCTAACTGCTATAACTCACAAAGTTATTATAACAACTAAAATAAAATAATGTATAGAGTAATAAGTGTTCAGTTAAATCAGAATATGGTGAAACTTCAACTCGTCTTCTTGAAAATAAGGGCTGGATGGGGGCTATGTTCTATCTAGGAAACAGTTGTAGTCACCCGAGGCACTAGTGTGGGCTGGGATTGGATGCACCAGGCCAGTTCAGATCCCAACACCATGTGGTGTCATGGAGAACCAGGGTAGATGTGGGACTGACTAGGCTGGGTCTCACTCCCCTACTGAGCCATGTGTGAGCTGTATGTGGGTATGGACGAGCCATGGCCGGGCTGAAACATTCAACAACAAGAACCAGAATGGGGTGAAAGCCAGCCAGGAAAAACCACTGTTCCTGCTAGGACAGGAGGTAAACTGAGTAGGGTTGGCTCAAGGACCCCCTGGCATGCGCAAAATCTGGCATTGGGAGGGGTTCTGATGGAGGAGCCTGGGCAACTCCTCTGGCAGGACACAGTCCCTGCAGGTAAGCGCAAGAAGCATGACAGGAAACAGTCCAGAATAGGCCATGGAAAGTCTCCCACTGGCACACATTCAGCATGGGTCAGGAGCAGACCAGGCTGAATCAGTTCATGGCATCCACTGGCAAATCCGATCACCAGAACAGAGTATGGGATGAGCCAGGTTTGGTCGCGACAAAACAAGTACACATTATGGAATGCCAGTGCGTGGTTGCCTGTACTGGATATGAATGCAGCACCCAACCAGCACACATGAGATCCAGGAAGGGAGGGGCAGAACTGGCGGGGGGATTAAGGGGCTGGTCCCCTCGCCGGACAGCTACTCCCACTGGAGAGCATGGGCTGGGATAGAGACAGACCAGACTAAGCAAGGCTACAACACCTGTGCGCTGCATGTGGACTAGATCAGGGAAAAGCCAGGCTGGGCTGATTATTCCTGTGGGTGCAAGCATAAATTAGAGTGGGTGAGGGATGTATGGGCTTGGCCGCAGCATCAGCTGGCAGAAGCTGGCACTGGGGACTAATCCTGTCAAGTCAAATCACAGAACCACCTAAAGAGTGCATAAACCGGGACAGAGAGACCTGGGAGGGAAAAAGTGGGTTCCCCCTTCTTGGGTCACTATTCCTGTGGGAGAGCATGAAAACTAGGACGGGGGCTGGGATGGCTAGATAGAGAGGCACTCAACAACACCCGTGAGGGCTGGATGGTTGAGTTGGTTAGATAGAACTAAGCTTTAATACCCATTGACAAGTACAAGAGCCAAATGGGATGGGGGACAGACTGGTCTTCTGCTACACATACTGGCAAACCAGGGTAGGGGGTGGGCCTGGTGGGGGTTATCGTGGGTCGCCCCGACTAGGCTTCAGCTCCCACTGGTTGATGTAAGGGCCAAACCAGACTGGACTGCAACACCCACTGGTTCCAGTGCAACTCGGGACTGAAAACAGAACCAACCCAGCAATTGAAACCACCAGCTGATCGGGGTGATGGACTGTGCCGGGCCCTGTGCTTGCTAGAACATACAAGAAACTAGTCTGGGAATACCTCAGAGTTTCTTTGGAGATCTCCCCAATTGAACTGCTGGACTCAGAACTCTAATCAAGAAAAGACAGAAGACAGAACAGATCAATCATTCATCTCAGCTACATGTTGGCAGCGAAATATGGGGCAAAGGGAGACTTTATGATGGACCATATCAATCAGTGGACGACCTCATCAAGCGAAACTGGCAGCGATTCAGAACTAGAGAACTATTAACACCACTTGAGCAAATATCTCAGAGCATGCCCCACATCCGGGACTTGGGGTGGGCGGGAAACCGGGTGGGGCTTCTCCCTCAATATCCCCCTTTACCTAAGATACATGATGGAAACAATATGGACATAATAGTATTACCCACTTCCCTATCCCCCTGAACCTTTTTTTTTCTTTAACTGTAATTAACTATGTAAAGATTGTCAACAACAATACAATAAAATAGATTAAAAAAAAAAAAAGAAAATAAGGGCTGGCTGATAAGGATTTAACTATGCTAAATCCTGTCTCTCTAAAGTTCAATATGTATTGATGACAGACTCATGAGGAACTTTCCCAAAGATCTCACATATTCTTCACAACATATCAGTAAAAACCTTCAGAGAAAAAAATAACGTAACAATATGTACAGCATTTTGTAAAAGACACAAATAAAGGAAAGAACATGATGACAGAATTCACGCATCTTCATAATAGTTGACAAACACAAGACACTCTCTGAGGTCAATAGGACTAAAGTCCCAGAATTGGTAAGTAACCACTCTCTCGTCAACTGTCTAGGTGTTGTATAATATTTTGTAAACTAATTAACTAGAACTAAAATGACCTATTTTAGAGGACACAGCCTTTGCTCTTCTATCAGGTAAAAATTAGACAATGGGAAAAGAGCATTCCTTAATAGTAAAAGCTGTTTCTAAACAGTATGTAGAACCTGTACTCAAATCCAGTAGATTGTAACCCGCAAACCTGAAAATAAAATGTTAAAGTCTCTCCCTATGAATTTCTGTTAACTGTAACACAGAGCTACCTGTATGAAACACAGAAAACTTGGGGGTGGGGTGGGAGATTAGGAACTGACCTTGTTCATATTAACAGGATTGTCTTCAAAGAATAAACCAGTTAGGACAGACATTTGGCCTGAGAGCTATAACACTGCCTGGGATGCCTGCATCCCATATGGGACTGCCAACTTCAACTCCCAACAGTACTCCTGATCCCAGCTTACTGCTAATGCATATCCTGGAAGGCAGGAGTGACTGTTTAAATGCTTGTGGCAGACACAGACTAAGTTCCAAGCTCCAGACTTTAGCCTGGTCCAGACTTGCTTATTCTGGGTATTTGCGGGATGACCAGAGGATGAGAGCAGAGCCTATCTCTCAGATAACATAAATCTTGAAAATAATAAACTAATTGAAACATATCACTTGATTTATACGGTATTTATTATTTGAGAATCAGAAGAAAGAGCCACACAGCGTTATGATACCCCAGTTTTCGAAGGTGCCTTCTGAGCCAGGGTTGTACCAAGCCAAAGCCAAGGGAACTCAACCCAGTTGCACAAGGTTGGGAGCAGAGCCCTAACTACTTGTACCATCACCTACTGTCTCCCAGTATCTACATTAGCAGGAAGGTAGGACTTAGGTCCAGGATTCAAGCCCAGGTACATCCAGCACAGATGTGTCTTGATACTAAGTCAAACATCTAACCCTAAATAACACAACATTCAAGAAAGATAGTATCTATCAACTTAATATCATGCAGCTTTCTGGTCCAATACTAAATGTGTTAACCAAAACCCTCAGAACAACTCTCAGCTAAAGATCTGAAACAGAAAGCTGATTGTGTGTGTGTGTGTGTCCGTGTGCATGTAGTATAAACATTATTATAATCTATTCCATATTGACTAATAAGTATACTCCTTTAAGAAAATAGAAACAAAATTTTGTAGTCACTATGAAAAATTAAAATATATTTGAATGGGCTTTCTTTCATGAAATTCCTCTTGGATTTATAATGCATATCAAGGAAGGACAGAAGACCTTAACAAAGTTCTAAAATAACTTGAGAACAGAGTCCATAATTACTTAGGAAACAAGGCAATGGTTTCACAAACTGAAATCTTCCCTAAAGCAAATCACAATCCCGTAATTACTGAAAATTTACCACTCGGGGGCTTGCTTAACATCCACTGAACCACCTTCATTGAGCCAGTTAACCTCAAAAGAAATTTTAATTATTATTAGGAGCTCAGGTCCTTCATGACAGTTACTAAACTTGATTCTGTGAACTGTGCTTTAAAGAGCATATGACATACATTCCTACAAAGTTAGGACTGTGGTTTCTTCAGACGCTAACTTGGTGGATAGCTTCTGGAAGGCAGTGGAATTAAGGCCTTAAACCACAGACACTACAAAGTCTGGGTAACAATCCATGCCTCTAACTTGAATTTCCTGCAACACAATTTTTACTCTCTCCCACTACTCTCCCTGACAAGCAGTAGGCGGGGAGATTCCTGTACCCCCAAATCATTTGTGTCCAATCCAGTCATCTGAGGAAAGGGCTCCAAAAGTAAAGAAGACTGGAAATAAACACAGGCCGCCCAACTTGGTAGGTCATTCAGCACCTCTCCAAATTTTCCCAGAGTTCTCTCACAATGACACACTCGCTATTCTGTAGTTTAAATAAAGAACAGGCCTATGATGTTAGCACCTCATACAGGTGGATGGATTCTATAGACAAAAGCACTCAAAAACAGATAGAGGTTAAGAGATTTCCTAAAAGTCATAGGTCTTATTAGCTGCATCTATAGATTACTATCCTATCCATTCCTATCGGATGTTTTCCCTAAAACTGCATGAAACAAAGTAAATATAATTGCTTTTTATTGCCAAACTTATCTTTCACAATCCTACCTGTTAGAGTCTAGTGATTTGGTCTGGCATTAAATATAGCTATAATTAGTTAGTGACCCTGTGTCTCATTTACATGCTGTTTTTATTCCTCAGAGCACTACAAATTTCCTGTCACCTTAAACCTCTCAAGGTGTTGTTAATTGATTTTACCTTTTCCCAGGTTTCCAGATTTATAACAAGAGGTTAATAACCTAGGGAAGGGGGAACCCTGCTCCTCATAGAAAGAAGCATTTATACTTTAACCAGAAGAAACACTTCCAGCTCTAACTAAAATTTCAGCATTAGAAGGGTAAGAGTTAGCTCTGACCTAGATGTTGCATATTAAAAAATGTGGGACTATAATAATGCCTAACAAGTGAATATGAAAATAAATGGTTGTATAATACTGAGGGAAATGAGCCAATCCCAAAAGGTTAAATACCACATGTTTGCCTTAATTTAAGATGATATGATGTTATGTATAACATGTTATGTTATGAATGTTATATGTTGTGTATAAACTAAAATTGAAATGTCAGTGAGGTGGTCATAGAAGGTGGCTAGGAACTCGCATTTACTTTCAACATATTGGTTACTCATTACTATGTCAATTAATTCCATAATGATGTAAATTTTTGTTGATGGTATCTTGGAGCTTTCAATTGACTGGGATGATACTCTGCTGGCTCTGTCTTCAGACCAGAAAGGGTATACCTAAGAAGCCGTTGAACTTGACTGGACAATAAGATGCTGGACTCTATGTTTGGTATACGCTTGCAATGGGGGAATCTCAACTGAACTTGAGCTGTGGTTATGCAACAAGGTGGAGGAATCCACCATGGTGGGAGGGTTTGGGGAGGGGTGGGGAGAACCCAAGTACCTATGAAACTGTGTCACATAATACAATGTAATTAATGAACTAAAATAATAAATAATAATAATAATAAAAAGAAAATAAATGGTTGTAATGTTCTGACATTTATTTTGTATTATATATTTAGGTTAATTCAAAATGGAAAAAATGCTTAATGAAATATTTTCAATTTATGTAGAATGCATGAGCTATTTTTTAAAAGAACACTCAAAACTGTGCAAGAGCAGTGGCCTAAGAAAGTAGTGGCCCAGAATTTTTCTTATATATTTCTGGGAGTCCAAATCGACATAGCCTTTCTCCCTCCCTAGGTCCAGAAGTCTTGGTTAACCTCTTTATTCCAGCTGTCTTCAAGCCTATGGTGTGCCTAGGGAAAAGAACCTACTCTGGCTTCTTGTATGACGAGAAAACTGGCCAACAAAGGAGACTTAGGCACAGAATAACAAGGCAAAATCTTAATGGAAATTCAGAGAAAGTCATACCAAAATGTTTCAAACTTAATTAAGCCTTCAACAAGAAGTTCATTTCTCCAAAACAAAACAAGACAAAACAGCATTTCTGTATATGATGTTAAGCACTGTAATTCTGAGATTCTAGGATTACAGGGAGGCTGAACCAAAAGAAATAAGAAGGTCCCTCCAAGTAAATCATCCCCCCAGCTTCACACACCTGCAGGAAGGAACGTGTTATTTCTAAGTTGACTGTTCATTCATCATCAAAACAGACCCCTGAAAGTTTACAGAATGAACGTATGGTGATGACCTAAGTGCTACTTACCACACACTAGGCAGAACTGTGAGCATGCTAAATTCAATATTGGTTTAACCATTGTAACTGTCTCATAAGTCACATTATTGTCTCTATCAGTCACACACTGGAAACAAGTGTAGTAAGGTTAGGCAACTGCTCAGTCACAGAGCCATAAGTGTCAGAGCCAGAATCAAGCAATCTTTGTATTCTATTTATCAACTTTGTTCTCCGAAACAAACACTGACTCTTTCCTCCAACAAACCAACCATCTTTCTCATTCCCATTTCAGTTTATAGGTCCTACCTGGTTCACTTGGACAACAAGGCAGAACAGTGCTCACCTGGAGATGAGTCAATTCTTCCTCTAGGCGCTCACAGGTTTATATATGCATGTGCTACTCAGTACCTTTTCAACCTTAGGTACTTAATTTCTTCTTTTAAGCCTCAGTCTTCTATCCATATAGCAGAGCTCACAGGAAGACCTACTGTTGTATAAAAATGCAAGGATACAGTACATGTAAAACACATGGCACTGTACCTGGCAGGCTGTAGAAGACCAATAATTATTAGCTATTATCACCACTTCCTTAAATCTGGTCCCTCTTCTCTACCCTGATGCCTGAACATTCTCAGAATCTCACCTCCTCTCTCACTTGCAATACCAGCCAGTTTTCTGCATCTGTTCCGGTTTCCATCCAATCCAAATCCTGTAACTGCTAAAAATGTCACTCAAATTTGTTGGAATCACAAATGATAACTTAATTTGTAGAGAACAAGCTCTCAATTCATTATCAGAGCATGCAAAAGACCCTGTATATCTTAGTCTTTACAAGCTCTCAGCACTCCCTGTAACATATTGTACTATCCCATAAATTCTTCAGAGTGCATATTTTCTCAACACTGTTTCACTTAAAAAAAATCATACTGGTCTTGTTATGGAAGTTTCCTTTGATTCCCCTATTACTTTTCTACAAACTATTTTAGCATTGAAGATACATATTACAGTACTGTACTTACTTTCCAAACTATGTTATACTTTCCTTAAGGAAAATGAAATCTTGTTTGTTCACAAAATCATTAGTGCCACAAACACCAGTTCACTTCATAGTAACTTTGACAGAAAACACTTTAATATTCAACTATCTTTAGGAAATCATCCCACAGCTCAGGTTATGAGAAATAAACAGGTAAACTTAAGAAAGCTTTTCTTGGGGCTCGGCAGCATGGCCTAGTGGCTAAGGTGCTCGCCTTGATCCCATATGGCCGCTGGTTCTAATCCCGGCAGCTCCACTTCCTCTCTAGCTCTCCTCCTCTCAGTATATCTGACTTTGTAATAAAAATAAAATAAATCTTAAAAAAAAAAAAAGAAAGCTTTTCTCTTTTCCATAATAAGCACTGAAAGAAAATGCCACAGAAGTATCTGAAAGCTTTACCAGAATGCATTTATATTAAAAACAAAACTTTAGCATACTTTAGATGTCTAAAGATGTTTTGATGTTCAATGCTATGCAAAAGATTGTAATTCAGAGTACACAGTCTACACATTCTTAAAAATCATTTATGGGCAATAATAGCTCTCCCAAATAAATGCTAAACGCACAGCCTGAAGCTTTACCATAAGTGCAAAATGAAAATAAAAATAATTCATATAGTAACTATATAATAACCAACAGAATTGTCATATAAAGGTGTATCCATAGTACATATGAACATATTGTGCATATGAATATATATGTATATTGCAATACAGCAAAAGATTCAACAAAATAAGATTTTAAAATACTGATCAATATTGTGGCAGGCATTTTGTACAGTGCCTACAACACCACTTGGAATGGCGGCATATAAACCCAGAATTCCTGAGTTTAAGTATCCACTCTTCTCTTCCACCCAATTTACTACCTGCAAACCTCCTGCAAAGCAACAGTGCTGGCTCCTGTGATGAAGTCCCTGTCGCCCACATGAGAGACCTGAGCTCAGTTTCTATCTCCTGGCTTTAGCCTGGCCTGGCACTTTTGTTGCAGACATCTGGAAAGTAAACCAGTACATGATAGCCATCTCTCTCTCTCAATCTTTCAAACGAATAAAATTTTTAAATTTTAAATAAAAATCTAAAAACAAAGAAATGCTGAACACAAATATATTCACAAACTTTAAAGATACCTTACAAGGATAGAGAGCATGTTTCCTCTTCCTGGTGTAATTATTACAGAAAATAATACATTTAGTTTCTCTATTGAAGTGATAAAAATTTAGTTGAAGTAACATAAATATATGTTGACTATAGTAAAATGTTTCACATGAAAAACAGCAAGATCAAACCGAGAGCTGCTTGCTGAATCTACTGCTCTCTAACCATCCGTGAAGATGGAGAGTTAGGAGAGAAGGGCATAGTTATTGGAGGGTGGGAAACGAGAAGTGGAATAATATAGCCAGGTTCTGAGCTAAGTCATTTCAAATTCATCCAACGCTCCAAGTTGTTCCTATCACTTTGGGTATCATCAGAATTCATTTCATAACTAAGGTCTGGCTTCAGATATGGAAAAAAATGTGTTAAAGTTACAGCCAATGTATATATTATAAATCAAATACTACAGGTTTTTATGGTATATAGACATCTTCCAATCACAAGATTACTTTCTTTTCTTTAATTTTTATTTTTGATGATGTTTGCATAGTTGATCAGGGTGGGAAGGTTCCATGGTTAGGGGAAAGTGAGTGAGATCATTGTTACCGAATTTTTTTTCTTCTTCCTGTATCTGGGGAAAGGGGGGAGATAGGAAAGAAGCCACACCCAGCTTTCTACCAACCCCACTACCCAGGGATGGGGGACAGCTACCAGATATCAACCCAGGGACCCAAGGTGGAGCATGCACCCAGGATTCTGATTCAGTGATTTTAATAGCTCTGAAATGCTGCCATTCTCACCAATTCAAGGATTATTTTTGTAAAGTGCATTAAAATGCTAAGGACCTTCGTGGTATAGTTGAAAAAAAATGTCAGAATAAAAGTCAAGAGAGTTCTGTTTCACCTCAAACTTCAGGAAAAATTAGCAGCAAAGAAAATAGCAAAGAAAATTCAAAAAATGATAAGGGATTTTAATCTTTTTTTTTAAAGAAAGGTTTATTTGAAAGACAGAATGACAGAGAGAGAAATAGGAAGAGGGAGTGAGAAAGAAACAGACATCTTCCAACTGCTGTTCACTCCCCAGATGGCCATTATAGCCAGGGCCCGGCCAGGTTCAAACTAAGAGCCTGAATTCCATTTAGGTCTCCCCTGGGGATGGAAGGAGCTGAAGGACTTGGACCATAACTGCCTTATCAGTTGCAATAGCTGGGAGCTGGATCAGAGACTTGAACCAGCACTCTAACACAGGATGACAGCACTGCCAATCAGTGTTTCAACTCACTATACGGCAACCCCAGCCCAAGGATTTTACAACATTCTATGTCATAAGGGAAGAAAAGTCAAATAGAGTCTAGACAAACAAGTAAATATAAAAGTATAAGAAGAATAAATTGATAGATTTAAGTAGTTGTCCTACAAGTTATACCAGTAAAACTTCCTCTTTTGCCATTGGCCAGAATTCACTGAATTTTGCACTTCAGTGAATGAATAACCCAGAAACAATAACAATAGACACATTTTATGAACTGTTAAATATGTTTAGTTGCCCTTTCAAGTAAGCCATGTTGTTATGACAAAAGAAATAATTCCTACCATTGTCTTAATTTCATACTCATCCAGTGTATTAATGCTACTGAAATAATATTTATGCAATTAAGACTACTATTCTTCTCTCTGAAGAACTAAGACAAATGAACTAAGAATTACTAAGAATCATAGTAAAAATCACATCTTGATCATACCATTTTTTTTTATTTTTTAAATATCAAAATTTTTTAACTTTAATCTTTTCATAATTTATCAGTGAAAGAGACAGAGATTTTCCATCTGCCAGTTCACTCCTCAAATGCCTTCAACAGCCCCAGCTGGGCTAGGAGGAAGCCAGAAGTCAGCCTCTCACACAAATGTCTGAGGACCAACTATCTGAGCCATTAACTTGCTGCTTAACAAAGTGTGCATGAGCAGGAAGCCAGAATTCGAAGCAGAGCTAGGATTTGAACCCAACTGCTCCCATACGAGATGTTAATGTTGTTTTATAGTTTGTAATTCTACAAAAGCACATTGGTTATTTATACTAAATAAACAGAAACAGCTAAATACTGAGTTCAGTCAAGACTCAAATGCTACACCACCAAAAATGCACATACAGTTCAGTTAACTATCCAATATTTCCACTGCACAAAGTATACAATTTCAAAAGAGAGACAAGGAGCAAGAGATAAGTACAAGAATAAATCACTATGACATAATAAATCTATCATAACCACCATCTCAGTGGTGGAACATGGTCAGGCCCCAAAACAAATCTTGAAAAGCAGAGAAAAAAAGACAACTATAAAGTCTGTCCATCCTGGGCCCAGTGCATTGGCTCAAATGGCTAAATCCTCCACTTCCAAGCACCAGGATCCGATATGCACACTGATTTGTGCCCCAGCTGCTCCACTTATGATCCAGCTCCCTGCTTATGGACTAAGAAAATAGCAGAGGACGACCCAAAGCCTTGGGACCTTGCATCCGTGTCGCATCCTGTGCATGCAAAGCAAGGATTTTAGCCACTAGGCTAATGTGCTTGGCCCCAACTTCAGAGTCTTAAATTTAAAATAAATACTTCCATTTTTTCCATCTCTAGCACTCCTTTATGTCCATTAAACCAACCCCTTACTCATTGATACTCTTCATCATCTTTATTCTCCTCATTTATCAACCTCATCTTGGCTGGCTTTCTTAGGCAGTTCTTCCGTAAACAAATTCATTGCTACCCTTCAGTCTTTGACTTCATACTAACTCCCTACTTAAATACTCCATCAAACCTTCCTTTCCAATCCCCATCCAGGTTCAAGCTACTTTTCTATACGCACTGTTGCATGGAATGGTGGAGAATACTGCATACTCATTTTTGTCTGTCTGTATGTTTTGTATTCAAGTCTTGGGAGGGTATTCATCACTATTCAGTAATTAGGTTACTCCATCCCCACACCATTTTAAGTCCCTTTTCCAGTCATAATGGTAATGGCCATGTTATTTCAATATCAGTAGACAACCTTGTTTAATGGATAAAGGAGATACTGCTTTTGGATACTGATGTCTATACCCACTCCCCATTTTAGAAGCATCCCAGTGTTCTTCAGAACAACCCTTTCACCATGATCTGGTCTTCCACTCTGAGACCACATTTGATCAAGTGCCTTCTAACTTGGTGTCTCCAATTTTCTTCCTCTTCAATGATCCCTTCCCTTCCATCCACTAGAAAATCTTTGACTTCTCTGTCCACAAAGAAAAACAAATTTTCCATTTATCATATCTATCTGCTCAAGTTTCCATTCACTGTCCTCCTTTTATTACCAAAAGTATTTGGAAGAGTATGAGCATTCACTGAATGAATGAAGATGTTATTAGGTAATACAACAGCTAATCTCAATGAATTAAAGAAAACTGACAGTTTTAACATATCCAAATCTATTTCACCAACTGTATCTTAAAAATTAAGAACAGCTATCCACACCTTTACTTATTTTGCCAATTCTACTCTACTCTTTACCTTATATGCAAGCAAGTCCTTTCTAAATATCTCTCCCATCTGTCCCCTTTATGGTTTTCTGGGCTGCTACTGTTGAGGCCTTCCTCATCTTTCTCATCACTAATTCACAAAGTTGTCATGAAGTTAAATGATGGGAAATTTACTCAGTAAATTGTAAAGTGTTATACAAAGATGACTGTATATTCTATTTTTGGCAAAGTGAACATGAGGTTAGCTTAAAATGTGTTCTTAAAGAGTAAATTCTGGGTCTTAGTAACCAGTGCTTTCTTTTTTAATCACAAACCACGAAGCATCTGGCAATCTGATATGTAATTTTTCTAGACATCAGTCAGCATCTGTATAGTTTCTGGGGGGGTAATCTCTTCTTCCCTACATTTTTAAATACGAAACACGGCAATTCTTTAGGATTCTGGAAAAATCTTCTATTCATTTTACTTTGGGAAAAAAATGTAGACTTTATTTTTTTAGAACAGTTTTAGATTAGATTCACAGAAAAATCAAGGCAAAGTACAAAGTTCCTCCACATCTCTGCCACCACACACACACACACACACACACACACACACAGAGTCCCCATCACTAGACACCATACATCACAGAGGTACATTGGTTACCACTGATAAGCCTATGTTAACACACCATTCTCACCCAAGATCCATAATTCAAGGTTCACTCTTGGAGTTGTACATCTACGGGTTTCGACAAGTGAATGTATTTGCCAAAGGCTTATCAAACAGGAATGGCTGCAATGCCCTGAAGATACTCTGTTCTTCCTCTGTCTTGTCATTTCTCCTTCCCCTCAACCGCTGCCATCCACTGATCCTTCCACTGTCTCCACAGTCTTCCCTTGGCCATAATGCCATATTGGAAATATTTCGTCTCTTTAAAATGGCATACAGTCTGCTTAGCTTGACTCCTTTCACTCAGCAACATGCACTAAAGATTCCTCTATGTTTCTTCGTGGTAATGCTTTTTAAATGCTACTTTATTAAGAAATAATTGGCATACAGAATCACACACATCATAAGTGCATAGGTTGGAAAGTATGCACACTCATGAAACCATCATTATAATCAAGACAGTGAACATATCTATCTGGCACTCCAAGTTTCTTGGCACATTATTTGTTCTTCTTCCCTCCTGTCCCCACTCTCAACCCTTACACAGATCTCTACTGATCTGCTTTCTGTCACTATATATTAGATTGAATCTCTAGTGGCCAGTGCCATGGCTCAACAGGCTTATCCTCCATCTTTAAGCACTTGCATCCCATACGGGTGTCATCTGTCTCCAGATCCTAAGCCAGATCCTTGCTTATGGACTGCAGAGGATGGTTTAAGTCCTTGGGCCCCTACACGCAGGAGGCAGACCCAGAAGCCCCTGGCTCCTTGCTTAGGACTGGCTTAGCTCTGACCATTGCAGCTAAAGATATCTTTCAGTTTCTCCTTCTCTCTGTAAATCTGTCTTTCAAATAAAAACAAATCTTTTAAAAAATGCATTTCTTAGGGACCTAGTGCAGTGGCTTAGCGGCTAAAGTCCCTGCCTTGAACACACCAGGATCCCATATGGACGCCCGTTCTAATCCCAATGCCCCTGCTTCCCATCCAGCTCCCTCCTTGTGGCCTAAGAAAGCAGTCAAGGATGGTCTAAAGCCTTAGTATCCTGCATCCACGTGGGAGACCTGGAGGAAGGTCCTGGCTCCTGGCTTCGGATTCACTCAGCTCCAGATGTTGTGATTGCTAGGGGAGTGAATTATCGAACAGAAGATCTTCCTCTGTGTCTCTCCTCCTCTCCGTATATCTGATTTTGCAATAAAAATAAGTAAATCTTTTTAAAAATGTATTTCCTAGAATTTTACAGATGGGACTTTATGGTGTACATGGACTTTTGGGGGAGGATCCTTTTTGTCATGTAGTGTAATATTTTAGGATCTGTTCATGTTACTGCATCATTCCTTTTACATTGCCAAGTAGCTTCTGTACATGAGCGTATCTTTACTTTTTAAACACAAATGGAAGTAGTTTTACAAACATTTTTATGTCTGGGTAGTACTCGATGTTCATCTAGTTCTTTCATTCATTGAAAATAGCCAGAATATCTCATTTTCTAGGCCACTTGGAGTTTCATTTTCAAAGAATCATATTCAAACAGAACAATAACTCAACTTCTGGAAAATTATTGAATCCTTTTCTTGAGTCCATATAATGAACAGTTTGAAGAATTAGTCTGATATTATTAAGTAGGATTTATGTTTGTTTCCTCGTGTTTAAAACCTATAAAGCCAAAATGGATGAGACCTCTACAAACAAGGCCAGACAGTTAAGAGGTACCAGGACAAGCATTGGTGTGAAGCAGCAATGAAAGAAATTAATGGCAAACTCCTAACTCCTAATCAATGTCTGTTTAATATCGTCATACTTTTTATTTATTTTCTATTTTTCCCAAATATTTATTTTTATTTGAAAGGCAGAATTACTGAGATAAGGAGAGACAGAAAGAGACATCTACCATACACTGGTTCACTCGCCAAATGGCATCAACACCTCAAGCTGAAATGAGGTGAAGCTGGGAGCCAGGAACTTTCTTAGAATCTCCCAGGTGGGCACAGGAGCCCGAGGACTTGGTCATTCTCTCTGCTTTCTCAGGGCACAAACAGGGAGCTGGATCAGAGGTGAAGCAGACAGGACAGGAACTGGCACTCATATTGGATGCTGGCACTGCAGGCAGAGGATAAGCCTTATGCTCCACCACACTGGGCCCTAACTTTATACTTTCTAAAGATATACTTGGAAAATTCATTTTTAAATATTAATGACTTTTCTGGTTTTTAATGTAAGGGGCAGATCCTAAATTCCAGGAGTTTGATATATTTCTGATTCCAAATTCTGTTGCCCCAAATATTAAATAATTTGATTTAAAAGATCTCAATTTATCATGTGACGGGCCATTTATTTCAAGAGATCTTTAATGAAACAAAAGAATTAAAACAATCCCTTTATGTTACTCACAATTTATTAGTAAAAAAAATTAAAAAGTTCTTTCCATTATAATTTCACAAATGGTCACTACAAATGAAACTACATTTAATAATAATATCTATGAGCTGAAAATAATTTTTTGGGGCCCGGCAGCATGGCCTGGCGGCTAAAGTCCTCGCCTTTAACGCACCGGGATTCCCATATGGGCGCCGGTTCTAATCCCAGTAGCTCCACTTCCCATCCAGCTCCCTGCTTGGGGCCTGGGAAAGCAGTTGAGGACGGCCCAATGCATTGGGACACTGCACCCGTGTGGGAGACCCGGAAGAGGTTCCAGGTTCCCGGCTTCGGATCGGCGCAGCATCGGCCCATTGCGCTCACTTGGGGAATGAATCATTGGATGGAGGATCTTCCTGTCTCTCTTCTTCTCTGTATATCTGACTTTGTATTAAAAAATAAATAAATAAATGTTTAAAAAAAAAGAAAATAATTTTTCGAACTTAAACCAAGCAGCTAAAGATAATTCAGAAAAGGATTAATCAGATGAAGGTATTTAAGCTAAATATAGCAACAAACTAACACACAACTCTGAAATTCTGGGTTATATGGCTTTCTCTAACTGAAACACATGTGTATTCTAAGTATAAGCAAACAAAGCAAAGCTACAATTGGGGAAAAATAACTAGGTTGGGTAAAAACAACCAAAAAGCAAAGGCATTAAAATAAAAGTTGGCTGTCACGCATAAAAACATTAAGCTCCTAATATTGCCAAAGTAACATAAAAGTTTCTTTCATACAAAGTCGCTAATTTACTACCAACAGTCTCCGCTTGGATGCCTAATTTCATTGTCTTAGCACCAGCTCCTAACCTTCTCCCCACCTAACCGATTCATCTCAATATGAAGCCATCCTTTCTATTTGTTTAGGACAAAAAATTTTAGTTTCAATTTGTTTTAAAGATTTATTTATTTGAAAAGCAGAGTTACAAAGCAAGAGACTGATTTTCCATCCACTGATTCGCTCCTGGATGGCCACAATGACCCACATCCTGGGCCAGACTGAAGCCAGAAGCCAGCAGCGAGGAGCTTCATTAACGTCTCCCATGTGGGTGCTGGAGTCCAAGTATCTGAGCCACCTTCTACTGCTTTCCCGGGGCTATTAGCAGGGAACTGGATCAGAAAAGCTTGAAACAACATCATGTGGTGGCTTAACATACTACACCACAATGCTGGCCCATGTCCTTTTTCATCTCTGCTACCAATTTATCTAGAAATTGAACTCTCACCAACTCTACCAATCCCACTGTGCTCCAAACTACACCACTGCTGGCCTGGTTGTGGCAGTGCTCCCAGAACTGTTATCCCCAATTCACCTCCTGCTGCCGCCACCCCTACAACAAAGCCTGTGCCCCAGACACTCCCCTGAGCAACCCTTTTAAAAGGCTCTCTAATTATATCCTTTGTTTCTTCAAAGGGATGACTCCTCTTCTCTGAGAAGTCCAGGTCCTTAGACCAACAAGGCCTTATATGATGTGGTCTCTCACACTCCTTTACTCTGACTTGACTTCTGGTCTTCTGCTAAGCCCAGCTTGATCCAACCAGCTCTGCTTTCCTCAAATACGCCAAGCAAGCTACAGGCCCAAAGCTTTTCTCACACATGCTCGAGCTGCTCCTGTGGCTCAAAGGGCCTGCGGTCCAGGAGGCCTTCCCCGGTACCTCTAATTAAACTTGAAACTGTCTTGCAAGAAGCCTGAGAAATCATTTGTTATGACACTGCCAAGGCAACTACAAGCAAGACTCAAAATCCCATAATTCTCTAGCAGGCTAATTTTTTCAGTTGATAGTGGTGTTTTGTATGGTCCTTCAGTGCTGTAGGTAAAATAAATAAATAACTCCTCCTTCCTCTTCCCCACTTCCACTTTAGCACGTAATACCACGTGACACAGCAGTACCTTGTTTATGATGTGAGTTTCCCATCAGAGGTAAACTCTAGGAAAGAGGAGATATTTATCTGCTTGGAAAAGTATCTGGCAAATAGTAGGTGCTCAAAAAAATGTTGATATTAATAGATAATTTTAAACTTTACAAATTATTTTCACGTAAATTATAGTAACTCATTTCTCCTAATGGCTCCCTGTTCTCTCATCTTTACAGTAACAATACGGATGGGCGGCAGTGACCTATCAGAAAAAAAAAAATTTGCTGGCAAAAAAAGTGTACTGGCAAAACTCTTTAAAAGACAGTACCTCATATTAGTCAACTACAGCTATAAAAATGACAGCTTACAGTCAACACCTTTATTAGCATAAGGCTTTTGGGTGTGGAAATTTAAAGCAATTGAGCACAAGAGCCAAGAATCGGCAGGAAGGAAAGCCCAATTCAATTTGTGGTATCCTGGCAATCTGCTTAAAAAAAAAAAAAAAAAAAAACTTGAGAAAACGTGAACAGAATTCCACCTTCAAGGAAACAAGGACCCGAATTAAACACTAGATTTTACTCTCTTAAAAACCTCCTGCTTGAAATAAACCCTCATCAACCATCGAGTGCTGTCACCGGGTGTGCCCTGCCTGCCCAGCATTCAGGACGTGGTTTTTGTTATGTTTTGCTTAATCCGGTAAGAATCCAGTGAGGGTTTCTTCAAGCTTCTCAGCTTGGCCCCTGCACCACTAAACCATCACGGGCCTCCACACAGAGGTACCGAGGTATTGCTGGGTTATTTCCCACACGGTTTAAACCATCACAGGCGATCCGGTAGGTCAGTCCACGCTTCAAGGATGCCCGGGACAGGCAGCAAATGTCTCGAGGGATACGCTGGAGAGAGACAGAGAGGCTCTCGGCCGCGCCAAGGGTGTCACGGGCGGAGAAAAGCGACGACGAACCGAGGAGGGCGAGCACCTCGAGAGGGGTGGGGGGCAGCGAACGGCGGCGGGGTGGTGGCGCGGAAAACTGTCAACTCCCCTAGTCAACCTGCCAATTTGGGCCAGCCTCGGGTGAGGGAGTGCCGTGTCACGGGATAAAAAAAAATACAACACAGGCAGGCAGCAAATCGCCGCCCGCCGGGAGGACCTCGCCCCCGCCGCGCCGGGAAATAAAGTTAGTGCCCGGTGACCGCGCTGCCACCGCAGTGGTCCGGAGCGGCCAGGCCCAGCTCCAGCCCCGCGGCTCCACGGCTGTCACGGGACGGCCAGGCGCCCCGGGGGGACGTCCCGGAGCCTCCGAGCCGCAGAGCCCGAGCCCCAGGCTAGGGCAGCGGAGCCGAGTCCCGCAAACGTCCACCCCCCCCACCAGCCCGCAGGCCACGACCCCCCCAAGTCCTAAACCGCCTTCCTTCCAGACCACGATTAGGTCCGAAACCTCGAGGTCTCTACTGGCATCGCAGGCGCGAGGCTGTCCCTCTTACCTGCTCTGTGGCTGACTCCGCGGTCGCAGCCCGCTCCGCCTGCACCGGGAGAATCCCGCCTAGTCCTGGCCGCCGTCGCCGCCAAGTCCCCACCCCCGCCCCCTCAGGTAACCCAGGAAACCGAGAACACCACCCCCTCCCTCCTCACAGCCTGCGCGTGCGCGCTGGGACCCGCCCGTCGCTGGGAGGCTAGCGCCCGCGTCGCAGGTGTGACGCAGAGCGCGGCGCAGCCAATGGGGACCGGAGGAAGGCGGGCCCGGTGGCTGCGAGCGCTCGTGAGCCGTGAAGGGTTCCTGGGTGCGCCGGGAGAGGCGTTCTTCTTGTGTGCTGCTCTTTCGAGTTCTCTGTGGAGCGGACTGCGGAAGGCCTCGGGGGGAGCGAGCATCGTCTGAAAAGCACCAAGCATGTGTGCTCTGTGTCTGCTTACTCATTCAAACCACACGGTCATCCTGCATCCGTGGTTAGGTTACCTTAGCCTTTTAAGAGATGTGCAAAACCATTGTATTGGAAAATCGGTGCAGAGGTGTATTTTTCAACTAGCCTATTCAAGAACACACATCTTTGCTTCTCAGGCTTCTAAACCTTCTAGATCCATGGGTATATGTTCTTGGAAAACCCAATATTAGTGTTCTCAAGGCAGTGTAGCAAGACTCAGCTTCATTTCTGGGTCAGGATTCTCCCTGCCATTGATATCTGATCACCTGACCTGCCTTCAGCAGAAACCCAGTTAGGTTGGTTCAGCCAGAATTCACCTGACAGGCTCTCCTCCCAGCACTTTTCCATTGCCCAAGATCTCTCCCTGCTCCTTCACTAGAAATCCTCATTTGTCTCTGGTATATTTGGAATGGAACCCAGTACTAGATTTAGGCCTCTTACAACTAAGTAGCTTGTCTTCCCCGGTTAAGCTTTTTTCTGTCCCGCTCTGGTTTTCTTTGACAACTGTCAGCATGATGTATGTGTCTTAATATACCAGTCCCTCCAGAGAGAAACGCTAGGTCAACACTAGCATGTTTCAGTGGCTTCACGGACTGCCAGGCCTAGCGTGAGGTCGACAGGCTGGTGCTGTCTACAGTTGATTGTTTTAAGGGTCCACTATTTGCCTCCAGTCGCTGAGATGGGCCATGGGGAAGGAGCCTGAGCTACAGAAATAACGTTTATATTATTTGGTAAACTACTTGGCTTCTCATCGACCACACTGATATAGAATCATCAACTCCGGTGCTTTTTTTTTTTTTTTGCATAAGAATCAAGAAACAGAAATAATTGAGAATATGATGTTGTACGACCCCATGCCAAATGCAACACTTGATTCCTCAGACTCCCATCTGACCTAGTGACAAACAAAGGATATAGCGCCTTACTGATGTGGTTTCAGGAGGCCCTGGAGGAAATTTCCAGCTTTAAAATATCTCTGCTCTGAATGTCTGATGTCGAACCATCAGTGGTTCATACTGTCATGAAGAAGTTGCCCATTTCCTCTGGCAGGCAGTCTTGGAAAATACAAATACTCCAAGAATGAGCAACACACAAAGCCCCTAACAAGTTTATGGAAGATTCCCCACCATTCATTTAACAAAAATATAGTGAGCACCTACTATGTGCTAAGCGCTGTGACTATGATAGGTGCTAGAGATACGTGGTATGGTCCATCATTCAAAAAGGAAGAGGAAGTCAAACTTCACGCATTTCACAATTTTACCTAATGCTGAACTTACTCTTTAAAGTACATCAACTTTCATCCATTAATCTTAAGCACCACCCCCCTTTTAAGGACAAAAGAAACCACAGAAATTTTAAATAAAATTCCAGTTTCCAAGTTCATTGAATGGAAGATAATAGATGAGCATGATTTCTTTACAGCAAAAGAGGATAAGTTTTTTTTTATGACAGGGGTACACATTTGACTCTGAACATATTATTTATTTGTAAAAGGTCGTAGAGAATGCTAAACAGCATTTTAAACAAGTTACCCTAGCATTAATTTTGTTAAGAATATCTCAGAATATCAATATTAGGTGTCGATATTAGATCCAACTTAATGTAAGGATTTCAAACGAACACAAAGATGTGTAATTAAGTCTATGGAAAGAACAAAGAATAAGAAATAGGTATATCAAAAATTAAAAAAAAAATTTAAATATATATATAGAAGGAAGTTCTATTTACATCTCACACTGGAAAGTGTCCCAATTAAAAAATTAGATACTTTACCTTTTTACCGTAATTAACTATGTAAAGATTGTCAAAAATATAATTAAAAAATTAGATACTTTAATCTTGAAATAAGAACATAACATCAAGGTTTAAAATATACAATTAAGGTAAATATGCATAAATTCACATTTAATTATTCCTTATGTTACCTTAAAATTGTTCATGGCTAAGTGGATCTGTAAATTAGTTAATGGCCCACCTCTGCTCAAAATCCCACAGTGGCTCCCTGCTTCCCCCAAGTAAAAGGCAAGATCCTTCCCATGGTTTACGGAGCTGTCCATCATCTGGCTCCTCTGCTTCTTCCTACTCTCCCCTCCTTGCAGATATACAGGCCACTCCATGTGAGCCAAGCATGCCAGATACATTTCTGTTTTGAAGCTTTTGCACTGGCTGGTTCCTCTGCTTAAAATGCTTTTTCTGCCAGTTAGGCACAGTCATAACTCTCTTATCTCCTTCACATCCTGGCTCAGATTTCACCTCTCAATGATGTTCCATGAAATGCACTGGAATCACAACAAATTTGTGAGATGGTAGAATAAATACAAGACTACAATTTTGTTCCAATCTAACATGGTGCTGGCAGGCTTCTGGAATAGAGTTAAGATTCCACTTGGGACACCCTGCATCTAAAATCAAAGTGCCTGAGCCTGGGTCCCAGCCCTGCTTCTAACTCCAGCTTCCTGATAGCTTGCCTCCTGGGAGGCAGCTGATCCCAGCTCAAGTAGCTGACTCCCTGCCACTTGGGTGGAAGACCTGGATTGAGTTTTGGGTTCCTAACTTCAGCCTAGCCAATTCTAGCTGTTGTAAGCATCTGGGGACTGAACCAGTGAATGGAAGACTGTCTCTATTGATCTGTTCCCAAATAAATATTTTTTTTAAAGATTTATTTTTATTACAAAGTCAGATATACAGAGAGGAGGAGAGACAGAGAGGAAGATCTTCCATCCGATAGTTCACTCCCCAAGTGAGCCGCAACAGCCGGTGCTGCGCCGATCCGAAGCTGGGAACCAGGAACCTCTTCCGGGTCTCCCATGCGGGTGCAGGGTCCCAAAGCTTTGGGACGTCCTCTCCTGCTTTCCCAGGCCACAAGCAGGGAGCTGGATGGGAAGTGGAGCTGCCGGGATTAGAACCGGCGCCCACATGGGATCCCGGTGCGTTCAAGGCGAGGACTTTAGCTGCTAGGCCACGCCGCTGGGCCCCCAAATAAATATTTTTAAAAATTTTTAAATAGGTAAAACTACAATGATTGAAATTATACCTTTTACTATAGACCAAGTAATTATTCTTTAGAAATCATACGCAGATTTTATATGTGAGTACTTCAATTTATTAAAGTGTTTATGAATATTTATGTATGTTTCAATTTTTATGTATGTATGTATGCAATCTTATTGACATGATCAATTCATGTCAATTGTTAGCAACTCTGGCTCCTTTCTGCAAAAGTTATCACACTAGGTAATCTTACTAAATTAAGATTCTCTTATGTAATTTTCTCAATTAAATCACCAATCAAATTTTGAATCCCCCAAAATAGCTATACTGTTGTTAACAAGTTTTATATCATCGCATTAAAAGATTTGTAATCATCAAAAAATAGTTTATGATCATTTCAACGAGCTAGAAGTGTTGAAATTTCCTTGATAGTGGAAACTTCATGCTGAATGTGTCTTAATGTGATGCTTTCATTTATAAGCAAAACTGTACTTGTGGGCAACACTGTCATTAATTCTCATAAAACATTTTTTTAACTTTCAAATTCCAACCTGTTTTTCTGCTTAAAATAGAAAATATAGGGCCAGCATCATAGTGCAGAGGATTAAACCACTGCCTGCAATACTGGCATCCCAGGAGTTCTGGCTGGAGTCCTAGCTGCTCTACTTTTGACTCAACTCCCCGCAAATGTACTTGGGAAAGCATTAGAAAACGGCCCGACTTCTTGGGCCCCTGGCCACCATGTGGGAGACCTGGATGCAGATCCAGGCTCCTGGTTTTCTTGCTGCAGCCATTTGGTCAGTGAACCAACCGTTGGAAGATCTTTCTCTCTTCCTCTTTTTCTCTACAACTCTGCCTTTCAAAAGAAAAAACAATTATTTTAAAAAGAAAAAAAATCAGGAAATACATGATATAGTAATCCAAGGATTAAACCAATATAGAGAATGAAAATATTCAGTGATTTTATTCCAAAGATTAGTAGTAGCTGATACACATGCCTACAGATATAATACATGTACATGTTATTCACTGTAATTATTACTGTCACCATTATTATTGAAAAAGAGAACCTTCAGTCTACCATTGAGCTTAGTTCTTTGCCAAAAGACTTATTGTTTTAATAGCTAAGAGTTGTCTTAATTCTCAATGTACATCTGTAACCAACTAATTAACTTTCAAATGTAATCACATGAACTATTATTTTGGAATGGCAAGCTAAATCTGTTCTACATAATAGATAGGCTAAGTGTAAGGGGATTAGGAAACATTATCGCTAGAAATGCAGGTTAAAAGCCAAAAGCCCAGGTGATCTGATCAGGTCAAAGCTTAAGGCAGCCCTTTTTAAAGGAAATTAAAACCAGAGAGAAGTCCCAGTTATCAGCAGGTTTATGCACTAGAATAACCCTTGGCCAGCTCAAAGCAACAGTTGGAAAGAACAGTCATATTCACAATTTCACTGCCTACTCAAATACAAAATTGTATTATGTAAAAAGATTCTTAATATGCATTGTATTTTACACACAATTTTGGATCATTTCAAAAAATGTCTCTAACTCCACCTAGTACTATAAACAGAATCCACTATTAAGATGGATTCATTATTGGAGGCTTTCATTTAGTTAATGAGTATTTATATGCAGTTGGCAATATTCAAGGCTTGGGAATTCAAAGGTAGTTGAGAGAAATACCAGATGGGCAAGAGCTCCAAATAGTGAAGCAAGCATTCCCAGGAGTGAGGGTCATGGCAGCATCAGGAATACAATTCTCTGGAACAGCAAGAAAAGACATCTAATCTGCATGCCAGGATCAGAAAAGGCTTCGTAGAAAGGCTGAAGACTTGGGACTTAAAAACTCAATAGGCAAAAATATGCAAAAAAAAAATTTTTTTAATTAAGTGATTGAGTTTATGGAAAAAAAAAAACAAATTCAGTTTTTCCTAGATGTTTTTACCACTCACAGTGCAAGGAAAAAAATTTAAATAAGATTAACATTTTAAAAAATCGATGTTGTGAATTTTCCAAAAATCCAAATTTATTCAAAAGACTGTTCTTTATTTTGAAACTATTTCTTTTCTACTTCTTTGAATTTTTAAGTAATCTTTTTACAATACAGAAATAATAATTTGGCATGTCTTTAAAGACTTTAATGTCCTTTCGTGACCAATGAATTAGTAAGAAGGCACTGCTAAACTGATCATGGATAATTGAAAGGGTTTATGGTTTTGTTGGCATCTTGATACCGTGTGTGTGTGAGTCCTTAGCATCCATGCGCTGCACAGCTGATGGCTTGGTCCAGAGGTCCAGGAAGCCTGTGACGAGTGTGAGCATCGCCTGTGAGCTTGTAAGACATGCAGAGACTCAGGCCACATCCCTGACTGGCAGCCATATTAACAAGCTCCCCAGTGATTATATGCACATTAAAATTTAAGAAGCACTATTTTAGGAGAGAGAACAGCATGTGTAAAGGCTGGTGGTTTGAAGATCCTTTCCAAAGCAGGAAGAGGCAAGGCCCCACGTCGAGGAGAATGATCCTGATGCTGAGAAGGCAGACAGGAGGTTGTGAAGATCTGTGTGGTCCCTTTGCCCCATACTTCCTCGTGGTCATATCTTACTAAGCTGTGACCCCTAGTGCTTAAAATGTCCAACTACTTGTGGAAGAGCCTCCAGCACAGCTTTACTGCTACGGGACAAAAGTCTGGGGCCTCATCTGTACAATTAGTGGGACGCTAGGTGGGCATTGCATCACTAATAACAGGTTATGGTGAGTCTCCAGAGTGGCCAGCTGAGAGTCTGCTTTAATAAGGCTCAGATACCGAAGGATAAATGTTTACCCTGAGTCAGGGTGCTGCTCATGTCGTACTCAACTGTTTTGATGTCTCAATTAGTCTTCATCCTACACCTGCGTGAGAATAGTACTGAATGTATAAACGGCAGCAGATGTTCTTTCGGTGCTCATTAGAATTTAAATTAAAATATGCACTTTCTCTTGTATCTGTTCAAAGGGAAAGAACACCTGAGGTAACCGCATCAAACAATCCAGAACACAACAGGATAGAGTCTCCCCCACACCCACTGCTTCCTACAGTACTATGATCATTTTTTAAAAATTTGTTCTACCAAATACACTTGGAGTTAATAAAGTTGTGGGGACTGTATTCTTTTTTGTATTTGTAAACGTCTGAGATAGAAACTATTCAATATTTTTTGAATGAGCAAATTAATAATATAGAAAGAATAAAGATAGCTGAGTGACTTCTTTGTGACCTGTAGTCCTAAGGCCATCAGTTGTTAGAGATTATGTGTCTCCTGAGGTTTTACTTAAACTCTGGTGTTGTGTGCCTGGCAGGTCAGAATATTTGACATTTGTGGGCACTACTGGTGTGACATCCTGTTTGTCACCAGGGTACTGTTTTCCGCAAAAGAAATAAAACCTGTAGAAATGACAAAAGTGTTTTCCCAGATCACCACGTAAGTTACTTGAGAGGCATCAGACTCTGTCACATTGTTGGATCGGAACTGAATGCTACTGAAGTGTGGCCCTACCTTTAGTTTAAACTATATTGATGTCTGGAATTCAGATGATGGAGAGAGAGAGAGAAGCAGGAGTCTTGGTGGGCTAGCACCCTACGCTGGCTTCACGTGATGATTGAACAGCGTTCTTTTAAAACAATTACTGTGGTTTTATTTATTTGAAAGGCAGTGTTACACACACACACATACAGAGAGAGAGAGCGCGCGCTTTCATCTGCTGGTTCACTCCTCAAATGGTTACAATGTCCAGAGTTGGCTAGGCCTAAGCCAGGAGCTTTTTCCAGGTCTCTCATATGGGTGGTAGGGACCCAGGGACTTGAGCTATCTTCTGCTGTTTTCCCAGGTGCAATAGCATAAAGTTGGATGAGAAGTGGAGCCACCCACACTTGAACCGATACCCATATGGGTGGGATACATGTCAGGCAGCAGTTTTACCTCCAACATCCATCCCCTGAAGAATGTTTTTGAGAAGCTCTCAGTCATGACGTCCCTGGTGCACAAGCTCAGCTAACGAGAGAACCTGGACTGCAGGAGGGAACAAGAGACTGCATGTGCAGCAAGATGAAGTCTGGCATCCAGACTCACTCTCTAACTGCTTCCTAGATATTTCTAAGTCCTGCTCCTTGACAGAAGCATCCGGTCCTTAACATCCTGTTTTCACAGGATGTCCAGCTAACTGGACACTGAAGCCTTGAAGAAAACCTGAAACCTTCTCCTTGCCTAGCTTGTGCTAACATTCCAGCAATATCTGAAATGCAGAAATCCGTGAGAACACAGATTTTATAAACCAGTGACTTCAGGTCAACTTTTTGTTGTTGTTCTTAATAGGACTATTCCATGAGTACACATTTGAGACAGTTGCATCACTTAACCACCATAAATTTAGCCCAGGCATGACATTCTATGGAAAAGTGTATAATAAGATTCAACATGGAAAAGTTTCAAAACACATAGTGATACTGGAGAAAATGCTGATCTTAATTTGCAAGGCCAATTGTCAAAAAAGAAACAAAACTATGGACAAAATAGGGTAACAGAGTGACATTAGGTTCTGGATATCTGAGGAAAACAGCTATTTCAGAAAAGATATACCAAAGCACCTTTGTGCATTGGGAAGGGCTTTCAATGAGAGTGTTGTGGTAGGGGCATGTTTTGTCCTAGTGATTTAAGAGGAGTGTTAGAATGAGTGTGTCTCACATTAGAACATCTGAGTTTGATCTTGGGCTCCAGCTCCCAATTCAAATTTCTTCTTAAATGCAGCCCTGGGAGGTAGCAAATGATGGTTCAAGTATTGGGGTTCCTACTCTTTACCTGGGAGACCTACACCGAGTTCCTGGCTCACAACTTAAGCTTTTGAAGAGTAAGCCAGTAGAGGAGACCTCTGCCTCTCTACCTCTCAAATAAATATAACTGAAAATAAATAAATAAAATGTCTTGGCTTATATAATAATACAATCTTCTGGATTTGGGTCCATACTTCACAACACAACAACAACAACAACAACAAAAAAAAACAATAAGTATCATGATGCTTCCCATGTGTCAGCAAGGTAGAACCGTGTGTCAGCAAAGCTGCAACACCACATCCCGGGATGTGTCCTCAGCTGGGTGAGGACTGCAGACCAGGAGGCAGTCTTGGCAGAATGCTGTCAGCCAGGAGGGTGTGGTTTGTGGCAGAGTGACACTGTCCCTCTGCAACACTGTAGCCAGTAGGTAAGTGCTGCTGGACTCAGCCTCTCCTGAACTGTATGTAATTTCTGGATGCCAATCTTCCCTCCGTTGTACCTTCTGTGATAACCTAACCCCCACTCATCATATGAACTGCCCCCCAATAATCAGATACTTGCAGCCTGAAGCAAAAATGATAATCAGAGCTCTGCTCCTGCTGCTTTTATTGCACAGGTGCCTCCCTCCAAATGGACAGCTCTTTTAACCATTTGTTATCACCGACTCCCCCCTTTAACTAGAAATGCCATCTTTACTGCACACGAAATTCCTCTCTGTTTTCCTGATTGTTTGAGACCTCTAGAATAGAGAGATATTGATCCATAAACTGAGAGCCCTATAGATAGATCTGCCTTTTTCACAACAACAACAAAAAAACTGCTGTGTCATTTTCCCCCTAGATTTCGCTACTATCACAGCACAGCTCTGTGCCTTCTGTCTCAAGTATTTACAAGTGATTGATTACATGACCTGAATTCTGCAATTGTTCCAAATATGTTTTCTTTTTACTGACTTCTTTCTCAATTTCAGGAAGAGACATGAAAGAGAAAGAACACATCTCATTCTGTATTGTTAGTATTAATCTATGTGAAAGAAAAAAATGTATAGGCTTGCCTTATACCCAAATATATTCCATTGTGGAGAATAAAGAGCACAGACATTTTAGAAACACCGCAAGAATGTAGGTTGTGATATCTAAAAGCAAGTTGATTGGTTAGTTCTTCTAAGACAAGGAAGCCCTGTTATTTCATTACTCAGTCAAAGCATCAGAACTTGGCAGCAGCATTATGATAGTGGCTGTGAACCCATCTCTGCTCATCCAGAAATAACCAGGGGAAGTAGGTTAGCTCTTACTGAAATACTCTTACAGCTACTACCTGCCTGGTATGTACACATACCATATGGGACTTACCATCTATTTTTACCAAGCATATTTTTTCTACTCTTGGCTTGGGACTTTCTGTGTGTTTACTCCTTATTTACAGAAAACTGTCTCTACTGCTATGGATTTTTAAAAATCTTACCAGTATCATCAAATACTCCTGGAATGTTCTACTTCTTTGAACATTTTTCTTGTACACATGAGAATGATCCAGGATAGCTTACACTTCATCTTTGAATAATTCCATTTTAGCTTCCTCTGGCAGAAGGCCATCCTGCATTCACTGTCACTCAGGTTTCCTGAAAGTGCCCCCAGCAATGCACGGAGTACTGCTCATTATGTGCATTCATTGGCCTTTCCTTTTATCTGAGGTCACCAGAATGCTTTCATCTGGTTTGTTTTATTGTGAATATAAAGGAGCATGTGTTATTTTAGGATGATAAAATTATCCTAGGGAAGTAAGTAGCTTACTGTAAATACTGTGCAGGTCATGGCTGGTACTGTGGTGTCCTGACTCCAAATTTCCAAGTAGATCATAACTAAGTGATAATCACAAAACTTACTAACTGGATTTCTTGAAAGGATTTTCTTCAGAGAAGCATTTTGACAGTCTAATTTTAGATTCAAGTGTTATTAGCATTATCATACTTCAAGTAGTTGGCAAGTTCCGTGTAGAAAACATATTCTCACCTCAAGGAAGATTCAAATGTCCTTTGCATGATCTAAAGTCATTCCAAGGGAATGAGTGTGTGGTTACTTACTACACTGAATATGCATATTTAACATGCATGATTTCCTTTGAGGAAAATGAATATGTGTTAGAATAAGCATACGACCCAACCACTGTATTCCTGGGTGGGAGTTAAAAGCAATGAAAATGCAGTCTCTAAGACATACTTGTGCACAAATGTTTCTAGCAGCATTATTCACAACAGCCCAAGGTGGAAGCACCCCAAGTGTCCTCTGAAGGCTGAATGAATAAACACATGAGTAAGAAGCAGAACAATTGGGAGAGAAGAGGATAGAGAAAATTCTACAGGGGAGATGGCCTTGTTTTGAAAGATTAAGAAGGGAT
Source organism: Ochotona princeps (assembly GCF_030435755.1). NCBI lineage: Eukaryota > Metazoa > Chordata > Mammalia > Lagomorpha > Ochotonidae > Ochotona > Ochotona princeps. The sequence goes on from NC_080841.1 coordinate 44,177,436, forward strand.
GGAGAGCAGGGGAAGAAACAATGATATTCCAGCATGAGGAAATAGCACAAAGAATTAAGAAGGCAATTGCAAGGTTATATTAAGGAACAGAAAGTAATCTGGTGACGGAGGCACGGGATACAGGTAGATGAGTTGCAGGACAATCTGAAAGCTGCATGCATGAAGTCTGAGCTTTATTCTATAGGCAGTGGTAAGACACTGGAGTCCTCTAAACCAAGACACAATCAATTTTGCATTTTAGAGAGATCGCATTAGCAGTGAGTAACAAATATACTAGAGGAGTAAGGACTTGGAGGAAGAGACAACGATGCAGCAGCCTAAGAGGACAACGATGATAGAGCTGGAGCTAAGAAGATGTGGGAATGGACAGAGGCATTTAGGAGGAAGTAGAAACCCATGTGGGTGGGGAGTGAGTAGGCTCAGGGAGCAGCAGACAGCTCCCAGACCACTGGCTTGGCTTCCTATCAGAGTTGTTTGTTCTCCACTCCTATCGCTCAACCCCCACCCACTCTGGATGCCTTGGCTCACAATCTCTCCCAATTTTAATGCTTCTCGGGCCTGTTCTTCTCTCCCAGTGACCAAATGCTTGCCTTTTGTGGTATCCTCAGCTCCTCCCAATGCAGCAAGCATTCTGGCTCTTTTCAGATGTCCTCTAAATGTCCTTCACTCCCATTCTAGCCACCACATTTCTTATTTATCCCTTCATAGTTCTGCATTTCAATCCTTAGTTTTATGTTGCCTCCCTTTTATTCCAAGTCTAGTCTGTAGTGTTGAAGATTGGGAATTGATGGGGGGGGGTAATAAAGGAGGAACTTGAAAAATAGATCAGAAATATAATGAAGGCTAATGGGTTAACAACAAGGGTGTGAGAGAGAGAGAGAGAGGAGAGTATCTGGATATGTTCAGTCTGATATGCCTTTCTAGCCCACAATAGCACCTGACTGAGTGCTCATAACCACATCATGTCCTAGACAGATGATGGCAATCTACTGGCACCTGAGAATCAGAGCTGGAATCTCTCAATGAAGGTCTATAGCTCACTTCACTCCTCAGAAATACCTTTATTCCCCTTCTCCAAGTGTTCCCTTCCCCCTTTCCACAGTCCTGAGTCACTCTTGGAGCAAGTAGTCTGCAGGAGCCAGCTGTGGAGGGCATCACAGAGGCCAGAAATCCATCCACTCATCATGTTTCTCAGGGACATGAAAGGGCTCAGTTGCATCCAGCTTATCCACTTAAGCTGCCCACACTCTCAGCTGGCACAGAGAAGTTTCCAAAAAAAAAAAAAAAGGCTTCAACCTACCTGCACAGTGATTCCCTACTTCAGAGGAGCAAGGACCTCTTCCCTTTGGTAGTCGCTCTCTGTGGGTGCCTTTGCTGCAGCCTAATTAGCAACCATCCATTCGGTTAGCTGCAATGAAGCCGGTGCCCTCCATGCCGTTAAGCAAGCTGGGTCTCTTGTTTGCAGTTAAATTCTGGCTTCTGTTCAGCTGACTTGAGGCAAGATCATTTTCCTGGCATTACAGAAACATGCACAGTTGAGTCAAACAGTCTGAAACTCTATTAGATAGCAAAGACGAATCCTGCTGTATTCTCTGATGTCACCCAAGGAAAGACAGGAGCAGATGGTGGAGGCAATAGCTTCAGGCACCGCAAGAACCTCAGAATAAAACTTTCTCATGTAAGAATGAATAAACTGTGGAGAGAGGCCAATGCACCAGATACTCCAGGACTGTAGTAACTCATCTCAAAGCCAGCAGATGCCAGCCCTGGCCCCTTAGAGGCCCCGTATGAGCCCCCTCGGCTGCTTTTGCATTCAGTGATGGGGCTGGACCATCTCTGTGTCACCAAGAAAGCAAGTGGCTCTCTCTGTCCTAGCTTCTCTGGCTGGTAGCAAAGCTTGTATCACATGGGGCATTTTGGCAAATCATGCCCAATTCCTTTGCAGGATAGCTGCAGCAAGGATTTCCAGTTAGAGATTTCGCGGTGGCTCCTGTGAGTCACAGTGCCCTGATTCCTCTGCAGAGGGGGCGGGCCCAAGTTTATCCCTGTGGGAATCGTCATTACTCTTGTTTTGAGAATTCTGCAAACCTTGGAGGACTCAACACCAAGCTGAACACCAGAAGGTGAGCCCAACCTCTGCTGCTAGTCTACTTGTAAACTTCACCAAACCCATAATGTTGGGTTTCTGTCCTTTCTTTGTCTTGAAGTTCTTTTTTTTTCTTTCCTGTGCTATTATTTCCTTTTAAAACTTCTGATTAAAAAGTGTCATTTTTTAAATTCCATGCTATTGTGGATTCCTGAACTAATTTTTCTTGTTGTTCTTTCTTTATTATTTGGGAGCAAACAAAACTCCTAACTGCTGGCTCACTCCCCTAAGGATCCACAAACACTTGGCCTGAGAGAAGGGCTGGAACCAGGAGCCAGGAGCCCAGAAACAGGAAGTAGGAATCCAGTGACCTAAGTCATTACCCAGGTCCTCCTCCACTGCCTACCCAGCCCTGCACTGGCAGGAAGCAGAAGTCAGGAGCTGAAGCCAGGAATCAAATCCAGGTCCTCTAAGACAGGATGCAGGCATCTTAATCGCTAAGCAAAATACTGACCCCAGGGCTATGACTTTATGGACATTATTGTGTTTAATACTCACAATAATTCCTGTTTCAGAGACTTGCCCAATGCCTCACTGCTTTCAAATGGTGACGCCAGTACTTAAAGGCAAGGCCTGTGTAATTTCCAATTTCATGTTCTTAACTACTCAGAGTTACTACTATAGTAGAAATGGATGCTAATCATGTTATATTCAGAATACTGATTATAGCTTTAAAGATTTATATGATAACATTACCGAGTCCACAACAATGGCTATTCAAGTGGATGCTCACAATGCTTATTAGCGCATTACTCATGGGTTTCAACTTCCACCCAGGCTGAACCCTATAGTGTCTGGCACAGTGTTTCTGAGTAGTTCTTCAACAAATACTTGGAAATACACACCAGTATATTGTATGCCATGTAGCTGTTAGGCCCTTGATAAATATTTCTTCAATAAATTGCTACTGTAACTCTTATCTACCACTGTTTGGGCCACATCTGTGATTTTTCTCTAGCCACATTCAGAGAAAGTAGTGTGGAATTAAGTGTTTGTCAGTCTCGTTTAGCTCAGTGACACATACCAGACATGTAGGGATCAAAGGGACTGAGAGACCATTCTATCTTTCCAACCAGAAAGTTGGTTGAATGCTATTGGTAATAGAGTCACTGTCATTGTATACCTTTGACCATTTGTTAACTCTGTTTCCTGTTGTAATATTCAGCAAAGGCCCTGACAGGTTTTGAAAGCCTGTGAAGACATCACTTCTCCAAGTGTTACTTGGACTCTCATATGTCCTTTGCCTCCTTTGAGTCTCCCAGACAGTTCACCTACCACAACTTGTATATCAAACTAATATTTTCTTTCCAAAGCCTTTTGGGAACAAAATGCATCTTTCCCTTGTTGAGAATTCAGAGGACCTTGTTAATGAATAGCATGCAAATTCATTTTGGAGATGAGAGTAATTTTATGGGTAGTTATCAGCTAGCTAAATACTACTCTGAAACAGAGGGATACCAAGTGACTTGAGAAAGCTGATGCAGACTCCATAAGTAGGATAAGTGGACACGAACAGCTGCATACAAGCAGTTGTCTGAGGAGAGATGACTGTTATACTTGAGCAGTAACTTTAAACTGGATTGCTGGGTAACCAGACCAAAAAGAGAAATAAGATGGAAAATATAAGTTGGATTGACTTCTACCCCCACTCTAACTTGTTTTTATCTTTTCAAAAGTTTGATTTATTTTTATTGAAAAGGCAGATCAGATTTACAGAGAGAAGGAGAGACAGAAAGATCTTATGTCTGTTGGTTCACTCCCCAGGTGGCTGCAGCAGCCCGAGATGAGCTGATTCAAAGTCTGGAGCCAGGAGCCAGGAGCTTCTTCCATTTTTTCACAGGAATACAGTGTCCCAAGACTTTGGGCTATTCTCTACTTCTTTCCAAGGATATAATAAGGGAACTGTATGGGAAGTGGAGCAGCCATGACATGAACTGACACCCATAAGGGATCCCAGAGCTTGCAAGGTAAGGTTTTAGCCAATGAACCATGTACCGGGCACCTTTATTTGATTTAATGAAGAAACAATCACACATTTTTCCAAGTTTTACATGTATTCAATTCAAAGAGGAATAAATAATTGTTCCCAAAGAGTTGCTGGATATCTTTAAAAATATCAATAGAAAATATAATCATTCATTAAATGCCATAACATCTATAAGTTTCCTATTAACATTAAGAGAAGAGAAAAATGGCAAGCTGAAAATGGGTCAGAGTTGTAGGAGGGAGTGAGTGTAGGGAGGACTTCAAGGTTGCTTCCTTCACAAGGCTTCTACATACATTATTGCTATTTAAAGAAGTTGTGAGGTCCATGAATGTGAAAGACAGAGTCCCTGCCCAGTTGAGGTGACATGTTTTGGACTACTTTATAGAGGTAAAAAATTTGATGCATTTCTCTAACTCCCTCAGTCATTACCAGGGAACAAATGAAAGCTGGGATGTGAAATTGAGAGCATAATGACCAGACAGCAGAGTAAGAGCCTAAAAGCGTTAAAATAATGGGATGATTCCATCAGCCTGGTGTTGAGCAAGATAAATTTCAGGTACTTCAGCTGAGGCCAAAGCATCTGATTCATGGAAAAATAATCTTTTGATTAGGAGACAAAAGGTTGGAGAGCAACAAGAAATCTGTTCATTAGGGACTGTCTCATAGGACTGACAGTCATGAGAGAGGTTGCCTGTGTGGCCATCAAAGGTAAAGTCAGCACAGGGAGATTGGAGTGACAGGAAGGGAAAAGGGGACTGGGGGTGAGGGGCATGGTCCAGCACCAGAAGGAAAATGATGTGTTGTGAACACAGAGGGGGCTCTAGGTCTCAGAAGAGCAGTTGTGTTGAACTAGGTTTAAAAACTCACAATCCTACCAACCTTGAGATTATTAAGTATTTATGTATCTACTTGAGTAGCACAGAAGTAAGGAGGGAGGGAAAGGGAATGGAGAGAGAGAGAGAGAGAGAGAGATTGATCGATTGATTGATTCCATTTACTGATTCATTCCCCCAATGGTTGACAGCAACAAGGTCTAGGAGCTAGAAATTCAGTTCAGTTTTCCCATGTTGGTGTCAGGGACCCAACTATTTGAGCCATCACCATTGCATGTCTGGGTGCACAACAGCAGGAAACTGGAATCAAAACAGAGCAGGGACTGGAACCTGGACACTCCAAGTGATATAGGTAGCCCAAGCAACATCTTAACCATTAGGTCATACATCTACCCTAACCTTGAGATCCTGACAGACGTCCTTCCAAAGAGTCCTGATTCTTGAACCTATCATCCCTGTTCCCCACCTACCCCGGATATCCCCACTAATCTTTCTTGTTATAAAACAGGGAGATCTGAAGGGGCTGGCATTGTAGCAGTTCAGGTAAAACCACCACCTGTGATGCTTGCATCCCAGACAGGTGCCGGTTTAGTCCTGGATGCTCCACTTGAGACCCAACCTCCCTGTTGATGGTCTGGGAAAGCAACAGAGGATGGTCAAGTCCTTAAGACCCTGCAATTGTGTGGGAGACCTGGAAGAAGCTCCTGACTCTTGGCCTTGGATTGGCTCAGCACCAACCATTGTGGCCATTTGGGGAATGAACCAATGGATGGAAGATATCTCTGTCTCTCCTCTCTGTATAACTCTCTCAAATAAAAACAAAATAAATATTTTTTTATTCATTAATTACATTGTATTATGTGACTCAGTTTCATAGGTTCTGGGATTTTCCCCACCCCTCCCCAAACCCTCCCACCATGGTAGATTCCTCTACCTTGTTGCATAACCACAGTTCAAGTTCAGTTGAGATTCCCTCATTGCAAGCATATACCAAACATAGAGTCTAGCATCTTATTGTCCAGTCAAGTTCAACGCTTCTTAGGTATACCCTTTCTGGTCTGAAGACAGAGCCAGCAGAGTATCATCCCTATCAATTAAAAGCTCCAACATACCATCAGCAAAAATTTACATCATTATGGAATTAATTGACATAGTAATGAGTAACCAATATGTTAAAAATAAATGCGAGTTCTTAACCACCTTCTGTGACCACCTCATTGACATTTCAATTTTAGTTTATATACAACATATAACATACATAAAAAAGAAAAAAGAAAACATACATAAAAAAGAAAACATAACATATAACATACATAAAAAAAGAAAAAAGAAAACATACATAAAAAAAGAAAACATACATAAAGAAAGAAAAAAGGAGGGAACCCTTTTTTGAGGGACTGCTATAGGTCCCTCAAAAGGTTAAATAGAATTGCAGTGTGGTCTAAGTAATCCTTTCCTGGGTATGTACCCATAAGAATTAAAAGCAGTGTCTCAAGCAGATACTCCACAGCAACATCATTCACAGTTAAAACATAGAAGCAACCCATGTGTCCACTGAGAGGTGAATAAATAAATATAATGGGGTAGTATTCTTTTTTTAAAAGGAATGAAATTCTGACACATGCTACAACATGATTCAAGAAGTTAGTATGTTAAGTGAAATAAGTCACAAAGGATAAAAATTGTATAAAATACCTAGGATAAAATTCACAGAGACACAAAGGAGAGAGGTGATGGCCAGGGGCAGGTTAAAGTAGGAATGGAGGGTTGTTTAATGGGGAGGGAGTAGCAGCTGGGAATGAAAGAGTTCTGAAGATAAACATGGTGATTGCATGACAATGTAAGTGTACTTGATACCACCGAGTTGTACATTCTCGGGGTTATATTCTTTTTAAAAAGCTAAAATAAAATAAAAATGTAATAAAAATTGCTGTTTATTATGGTGGAATGAAGGGTTGGTTGCTTCTACTGAGTGTGCTGTGGACCTTGTCCCAACTGAGTTCCAGTTGCTAAATTCTTCCAGACCTGAATACTGCACATGCTCTCAGAAAAAAACTGGACAGGGAGCTGTCTTCACATCTTGCCTTTCTGCTCTGTGCTTGGAGCCAGTCTCTATCCCCAGCTCTTTTTGTTTGTTTTTTCTTTCTCTTATCCCCTGATTTTATTCCATCTTTTCAACTCTGATAAATTCTTGCCCTGAAAACTCAGCTCCTATGATCACAACAAATGTTGCGCCCCCTTTCTGGCTATCAGCCTCCCCATTAGAGCTACTAGGCAGATTGTATAATCATTTATCTTGCTTGCATCTCTTCCTTTATGTGGAAAACACTATCTAACCTGTGTGTGCCAAATTGTGTGAAGTTGAGGTCATTGCCAGAGATAGACATTGAAATATATAGATATAAAATGCATGATAGTTATAACATAGGCTTTGTAATATACATCATAAATATGCAAAGAAGATTGTAATTTTTTGTTGGTGTGGAACCAGAGAGGCTCAAAGGAGCTACTTTTAAAAGTAATTATTTTGAAATACTATTTATACAATTAATAATAGCTAATAAAAAGGAAAAAGAAGGAAATTAGTAATTGCTAACATTTATTAGGCACTATTCCAGTTGGTTTATATTACTTAATACAGTTAAACCTCAGATTAATTCTAATTTTAGTATATGTGCTGCCAAAGCAAGCACAGAGCAGTCCCAAAAGACAGATACTGTAATTATCACTATTTTTTAAAAATCCAAGAGGCACACAGAAAGAAAGATTTCTCACCTGCTAATTCATTCTGCAATGCCCACGATGACCAGGACTGAGCCAAAGCCTGGAACTCAATCTGGGTCTCTTACATAAGTGACAGAGACCCAGGGACTTGAACTATCTCTTAGGGTGTGCATTAGCATAAGCCAGAACTGGAAGTAGAGTCAAGACTCAATCCAATGTACTCTGATATGGGATGTGAACATCCCAAGTGCTGTCATAACATGTATTCCAACTGTGAGCAGGGCTGAATGCCCTGGCCTTAGTAGCGCTGTTTTTGAAATGACAATGTTTAAACTCGGAGACATTAGGAAAGAGCAGGCGACACATGTGGAGGGAGAGTGTTCAAGCAAGAATTTGAACCTAAGCGGTATGTCAAAGCTTCCCCCATCACTCCCACCCTAGCCAAAAAGTAATAGAACGAACTTTCTGTCCCTGCCAGGAAATTTAATCAAATTTTGATACTTTGCCATTGTTTTTTTTCCAGACTTTTTACAGATACAAAACATCATTGCTGGCAAGTGCAATGTGGGATCCTGGACTGGATCCTGGAACAGAAAAAGGGCATTTGTGGAAAAGTTGTATAATTGGAATTAACTAAATGTCTAATTGTACCAATGCTAGCTTATTTTTGAAAGACAGAATGACAGAGATCAGGGGTGGTGGTGGGAGTGGGGTAGAGAGAGGTATCTTCCATCAGTTGGTTCACTCCTGGAGTGACCACAATATCCAGGGCTGGGCCAGGTCAAAATCAGGCATCCAAAACTCTAACTGGGTCTCCCATGTGGGTTCCAGGGGCCAAGGTCCTTGGGCCCTTTTCTCCTGCCTTCTGGAAAGCTGGATGAGAAGCCAGGACATGAATTAGCTCTTTTGTGTGGGATGCAATCATCCTAAGCAGCAATTTAACTCAGTGTGCCACAAAAATAGCCCCCGTTTCTAAGTTTTGATAAATGTACTATAATTATGCAAGATGTCAACACTAGGAGAAACTGGGTGAAGCTCATATGCGAACTCTCTAGATTACATGAATCCACTTCAAAAATTTGTAGAAACAAGTATTACTAAAAAAAAAACTACCCATGGAAAAATACCCATTTCTATGAACTTTTTGAAGTATTGTTGTAGTTTATAATTTTTGTATAAATCCAAAATTATTCCAAAATGAGACATGTGTTTAAAACAATAGCACTTGGATATGCAACTTCATTGATGCCTCTCTCCTTAGCCCCTTCTCTGAGGTAATTATTATCTTGAACATGCTCTCTAATATTAAAGGCTCAACATGACACTTGAGAGCATTAAATAACTCACAAAGAGTGATGCCTTTAAAAAAATGTATGTATTTTCATTTTGTTTGAAAGGCAGGCAGAGAGGGAGAGAAAATGCAAGAGACCGAGGGAGACAGAGATAGTCTATCTTCTAGTTCACTCCCCAAATGCCTGCAGCAGCAAGGGCTGGGCAGAGTTGAAGCCAGCATCCCAGAGCTCGATCCTGTGTCCTCCTGTGCCGGTAGTTAGGCACCAAATACTTGGGTCCTCCTCAGTTCCCTCCTGGGTTGTAATTAGCGGAAAGCTAAATGCTGGGACTCCAAGCAGACACTGTGATGTGGGATGCTGATGGCTTAAGCAGGTGGAGGATATTGCTGCGACCCCTTCCCTGATCTACCTGCTTCCACTCTTACCAGCCACTCAACCAGCATACGTAGGCACTCTATTGATCTTACAAAGGCAGTACTACTTTTCTTGCAGCCTCCTCTATGCCACCTTCCCAGATCTGTGCACCACTACCCACCTAAGAACCAAATTTCTCTGAGCTGGAGAACAAGTGTTTGTTACAGGCCATGTGAACAATCAGAAGTCCCTGACCCTTAGCTATCACCTGTAGGTGACATACACTCATGCCATATGGTGTGTTTTTAGAGGTTAAATTCCCATTGACAGCCTGGAAAGTTCTGTATTTACCCAGGCTGTGTACCAAGACCATGGCTCCACCCTGCAGGGCCCAGTCCTGGCACTGGGGAATATCCACAACTCTGAGGCCTGAGGTGTTTCTCAATGTCTAAAGGTCACTAGAAGAGCAGCAGCTCTGGGACTATTTTCATCTGTTCTTTTAGAGATTGGTTTTCCTTCCTGGTGTGTTTGTAAAGGTAGCCATAAAGATGGAGAGTCACAGAGGCTCTCACAAAAGAGCTTAGGAAATCAACCAGGGTGGGAGGGAAGGAAGGCCTAGGCCTTGGTTAAAGGCTGACCTGCCCGGCAGGGCAAGGCAGCAAGGGGATGTGCCTGTTCACAACCTCTGGGGAAATAAATACACCCATCGACTGCTCTTTGACCTATAATGCTGTGGAGTTTAAGGATCCTGAAAGGTAACCAGGAAAAAGGCAAGCTTAACTGTGGTGAGTGCCAGATTCAGAGGCAGAAAGACTCCACATTGGAACTACCTTGTATTTTTTTCTAAAATCAATAAGAAAAAGGGAACTATCTGCAGGAGGGGAAGTGAGCATAGGGAGGAAGAGTTTATTGACTAAACCCTTCTGTGATCTCACTTGAGCTCTGGAGTGTCACAATTCCAACCTATAACACAAGGGCACTTGTTTGAGTGCTTAGATAAATATTTGAGGCCATATGTCCTTGTTTTCTCTGCTAATGCATCTACGTTCTTTTGAAATATCCATGACGTGTCCTGGAATGTGAAATCGTTCTGTACAACAAAGTCCTAGCATCACAATGTTTTACAGAAGATTCATGACAGACACTGCAGGGAAGGAGAGGGATTTTACAGTACATAAAGCTAAGGGATTCAGCTTTCTTGGGAAGAATAAAGCAAACTACAGCAAAAATCTTTGTTTTCACAGCTATCAGGATCATCTTTGATGATTCTTGCCTTTGGCCAGGCACTTCTCTCTTCTTAGCTTGCCATGAGTTTCCAAGTTGGAAAAAAATTCTCACTTTATGCAATGATGTGTGATCCAAAGAACTATGGACTAGAAGTCACAAGAGATCTGTCGTAAGCAGCTGTTGCAAAGTGGGCATCAGTTTTCTCATCCGTGAATGATAAGTAATTGATCACTGATCAATGAATGATACTGAAAAAGCTGGTGAGGGAAGTAGACATATGCAACTATAAATCCATGTGACAAGAGTATGTAATTATGTACCCAATAGAATAAAGGCATTCTAATTAGTAGTATTAAACAAGAAGTATTCCTATCACAGATTGTTACTAGAAGAAATTCTTTATGGAGATTACCAATATTGGGAACTGGTTGAATCTTTGTGGGTATTTGCCTTTTCAGTTGAAAGGGTTTTTGTGTTTTTATTGGTTTTCAAAAAAGGAGTTTAAGAGCTGGTACTGTGGTATAATGGCATATCAGAGTTCTAGTTTGAGTCCCAACTGTTCTACTTCCAATCCTGCTCCCTGCTAATGTTTTTGGAAGGTAGCAAAAGATGAACCTAAGACTTGGGTCCCAACTGCCGTTTCAGGAGACCCAGATGAAGTTCCTGGCTCCTGGCTTCAGTCTGGTGTCTGGCTCAGTCTGCTGTTGCAGCGATTTGGGGAATAGATCAGCAGATGTCTCTTCTTCTTGTTCTCTCTGCCATTCTGCCTTTCAAATAAACATATCTCTAAATTAAGAAAGGGGGAAAAAAACTCTCCTTGGAAACTTGTCTATCTAAAGAGGATAATGTAAGCAAATTTTCCCTTTTGTTTAATCCACAGCTACCTTTGCTGTTAATCCCAAGAGATGGAGCAGAAAATGCACTTAGACATGCACATTGCTAGTTTTCTTATCAACTAGCTTTCTACAGGGAAAATAACACTCCAAGTCACTGACATTTGGCTAGACATGATGATAATAATGATGTTGAGAGCTAGTATGCATGAAAGCATGTTACTAAATGATAATTCCAGTGATTGTCCTAAATTCTAAAGTGTCATATTTAGAAGAGATAAAATACAACAATCTAAGATCATAAAAAATTAATTAATTTACTACTTCAGTGCAGCCAAATGGAAGAAGGATTGCCTGTACATAATTGTTAGTGAAAGAAGCTGAACAATAAAGTAAATCCTACTTTCCACAATAAAGGATTTCAGGAGACTGGTAGTGGCTTGTTTCTTGGTCATAAGTTGTTTATCGGGGAGTGGTCAGTTTGTGATCCATCAACAAGTTGCGAATGCAGAATGGATGCTCTTTTCTGTATGCATCCAGAAAAATAAATATTTTTGATTTAGAAAAATTAGACCCCAAAGATTAAAAAAAATAGCAGCCTCAGCAGAAACAAAAATCTCTGGGTAGTTCATCTTCTCAAGATAACTATTTTTCATAAATTCTTCCAGAATTTTTACTCTACAGTGTTAAATCAAAACCCAAATCCTTGAAAATCTAGGAGTGTCTGAAATCAAAGGGTTTATTGAGCCATTACAGATGCTAATCAAGTGAGGGTCAGGTTCTGGGACAAGTTCCATGTCTATCAGTGCCCAGGCTAGAAAGCAAGTGGAAACTATCCCTTGAACCAAGAAATACTTTTATAAAGAAAATTTGGTGAAGGAGCTGAAATTATATTGACTGTAAGAAGTGAAGACAAATCATTCAGAGCAGGGAAAATCTAGGAGGATAGTCCATAAGGAGAAATAAGTGCTGCTTCTGGGTTGGTAGGATTAATAGTTCAGAAAGTGCACACTGAGCAGGAAGCAGTAACCTATGGAAGAATGGTTGGCAGACACAGGTTTCCAGTCCAGGCTTAACATATGCTCAGAAACATGAAAGAGTCTTGTTGTCTGTAGATGTTAACTGATGAACTTCCTTTATATCTTCCTTCCTGTACTGTCTAGCCTTTGTGATGCAATTGAGGATGTCTTAGAACTTTTTGCTTTATCAACATGGTTTACCAAAACAGAGTCGCCCTTTATGTCATTTGGGAACCCACTTTTCTCCCTGGGCAGTGTATGTCCATATTCAATAGATTATGACCATTGTGATTAACAGCAGAGTACTGGAGTCTATTGTTCAACTTTACTCTTCCAAATATTTTTCTTGTTTTGATACTCAATTCTCCACCTGGGGGAGGATTTTGTGCCATCTTCTTAATGTATAATATATGGACATGTGTGTTGCCTACATATATGAGCAGGAGGGGTGTTCCTGTCTGTTTTGTTTTGAGTTGGACATCCCCCCACACCTGAATATAAAAGCGCAAGTCAAGAAGGCTGGCCTTTGAGCAGTTCCCACTCAATGCTGATTAACTGGGAACAGCCATTGCACACAGACCCCTTGCATGCAGTGACAATTCCCATCTGTGGTCAAAGCACAGTCTAGTTTTTCCATCTTATTGGCCAAAAAAAGATAAAGATCATTCTTTTTCATTTCTGTTATCTGGGGGGTTACCTGCAACTGAGCACAAGAGTTCACAGAAGAATATGTTCCATTTCCATTTGGAAATGCTTTGGAACCAAGACAAAACTGCTTGCCTCCACTCATCGGCACATCAGGCAACAAGGCCAAGACCTTTCACAAAGTTTGTCAAGAGGCAATCAAAGAGCCAGCAATGTTCAAATTCATGCAGGGTCATGAATCTAAGAAAAGATGTTAGGGACTGAACACAGGGTGGAGACAAGACATGGCAGTTTCTTGCTTCCTTGGCTCTTCTGGGCAGCTATGGGTCATTTCCATGCCTCTTTCTGTGTCACATTGAAAAATAAAAGGCCTTAGTATACTTGAGTGCAGGGGATTTTGGTCCTATGTTTACACAATACTTAGTCATGTGCATTATTTGCCATGCCATAGTTCTGAGACTGGTTTCTGTTACTTTTCTCTAAGAGTTTCAACAAAGTTTCTTGATACTCTACAAATATAAGTTCAAAGTTTTTGGTTAGTTTTGTTTCTTTACTCTGCAGGGGAGGGTTTCAATAATCATTCCTAAAAAGAAAAGGTAAGTGTCCCAATATTTCATACTAGTTCCTTCTCCCTCCAAACTCCTTTCCTATTTGCCTCCACTCAGCAATATGCAGGTTCCCCTCAAATTGTAAACCACACTACATCACTTCATTCTTCTTCTTCTTCTAAATTCTATTTGTTTGCATTTATTTGAAGTACAAAGATAGAGAAACAGAGATACAGAAACAGATCTCTCATTGGCTAGTTCACACCCCAAAAGCCCTCCCTGCTATTTTCCCTCCCATCACCCTGATTAGTTCCTTTGTTATGGGTATATGTGTCTCAATTTTTATTGAAAGGGGAAAAATATGTTGTACAGGTGAGAGTAGGAGTTATTTAAAGAAAGAGAGTGAGCACACATCACACAGGATTCTGGGCAGCCCTATGTGCAGAGCCACCTGTTGTGAGGGCACCAGAATTATTCATTAGGAGTGGTGGGAGAACGCACAGGAAGGATTGAAGCACAAAGTCAAAAAAACAAATAAAGTGCATTTCCACATGTATCAGTTATCTTCATAGGGTAGTGGGTGATACCCTAAGTGAAGGGACAAATGGGGGTGTGGCTTGGGGAGAACTCAGTACACACGAGGCTGTCAGGGAGATGGATGGTGCCTCCACGTGGAGTGTAACTTCCATGTGACCATCATGCAGTTTCCTCCTGCCTGGTCCTATGGTACATCACGGGAAAGTGGGTTTACTGGATTGACAGGTGTGATGTGGAGTCATACAGCAGGGCTAGAGGCAGAAACTATTTGGAACACCGTCTGAATCATCTATTCCTCCCTAACTTCCTGCGTAGTTCCCTCGACTCACCTTTAGTTCTCACTGTTAGCAAAATCTAAGTTCCTTTGCCAAGTACCAGTCAAAATAGCAAGGACAGGTTTTGGGATGAAGCCTCATCTGTAGATAAATGAGAGGGTAGCAGACATCAGCATCTCCAAGACTCCTGCTGTGCTGGACGCAGGTATTCTGTAGTCTGTACAGGGTTTGCAGGAAGGGGATGTTAGGATGCAAAAATCACAATAGAGCTGTAGGCCTCTGGTCAAAGCTTGCTTAGGCATGGTGGTCCTTGAGGTGTGTAGACACTGAGATCAGAGCTAAGAACTGACCAAGTCCTCCTGCTCGGCCAAAGAAGTTGAAATACAGAACAAGACAATGTGTAGCTTAGGACGTGGGCAAGTAGGAAAGTCAGCAGCCCAGCTTAGAGCATTAACTTTCAGCTTTTTAACTGGTAGAATTGTTTGCTTGTGCTATATTAGATCTGGTTATACCACTACATTATGTAATAATCTATTTCTACCCTTGCTTTTATGTTTTCTGCCCCCGCACAACCTGGTAAGCTCAATGATAGCAGAGACAGGCCTTTTGGTTCATTGCTTCATCCTCTAGCACTTAGCCCTGTGCTTGTCTCATTAGTAGAAATTCAATAAAAGTATGTTGAATGGGGGCTGGCGCTGTAGTGTAGCAGGTAGAATCATTGACAGTGACACTGGCATCCCAAATGAACCCTGGTTTGATTTCCAGCTGCTCTACTTTCTATCCAGCTTCCTGCTAACATGTCTGTGAAGGCAGCTGATGATGGCTCCAGTACTTCTACCCACAAGGGAGACGGGGATAGAATTCTAGGCTCCCAGCTTCAACCTGGTTCAGACCCAGGTGTGACAGTCATTTGGAGAATAAATCAGTAGATGGAAGCTCTCTCACTATATATATATATACATATATATATACACACTAAATTTAAGATTTATTTTATTTTTATTTAGTAGGTAGAGTTACAAAGAGAGGAGAGAAAAAGAGATCCTCCATCCACTAGTTTACTCCCTAAATGGCTGCAACAGCCATAACTGGGATGTCTGAAGCCAGGAGCCAGGAGCCAGGAGGTTCTTCTGGATCTCCCCTGTGAGTAGAGGGGTCCAAGGCCTCAGGCCATCCTCAATTGCCTTCCCAGCCCATTAGCAGGGAGCTGGATCAAAAATGGAATAGCTGGGGCTCAAACTGGTACCCATATGGGATGCTAGCACTGCAGGTAGAGACTTAATTTACTATGCCATGGCTCCAGCCCCATATTGCCTCTCAAACAAATAAATAGATCTTGAGAAAAGAAGGCGTTGAACGAGTTAATGACCACTTCCTTTCCTTCTGGTTGGCACTGTGCAGAATCTCAACCCTGTGACACAGTGAGACCTGCCCTTCTCAGCAGATCTGTTCCTGATGGGGGGAAACTTCCGCCTTCTGAAGGCTCCCATCCCCCATCCCTGTGCTCCACCACCCTGCTGCTTCCCCTCCATCTCGGCAATGAAGCATATGTGGTTTTGCATGGTTCACTCAATGTCTGATGGGCCTCCTGGTTTATATTCATCTGGTTTCTTTAAATGGCACACTGTTACGAGTGGGGCATTTCAGTAAATATTCAAACACCAAGCACTGATTTGGTAAGTACCTACAATGTGCCGAATAGCATACCAAGGACTTTGGAAATAAGGGATGGATAAGATAACAGTCTTGCCTAATTTCCCTTCAGAGAGGGAAGCACATTCTTGGAGAATGCAGGAGGGTATCGCTGGCAATGGCTTGTTATCTGAAAGACAGAGGCAGCTACACAGGGGCTAGACATCTAGCCCAATTTCAGAGAAAGGAGGATGGAGGCAGGTTTCCTGGAGGAGGCATCATCTGATCTGAGTTGGAGCACTGCCAGTAGAGGGAAGAACATCAGTCCAGATCCAGGACCTAAAAGCAACATTTTGAGGCAGTTAATAGTCTGCAGTAGCTTTGTGTTGCTAGAAAACCAAATGCAAGTCATAAAATGCTGAAAATCAATTCACAGAGATGGGTTGGGGTCAAGCAGGGAAAGCACCGGAAGTTATGATGAGAAGCTTGGACATTCAAGAGGCAAGAGTCACTGAAATCATTGTTTCTTTTAATATCCTATTTGAGAGGGAGAGAAAGACAGAAAGCTCCCATCTACTGAATCCCTCTCCAGATGCTGCAATGGCTTGGTTACAGCCAGAAGCTAAGAACTCAGCCTAGGTCTCTACAGAACTCCTCTACCTGGGGTATCACTGCTGTCTCCCAGTCTACACCACCAAGAAGCTACAGTCAGAAGTTGGTTCTGGGCAACTAACTCTGGTGCCAGCATCTTGATCACTAGGTGACATGCCTGCTGCTTCCTGAACGTTTTCACCAGGGATGGAATGAGGGGGGTGTTGGATTTGGAGGGGAGGGGAATCGGGTGAAATATTAGGATCTGCCTGGGATCTATGGTAGCAGAGGGAGAGTCAGAGTTGAGCAGGTGTAAGAACCTTAAAGAGGTAGAACTTGGAGGGCTTGATTACTCAATGTACTGGGACCAGTAGCAGGTGGAGAGAAAGGATGAAAGCCAGTGGCTTGAGTGATATATTAAGAGAAATCTTATTAATGAAGGAAACACCAGAGAAGCAGCTTTATGGAGGGGGGAATATAGAGTGAGATGATGTTTGGGTTGAATCTGACATGTTTGTGGGAACCCAGGAGAAATAGGCCTGGAGACTAGCAGGGCAGGAACTCTAATTTGGGAGCCACTTACAAGGCAGTATGAGTTGAGACCAGATGAATAAAAAATCCATTCCCAGGCCTGGCACAGTAGCCTAGCAGCTAAAGTTCTCACCTTGCACATGCTGGGTCCTCATATGGGCGCCGGTTCTAATCCCGGCAGCCCCACTTCCCTTCCAGTTCCCTGTTTGTGACCTGGGAAAGCAGTTGAGAACGGCCCAAAGCTTTGAGACCCTGCATCCGCGTGGGAGACCTGGAACAGGCTCCGGATCCCTGGTTTTAGATCAGCACAGCTCCGGCCATTGCAGCCACTTGGGGAGTAAATCATTGGATGGAAGATCTTCCTCTTTGTCTCTCCTCCTCTCTGTATATCTGACTTTGCAATAAAAAGAAATAATTCTTTAAAAAAAAAAAGAAGTTTGAGGGGCAGTGGGTATTTGCTAGAGCTAATCCAGATGTCCACATTCCATATTGGAGTGACTGGTTTGAGCCCCAGCTCCCCTGTTTCTTGCGAGTGTATACTGTGTGCAGTTCAAGGAGTTTTGAGTCCTGTATTCATGTAAGAGATCCAGATGGAATTCTGTACGTCTGGCTTTGGCCTGGCCTAGCCCTGACTGCTGCAAACATTTGGAGAGTGAACCAGCAGACAGAAGGTATCACTCCATGGCACTCTCTTGTCTCTGATTTCAAATAAAGTACCACGCATTAAGACACTGCTTGTAAGGCTAGAATCCCACATCAGAGTGCCTATCGGCCATTCAGGGAGTGAACCAGGGGATGGAAGATCTTATTTTCTGTTTGTCTCTCCCTCCCTCCCTACTTTTCAAATGAATATGATGAATCTTCAATAAAAAATTAAAACAGAAAAGTACTTTGAGCATAATTCAGACCTAACCTGATCTTGCTGTCTCACAGAACATGCTTATAAAATAAATATCTATTGAGCAATGAAGATTAAATAAAAGGATGATTAATGTCACCAGGTCAGATAAGTTCTATGAAAATGCAAATTTGTTTTCACTTATACAATGTTCTTCTGCTCAATGTCTTTTTTAATGTTTGTTTTATTTGTCTCCAATGAATGACAAGACAACATATTCTGTTTTTGTCTTACCTCTTCTATTTTGCAACAGAAACAGTGTTTTACTGAATTATTAATTAGCCTATCAGCATTCATGCAATATAAACTATTTTAAGAATAATTTAGAGATGGGGATTTGTAGATAAACAGTGGTTTGCAAGGAGGTCTTACAGTGCACAATTTATTCTTAAAAAGAGTGACTGGTTAAATGGAATACTTTCCATAGAAAAGACTTAACAAATCACCCCAAATTTCTTTTGTAGACAATGTGATTGAATTTGGTAAGTATGCCAATTAGGTTCTGGTTATAAAACAATCCATATGTAGTACTACTTGACTAGAAAGAAAACATTGCTGACTGAGGTCCTACTGTGGGTACCTGGAAGGGAGCCAGGATCCCCAGTGTGAGATGGGCTTTAATCTGAATCTGAAAAGTAGGGTGGACACAGTCACTCTAAATAGCAGGTGCCTTTAAAGTACTGACACTAGGCTCTCAGATCCCAGTGGAATCAAACCTGGCTTTGGTCTAACAGTCTGATAGTTATACCTACAGTGCATTTTTTAAAAAACTGAACTTTTTCCTTTTAATGACAGGAACACAAAGTCTTTGAATTTCTTGGCATCTGTGGGTTGAGTCATGCATTTTATAGATGTAGAAATTGAAGCAGAATGACTTGCATAAGGCCAGAAAGCAAGTCCAAGAGTGAATCCAACACCATGGGGTTGCCAGAACTATTTGGCCTGCTGCCTGTCCTTTCCATCTTCCCCACTCTACCTGGTGTAAACATTGGGGAAACAGCAATAGTGGCCCACTGACAGGAAATGGCACACAAACCAAGAATCCAGAGCACCTGAAACAGAGGTCCACATTGCATTTCTTTTCTTTCAAGTTTGGGGGAAGAAGCTCACCATGTTTCTTTCTTGTCACTTGCTCTTATCCCATCAGCCTCAGAGAGCCAGCACACTTTCATCAGCAAATGTGCAGGGTTCTCGGCAAATCAGTGCTATAAGTAATGATAAATATATGATACTGAAACCAGGTTCTTTGACTGCCCCAGAGTGGAAACTGACAAGTGGCCAATGTTCAACCCACAGAAGGTTCATGAGTCAAGATCGTGGGAAGAGGTTCTGCTGACTGACTCCCTGACACAGCTGAACAGGAGTTGGTATTTGGTTGGATCTCAGCCTCCTTGGTACACAGCATTTCAGTTTGCAGCCAGCCCAAGGCTGTGTACAGGCATGGTTGCTTTTTTGTGGCACAAAATATACTCAAAATGGCAGTGTTTCTCAATACTGCCACACTAACAAGGTCTTGTGCATGCTGTATTGGGCTATCAAAAGCATGTATGCGGGTTGGGGAAGTCCTGATCAGTAGACAGAGTAGGGGGTCTGGATGCTGCTTGTTTCTGAATGGTTTAGAGCTGGAAATGGTTACATGTCAAGCTGGAGTCTGCTTAGATGCTAAAATACTAACTAGAAGGCAAATATCCATGGATTCATGAATTGTTTCTTACTGTTTTAAAAACAATATGATAGAAAGAGAACTGGACTGAAAGTGAAGGAGTTGGTACTGTGACAAGTAGGCTAAACATTGGCTTACAGCAATGGTATCCTATATGGGTGCCAATGCGAGTCCTGATTGCTCCACTTCCCATCCAGCTCTCAGCTTACTGCCTGGGAAAGCAGTGGAGGATGACTCAAATCCTTGGGACCCCTAAACCTGCATGAGAAACCCAGAAGTTCCTGGCTGTGGGTTAGCTCAGCTCTGGACATTGTAGCCATTTGGGGAGTGAATCAATAGATGGAAGATCTTTCTGTCTCTCCTTCTCTGTAAAATCTTACTTTCCAATGAAAATAAATAAATCTTTTAAAAAAAAAAAGACTTGAGCAAACCCTTTTACATTTCTGAGTCTTACTTTGATTATTCGCAAAGGAGGGCTTGAGCCAGGAGGATTTCATTTCCTTTCTTATCTGCCTTCCACAGATCCTCAGGACTTCCAGTCTGTCCCGCTGTGTCTTCCCAGTACACACTTTGAAACCATCGAAGCCCCTAATAGCAGTTCCGGCTTTGCAACCAGGATGCCAGCTCATTTATTATTTAGTCAAGGAAAAGGAAAGAAGCCTCTCCTTTTCCAAAGGGGATGGTGTTAGCAGAGATCGTCTTGAATTCCCGAAGTCTCAGAACCTCCACAGATCAG
Source organism: Ochotona princeps (assembly GCF_030435755.1). Classification (NCBI taxonomy): domain Eukaryota; kingdom Metazoa; phylum Chordata; class Mammalia; order Lagomorpha; family Ochotonidae; genus Ochotona; species Ochotona princeps. The sequence continues at coordinate 44,197,907 of NC_080841.1, forward strand.
GCTAGAAGATTACACAGCCACAGACAAAATCAAAGACAAATATGTATCCATTCTTCCAATGCATACAACACTTCATTTGAATAGTTCTAGATGAAAATGAGTTCTAGTAAGTTCTGGAAATGGTTTGAATCCACGGCTGCTGGAGCCTGCAAGGAAAGCTTGAAATCAGATCTGAACCACTGTCAACTGATCTTAGGAGCCAGGGTGTACCAGAGTCAAGGCTGTCTCAGATGAAGCACTCAAACGAAATGTTGACTTGTTAGCCTGAAGCCATTCTGAGGCTAGGCTGGAGTGGTACCCTGTGAATCTTCAGCAGCTTTTGCGATTAAATTTAGCCATGTCACAGCTTTGCATCTTTGAAACTGGGAAGCCATAGCATAAATAAATTTCCCTCTTTGTGTGCTTTTCCTAGCTGTAATTCTACAAGTGCTGCTGGGGTTACCCCAATTGCTTCTTTGGCTTTTCTAGGTTTTCTGCACTGTAGAGGGCCCAGGAATACATTGATTATTTATCCAAGCCATCAGAAACACAATGAATAATAAACAATCCCATGGTTTTAAAGTGCTTATCCTTCTTCACTGGTCTCCACACTGAAGTGTTTTTCCCCTTTCACCTTGTTATGTGACACCCACTACTCCCTTCTAGAACTTTTTTCCACTTTAGTGGCCATTTACCTGCCTCCCTCTCTCAGCTAACTCTTCCTTTGCTTCCATCTCTGGCTTCCCTACCTTTTGCCTGCTCACTCTACCTACATGCGGTTCTGTTTTCTCCTCTGTATATCTTGCTTTACAACCTCAAGCAGTGCTATTGCTTCAATTACCTTCTGCAAGTGGGTCATTCTGAAGTCTACAGAGATCTCTCAGCCTTCGCTGGACCTTCAGTACTACAGATTAAAGCCATCAGAACACAGGGGCCAGCCTGAATCCCATCTCTGCTATTCAGAACAGCTGTGTGAATATGATAATGGACCTAGCCCTCCATTTCCTCATTCCAAGGTAGGGAGAAGAGTAGAATCTACCTCATAGTGAGCACTCAAGAAATAAGTTTTGCAAAGTGATCTGGCTCACAGTCATTACTAAATCAATGCTATCTCTAACTGTATTTGAATAACTAAGCTTTCAAACTTGGATACTCTGTTACCATACCTAAGGCACATCTTTTCTCCCTAAATGAACAAAATGAAAAGCCTCCCACAATCCTTTTAATTATCCCTGTTTCTGTTAGTGGTGCCACCTGCTTTTCCATTTTTTAGACTCAAGAGTTTAAGACTATTGGTTTAGGCCTCTTCCTTTTGCCCCTACACCTGGAAAATTGCCAAGTCCCATTCTCAATTCAAACCTGGCCTTTTGTCTCCATGCCTACCCCTGGTTGCCTAATTCATGACTATTATCCTGGTTCCCTAACAATCTCCCTTCTCACTGCCAATCATCCCTGCACCTCTTGGAAACATTCACCTTGACAGATAACTCTAATTATGCACTTTTGTTCCTAAACAAATGCCCATGGGCTCATCCTTTGAGTTGAACAGAAGCCAATTCCTAATATAATTTTCAGCTTCCTCCACAATGTGATTGAGGCTTGGCTGAGAGTGTGTTGAGGCTGGGAGAGACATTGCCCACTGGATGACCTAGGTAGGTGTAAGCTTAGACTGGGAGAAACTGTGAGTCACTTGGTTGCCTTCAGTAAGAGGTAGACACTACGAAAAGAGAATGGGTAGCTGCATTCTAAACAGCAAAAAGCAGCCCAAATCATACAGCAATGGATCACATTCAACCACAAGTATTTATCAAGGACCTGTTGCATGCCAGACCTTACTGTTGGGTATTGGAAACAGAACAGTGAGTTTTACACCAGCTCTCACTCCCAAGGGTTTGCAGTTGATGAGCGAGACAGGTAAGTCCTGGACCCACTAGAATTCACCTGCCTAACTGCTGAACCCTTCTTTGGGAATCCTCAGGAGCGGCACCTAAATGGGCGAGCTTTTGCAGGGAGGACAGAGAATCTTCTAAGAAGCAATGACATCTCAGCTAAGAGCGAAGTGGCAAGAGTTGGCAAGGGGAAGAGGAGTGAGGTTAACAAGCGGGTCTCTCAAGGCCAAGGGTAACACCAGGAGAAAGTTTTGCTGAGACTTGGCTAGGCTGTGGGTTGTGTTGACAGGCACAGTATATTTCAAAAGATCATGTTGTACAGGATATACTTACAATGTCACCCTTCAATTAAAGCAATAATAAAAGACCAGATGGGTAAGCAGGGGAGGAATTAGGAAGGATTGTGTCACAATAAAAGGCTGGACTTCATCATGGAATGAGAAGAATCACTGACCAATGTTAAGCAGGGGACATGGATTTAACAGTTTTCTTTCTCCCCGGAAGCAGAGGAAAGGATCAGGATTTTCGGTTGGAAGAAACTAAATACACTAAAAATTAGAATGCAAAACTGTAGGATAGTGACCAGACTCAATTGTATTTAGTGTTGATCTCTGACCCTTGCGGTTCCTAATTACTAAGGGAAGTCATCAACTAACTTATATGCTGCTCTCCTAAACGTTTCTTAGCATGGCAGGGTCAGAACTAACTTCAGTCAGTGTCTGCTTTAAAATAAAACAGTGGTCTTTTGAATGAAGGGTCCTTATTTTCTTCTGGTCTGTTTCTTAATTTAGTACCACCTCCTTCTGTGGCTCCTGATTGACTGTAAACCACCTGAGGTGGAAGCACTGTGCATGGAGCAGGAGGGCTGCTCTGACAGGGCCCTGGGATGGGCCAGGCCAAACCCCTTCTCAGGGAACAAGGTTATCATGAGCTCCCAGGATGAATCCCAGAGCAGATTCCCTCTGGAAGCAATGAGAACAGGCTGGAGAGGGGAGGCATTCTGGAGGAAGGAGAACTCAGGCCTGCTGTGTCGAGGGAGGCCGCCGTTTTTATTAGGCCAAGTTTCGAAAGATGGTGATACAATCTTCCCTCCAAGACCAGACTCAAATGCTGGCTTAATAGAGTTTAATTCCATGAAGATCATTATGGAAAAAAAAAAAAAAAAAACAACCTTAATGGCTTATCCATTACAGCTTCATGGGACAGCCCTGGAAATAGAGGTGACTTACACTTGATTATTTCCCAGAGTGAAGGTTATACAAGTGGCTCTCCAAGTGTTTTTTTTAAGGCTCCTGGAAATTTCAACACTACCATTATGCTGCAACTGGTATCACCCTTTTAAGGGACACCTCTAGACTCTGAATAAACACTAGAGAATGTGTTTGCATTTCAAAATACAGCTGCCTTTTGATTTAATCTGTCTAAGAGTGAGATTTCATGGGTGAACAATACTGGATAGCATTGCCTCTTGCGAAAGACGTGCTTGAATCCATATTCTGCAATCACACAGTTGTGTGACTTTGGGCAGGTTCCTTTTCTTCTCTATATATTTTGCTCCTCAGCTCTAAAAAGGGAATAACAGTAGATATGTTTTAGAGTTGTTCTGAGGATTAAAAGAGAGAACTCATGTGAAGTGTTTAGGACAGTAATTGCATTTTAGAAAGCAACTGGTTTTTTTTTTCATTTATAGATTTCTACTAACTCTATGGCATAAAACCATGCTAGCAAAAAGAAGTCATTGGGAATAAACAACACTGTAAATATTAGCTATGACTATGGTCACCATTCTATTCATTGAAACAATTGTGTCCACATTACCACTCCAGCTATGATTCTGGGTAACTGGAGTCAACTTATCCCTTGACCTCTGAGGTGGGGATTTGTTTCTTTTGTGACTCACCTGCTCTTGTCATCTGTCCACTTTGCATTTGTGAATAAATTAGCTTTTATCTTATTGATTTCCACTGAAATCTAGCTGTATTTACTCATATGAGAGCAACTCAAGAATAGGGACCTTGAATTCAAGTGATTTGCAGATGCAACATGATTATACAGGTCCCATGACAGTTTGCTCATTATAATCTCAAAGATTTTCTCTGTAGTATCTTGTTTTCTGCAAGAACACTCAGTGCCTTTTCACTCATTCTCAATTTCTTAGTCATTTCCTAGCTTCTCCAAACCCCTAACAGACACTAATAATGAAATTTTGTCCACAAGCCACCATGGAGCCCACTAAACAAACTAATAATCTGAGGGAAAACTATACTCCTGCTCCTCTAGCATCCTCTGTTGTACAGCTGCAAGTTGGATTTGTTCAGCAAGTCATTGACCTATCCACTCCATGCTCACTATATATCAGGCAAAGTGCTGGAACCTGTCCGTGATGCAAAGTCGGAGACCTAGGTTCAAGCAGCTCAGACCCAGTGGAGGACATGACAGAAGACAGACACCACACTGGGTCCAGTGGCTAGAGGAAACCTACAGCCAAGGACAAACCATGAGAAATGAGCCACCTGTAAGAACGTGTCTGCATTGAGTGTGCTTTGTGTTGTAATGTTTGTTTACCTTATTTTCCTTGCTTAAACTCCTGGATGACAGCATGAGTGTCGTCTTGTGTCCCAGTCTCATGGGACTCCCAGGGTGTGTCCGAAGTGTGTCCCATGAGTTGTGTAGTGCTTGGAACAACAACTAGGACACACTATTCAGAGTTCAAGTTGCTGCAGATCTCTTTGTCCTAGCATGATGGATTCAAACCCAGACTTCTTCCTAGTAGGGCAATAGAAATCTATAAACCATTGTTTTTTTCTGAAATGCATGTTCAGAATGGGGCCATAAGAAATCTGTAGAAATGATCTCTTTTGATTCTCATAACAAATCAAGGAGGTAGATGTTATTATTTCCTTCCAGAAGTGAGGAACCAAAAGCACAGAGGATTTAAGTAACTTCCTCTATGTCATACAGTTAGCTGATAAGTGAAGGCTCTAGAAGGTCTTTCAGGAAGGTCTTTCATGAAAGTCCACACCGTACAGTACTGATTGCTCATGAAATGCTATTGTTACACAGATGATACTTTAAAAAGAAGGATTATTCATTTACTAGATTGACAAAATTAGGAAAACAAATGATGTTCCCACTGAGAACGATGTAGGCAAATGAGTGCTCTGCTACCCTGGATAAAAAAAATACAGTGACATCATCCCTCTCTTCCTTAAGATGTCAGGTGTGGTCAAGCACCTCTCCTATCCCCAGTGCTAGAGAGGAATTCAGCTACTTCAAACTGTGTGCCATGCTCCACCAATGGGTCATGACATCCATTTGGTGGGATATAGTCAGCATCTTCTGGTTCATGTACAAAGATATATGTCTTCATTATATAAGACAATATGTGTTAGGATGGTTTTTTCTTTATAACTGGAAATGTTCTGACTGTTTCACCAGCAGTGTGAACTATGAAATATTTCTGAAACATGACTTGATTATCTGTGTCAAAAATTTAACTGAGTGTGAGGGCTAGGAGCTTTGGTGCAGTAGGTTAAGCAACTGATACCATATAAGCACTGGTTTAAGTCCCAGTTGCTTCACTTCCAGTGCAGTTCCCTGGTAATGTGCCTCGGGAAGCAGTGGAAGAAATCATCTGTGCTTGGACCCCCTGCATATGGGAGATCTGGATGGAATTCCAGCTTCCTGTTGTGGTCACTTGAGAAATTAAATCAGTGGATGGCAGACCTCTCTAACTCTGCCTTTCAAATAAATAAATACTTTACAAAATTAACTGAACATTCTCACCAATATGACTTCTAGGGATATATCTCAAAGAAGGAAATATTGGACAAACAGTGCACAGTGAACATTGATGGAGTATTTTTAATAGCAAAAAGAATAGAATCAGCCTAGATCATTGTCAATCCAGAATAAGCTGCGTTGTATTTTACATCCTATACAATCAGATACCACGTGACCAGCAATGAAACTGGGAAAGCAGTGACTTGTTCACATTGTGCCTTAGCATAAAAGACTGCAATAGGAAATGAGTCATGCCCTCGAGTTAGAATGAAAAGATGCCTGTGATATTTGCAGCTACTCATGTTTAATTGATAGGGACAAGGATTGTCATTATATGCTGAAGCACTGAAGCAAAGGTCATAGAAGCAGTAGAAACAGTATGTTTACATGGTCTCAATGGATCACCCTTTGAGACGTGGGGAGGGGGAGGGATTTTTACACTGGGGAAAATTGGAAGATGCCACTTTAACCAAGAGATCCGTCTCAGCCTCCCCAGCCAAAGGACAAACTCACACAACAAGCCTTCTGGCGCAGCCCCGTTGCCACTTAGATTACATGACTGTCAGAAAGATTTAAACAGAATGTTGTCAAAAGGAAGCAGACAGGTCGAGACTGTAGGGCATTCTACAAGATAATTGGCTCAGGCTCTTCAAAAATACCCATGTCACAAAAGAAAAAGAATCAGGGGAGGAGAAGGAATATTGTGGAATAGTGCTGTCCAACCAAAATATAATGCAAATGGAATGTTACTAAAAATTTTAATAGCTGTGGCAAAAAGTAACAAGGCAGGTGAAATGAATTTTTAGTCATGTGTTTTAGCCTGATTCATTCAATGTATTACCATTTCAACATGCATTCAATAAAAGAAGTACTAATGAGATAATTTGCATAGCTCTTTTTTTTCTTTTTTGGTACATACAGCTTAAATGAGCCACATTTCAAATACTCAGTAGCCACATAAGAGATTCTGTGTTGTACAGCACAGTTCTAGTCTCAAATAGGAACAAAGAGACACAGCAATCAATCAAATGAAATGCAGGATCCCATTTTGGAAAAAAAAAAATTAACTATCAGGAAGATTATAAGGATAACTGGGAAAATCTGAATATAACTGTGATTAGATGATCATATCCATGCTAATTCCTTGATAATTATCAAAACCTGAATTGTTGTGTCCCCTCCTCGAATTTTTCTGTCAAAGTACTAACCCTCAGTGTGATTGTATGCGGAGCTGAGACCTATGGGAGAGAAACAGGTTTCAATTGGTCATGAGAGGGTTTGGCACCGTTAGGAGCAGAGGAAGGGATGTGAGAGCACTCTCTCTTCATCATGTGAGGCCAAAGCAGCTGTCTGCACACCAAGATGGAGGACAGGCAGGTAGACAGAAACAGAGAAAAGTGAACCAATGAGGCAAATACTAACCAGTGAGCCCAAGATGCTCTCATGTTTACTGTTACACTATGTTCCAACTTTCTCCAGTTCTAAAATGCTTAAAATAAAAATTGGGGGCAGGGTATGACTAGAGTGAAACAGAGAAAAAAACGTCAAAAATGACAGAGGTGCTTTACATTTTCACATCCAATAATTCGGTCTTTTCAAAAATCTATGGAGGTAGAAACACGGTGTGTTTTGTTATTTTATAGACAACAAAAATATTTCTACTCATGTGACAGGCATGATAGAGGCACCATGTCTGTCTGTCTGTCTGTCTCTCTCTCTCCCTCTAATTAGCTTTATTTATTTGCAAGGCAGAGTGATAGAGAGGTAGAGAGAATGAAATCTTCTGTCCACTGATTCACTTCCTCAAATGGTTGCCAACAGCTGGGGTTGGCCAGGTTGAAGCCAAGAGTCAGGAACTCCCTCTGGGTATCCCACATGGGTGGCAGGTACACAAGTATTTGGACCATCATCTATTGCCTCCCATGCATATTAACAGGAATTTGGATGGGAATTGGGGGGTGAGACTCCATCTCTCATGCCACAGCACGTGCCATCGCTTTTAATTTCATAAGAACTCCTGAAGAGAAAGAATGTTTCCCACCCGAAAGGCACTGCTAGAACCCCAAAGCTAGCAAGTGGTAGAACTGGGGTTTGAGGCAACTCTGTCCTGCTCTGAGTACTGAGCTTCTGACTCTGCTGGCATTCTGTATGTGATCCCCACTTTGCAAATGTGCCAATGGCTGCCCAGAGGTGTTCATTAAGCTGTGCAGAGTCCCACAGCTCTCAGAGGCAAGGCCAAAATTTGAGCCAGGACTTCAGACTCCTATCCCTGGCTCTTTTTCTTTTTTCACAGCCCTTGAACCATTTGTAGGCTGAGAGCTCCCTCCAAAATGCCAGTAATGAACACTTTGAAAAAAGTTCAGGCTCTAACCTTCTAGAAGAAGCCTTGGCACAAGGGCCCTCAGCACAGGAAATTAGTCAAATTGTTGGAGTGGAGCCAAAGAAAAGGCTCAGAACCAGCCTCGCCTGGGAGACGCTGTGTAAAAATAAAAGCGCAACCACACTGCCTGAATCATTTGATGGTCTGATTAGGAGGCATGAGTTGCCGCCATGTGACAGGAGCTGGGAGCCCCTGCCCTGCAGGCAGAATGTGGCCCAGATCCCCTTGGTCAGGCACATGGTCCTGAGGCAGGATTAGCTTCCAGCAGGCAGGCAGCGCAGCAGCTAGGGACTTGGGCTCTCAGTCATGCTGCCCCACCACACCTTTTTTTTTTTAACAGTAAGTATTCGCCCATGTTAATTTAAAGGAAATCAGAAATCTTAAAGGAAAACTTAAATGTTCATCTAATTTTGGATATGAGGTTAAAAATGATCTATTTTCCTGAAAGCCTTCGGCCAGAGAACAATGAAGCCCTTTGTGAAGATACTTACATAAGAGATCAATAGTAATAACGGAGATCTAAAGGGAATGGCGAATTGTGCCTCAACACAGCTCCACATCTAGGGAAGTCCTTTAAGGATTCCTCCCTCTGTGTCACCAACACAAAGGGGGAGATTCCAGCAGAGGGCTGGGGACCCCAGCAGGCACCCTGCTGAGTGTCCATCTCAAAACCTGCAATGCCACTTGAGCTGCCAGAGCCAGCTGCCTGGCTGCACTGGAGATGTCAGAGCTCAGGGATGCCCATGAGCTGTCTAAGTCCGCCCAGGTACAGCAAACTGTGCCCAGCCACGGCCACTCCTGCAGAACTGCTCAGGAGCAATGTGCCGGGTGGTTAGCCCAGGATGCAGCACAGGCCCCTCGCTCTGTGCCAAAGCCCATGACAGGACTCGTCTCAAGTAACTTTTCCTCTGAGATGGTGTGGCAGCTCTCACTGTCAGACTCTTCATCCAGGCATGGTGAGCATTAGCGTCGAGGGCCCTTGAGTGGCACACAGATTGTTAGCTAGAGATATGGGGAGCAGCCATCGGCCCAGGGTGACACTGCTGTGCCTGGTGGCTGGAGCCTACCTCTAGATATCACCTGCCAGCAGGTGGAAGAACACACAGGCGGCCTGGATCAACCCTCATCAGGTCTCCCGCAAATCTGACTTGTGCCTACATGCATTCTGCAAAACTCCAATGCCATTCTGAACTAATTCTGTCAGGCGGCTAATTCTACCTGAGACTTTTATTTTACATCTATCTAAAAGAGAATTGCCACGAGGGCTACCACCCATAGCAAAGTTCTTAGATATATTTTTTTTAAGATTTATTATTATTGGAAAGCCGGATATACAGAGAGGAGGAGAGACAGAGAGGAAGATCTTCCATCCAATGTTTCACTCCCCAAGTGAGCCACAACGGGCCGGTGTGCGCCAACCCGATGCCAGAACCAGGAACCTCTTCCGGGTCTCCCACGTGGGTGCAGGGTCCCAAAACTTTGGGCCGTCCTCCACTGCTTTCCCAGGCCACAAGCAGGGAGCTGGATGGGAAGTGGAGCTACCGGGATTAGAACCGGCGCCCATATGGGATCCTGGGGCTTTCAAGCTGAGGACTTTAGCCGCTAGGCCACGCCGCCGGGCCCCAGATCTTAGATCTTATACAAAACCCTTCCCTGTGCTTTTTCTAGGTCAGCCAACCTGTGTGTCTTCTCTGTTATCTAGCCCAGATCTCCACCAGGTTTTTTTCCTTTAATTCTGTCAAATTAAACCAATCAATCAATCTGGGACTGGTATTGTGGCACAGAAGGTAAAGCATCCACCTGTAATGCTGCCAGCCCATATAAGTGCTAGTTCATGTCCGCTTTCTAATAAGTTCTCTGCTGATGACCTCAGAAGAGCACCAGAAGGTGACTCAGGTGCCTGGGCTTCTGCCATCCACATGGGAGACCTGGGTGAAGCTTCTGGCTCATGGTTTCAGCATAGCCCAGCTTGGGCTGTCATGGTCCTCTGGGGAGTGACCAGCAGATGGAATCTCTGTGTGTATGCGTGTAAATCTTTCAAACAAATAAAAAAAATTACAATCTAATTCTTTCCCTGCCTAGCACTGCAAACAACCACAATGAGCACAGGAAGGGCTGATGGCGGAAGCGTTCAATGGCATGGTCTAGTGACTGTGCAGCCCAGGGGTGTCCCACGTGGCCACTGAGGCGACTGACCAGGCCTCCACACTGAGGCCTATGTGGCTCAGTCTCAGAGCACAGGCTTCTGCATTGGAGGCAGTGGATGGAGAAAAGGCAGGAGGGTCTCTCTTGGTCACTGAGTCAAGTGCTTCCTACCATGTCTATAACTTGTGGCTTCAGAAGCTGGTGACAAGCAAACGCTGGGGTGTCCACCGCACAGAGGAGATGGGCGGGCACCGCAGCCAGAGTAACACTGTTTCAGCAATGCCACAGTCGATTAACCAACACATGTAAGATTCACCTGTTGGATGCAGGGCCTCTTTCCTATTCTTCCTCCCTTCTCTCTGCCATTTTCCCTTTATCTTTAGTCATGTCAAATTCATATAACATACAATGACCTATTTTGAGGTGTATAATTCATTGGCTTTCTGAGTGTTGTGCAATCAGGGCCTGTTTTCAATTTCAAAACCTTTTCATCACCCCAGAAGAACATATCAAGCAATCACTCCCATCTCTCCCTCCCCTAGTCCCTGGCAATCACTAATCTGCTTTCTATCTCTCTACATTTGCCTATCCTGGGTGTTTCCTTTTAAAAAAAAGGCAACATGTGACCTTCCAGGTCTCACTTCTCTTACTCAGCACGCTATTCTTCAGGTTGCAGCATGTACCAAGTCTCCATTCCTTTTCTTTTCTTCTCCATTCCTTTTTAAGATCTATTTGTTTTGTTTCTATCAGAAAGGCAGATGAGATTCACAGATGGAAAGAGAGACAGAGAAAGATCTTCCATCTGCTGGTTCACTCCCCAAATAGCTGCAATGGCTGGAATTGAACCAATCTAAAGCTGGGAGCCAGGAGCTTCTTCTGGGTCTTCCATACAGGTACAAGGTCCCAAGGCTTTGGGCCATTCTCTACTGCTTTCCCAGACCACAAGAAGGGAATTAGAAGGGAAGTGGAGCAGGTGGGACAGGAATTGGTACACATAGGGGATTCCAGTGTTTGCACCGTGAGGATTTAGCCATTGAGCCATTGCAGTGGACCCTCTATTTCTTCTTATCAATGAATGACATTTCCGTATGTAGATCTGCCCCAATTTGTTTCTGGATTCATCTGTCGAAGGGCATTTGAGTTGCTTCCATCTTTTGGGTATGGTGAACAATGTGCCCAAGTTTCAGTGTAGACACGTGGATTCATTTCTCATGACTTCAAACCAAGCAATGGAACTGCAAGGTCCTATGTTGATGCTGTGTTTAGTATTTTGAGGAACCACTAGATCATCTGCCATATTGGCTGCACCATTTTGCATTTCCAACCAGCAGTGTATGGAAGTCTCTAAGTAGTCCATGCAACAGAACAAAACAAAACCAATAATTTGTTCACTTTAAAATATTATTACCTGCCAAGGGAATCTCACAGGCCAGTTCATAGCAATGATTCACCAAGTGGCCACATTAAAAGGTGAACCTACATCAAACATGTCCAGCTGGTCCACAGACCAAGAACAGGGTGTCCCTGTGGCCCTTCTCCTGCTTGCCCCTGTGGGTAAAGATCACCCAGAAGTCGTCCAGCTCTTGCCTGTTCCCCAAGTCGCTACCCTTCACCTGTTGCCCTGGCCATTCTGCAGCTTAGCTTTTCCGGGCATGCACTGAGTGCAGTGGCCCCAGCTCTCTAGCTGGTGGGAAGCCAGATGGGAACCAATGTCAGGGATAGCTCAAGGAGCTTAACATTATGCTGATAACCAGGAACTGAGAGGCGAAGAGATGTATTCTTAGGCTGGAAAGAACTTGGAGATCTTAAGACTCAAAACTAGGTACAAGGGTGAAGCAGAGGTCCCTTGGTTCAGAGACTTAAACTTGACAAAGCTGCGGCAGAAGGGGTCAAGGTGAGTCATCAGGTCCCACCATGGTGAGGGCAGTACCATTCCAGGTGTGTCCAGTAAGACCCACTGGAGGAGCTTGTTAAGATGCAGATCCCTCCTTAGGCTCTGTTCAACACACACAAACCTGGATCTCCAGGGACAGGAGTTGTGTAACATGTCTGATCAGGCAAAGTTGGGACGTGTTCCACCAATTGTGAATGAACTGTAAGCTGATTTTACAGCAACAAAGATTTTCAGATATCTCACTTTCATTGCTAGCATATCCTTCATTTGGAATTGGACATAAGGTTTCTGGTAGAGTTTACCAAAGAGTCTGACCAGTGATGTCACAGTACATCACACACACACACACACACACACAGGTCAATTCCAGAAAATGCATGAAGAATCACCCTACTTCTTTTTTTAACCCAGATTGTACCAACTAGCCTCACTATTCTCTTCCTTGTTTTGGAAATGAAATATATGTACTTTATCTAATCTGAAAATAATTTCTGAGAAACAAGCCAGTACAGTAGGTGTTTTTTACATCCCTATTTTGCGATGAAGAAATTGAGATTCCATGAGGTTCAGTTACTTGCTACTATGAATTTATGTTACCCCCAAATAGATACATTGGGGTCTTTACCCTTAGTAATTCAAAATGCAAAGTTATACATGGAGACAGGATTGTCTTGGAGACAGGAGATGGGATTACAGAGGTGACGGAGTTAAAATAAAGGCATTAAGGTAGACCCTAATGGAGTATGATAGAGATTCTTGGATCGAGGGGAAACTAGGACACAGAGATTTGCATCCAGGAAGGCAGCCAGGTGAAGATGAAGGCAGAGGAAGGGATGACGCCTTTTCAAGCCAAAGAACAGCACAAATTTCCAGCAAGACACCATATTCAGGGGAGAGGTCTGCAATAGCTTCTTTGCTCACAGCCTCAGAAGATGCCAACCCTGATGTCACCTTACCTAGAGCTGTGGACAACATGTCTCTGCTGTTCAAACCACTGTGTTTGTGGTCCTTTCTCATGGCATCCCTAGCAAACTAATACATTGCTCTAATTGGGAGTGAAAACCACACACATTGCACAGCACTGACACCATCTCAAGGAGCCCCTAGCGTAATGGATGACACACATGCAAGCAAATGACCCCCTGACAGTTCCAGAAGCGTGCAAGCACAGAGTAGGGAGTGCAACGAGGCCAGGAAATTTTGGAGCAAGCTTCAAGCAAATGTGTGGAGGTGTGTCATGGGTGGTCCAGCGGGCTCCAGGGTTATGGTCTAGGATGTGGCACAGAACACTCACAGTAGGGACACATGAACCTCTGTGCAGACTAATGAGTAGTGCCACAGACAATAGAAAAGGGGCCCTCAGAGGCCAAGATGCAGAGTCCTGGTTGCCTTCACCTCTGGAAAATGGTCTCCCAGGGTTTCAGTTATTTCTGCTAAGAAACTGAGCTCATAATATCTACCAACCTCAATGCAGAGCAATTGCCAGATGTCTACCTGAGATGCATCTATTAGGTTTGTGTCTAGGAAGGAATGACTCAGTGTTTGGGCAGTGGTTTCCAGGAGAGCATTGGAAATATGCAGATTCCAGGGCTCCTCCTCCAGGGATTTAATTCAGTAGGTATGTATTCTACCTACCACAAAACACATGTAGAGAGAAAAGCTCTCCAGCTGATTCTGAGTAGCTGTTAGAAATGGCAGCCTACAGGTTAATACACACTGCTGTGGAAAACGGGCTGGGCAAAGGTGTATGTTCAAATACATGGTGAGGCTGTTGCCATTTAACTTGTGCAGAATTGAGATGCAGTTGATGCCAGACTGCAAATGTCAAGTGTGTAAGGACACATGGGTGGAGTTCCTCATAAGGAAATGAACACTAGGAACACTCCAAGTGTGTATAACCCACACTAATGCATCCAATCAAAAGGATGTACAATAAAGCAGGCTGGCAACTGGCATGGATGGAACATGAGAGATGGTCCAGGGAGGAAGTTTCTGGAGGACTGTAACTAATGCCAGGTGACATGGTCAAACATTAATGAGCATAAAAAATCACTATGTGGGAGCCCAGAACTATGCAAGACACAAGCATGGGGGACCCTGACAGTAAGTTGCGTGTGAAAGCAGAACCCAGTATGGGCAGCATGTAGGAAGAACTTTCGTCAGCATGAAATGAGACAGCGGGCCTGTTGGCCACTACACAGGAAGAGTCATGGGTACAGAGATGAGGGGCTGGTAGAGTCAGGAACAGGCCTGTGTGCATGGGAGCCAGTGGTTACTGAGAAGTGGGAGAACAGGGAGGCTGTGTGGGGAGATGCCCTGGCAGAAAGTGTTGATGTGGACATCTCAGGCCAGCTGGGGCCGTGCAGGGCTCTAGAAGACTCTTTTTTATGCTTTAATTGAGGAAGGAGGGGGATTACCATGAGCGTCTTAGCGGACAGGCTTAATTTTGGTACGGTTATTTTTTGCTGTTTAGTTGCTGACTATATAGCTAATCATTAATCACATTTACAAAGTAATATATAGGAATTGTAGCAAAGCAGATATTCAGCTCAATATAGAGAACTTTGAACAAAAGTCCCAAAGGGCTCTATAAATAGAATCAGCTGACTGATCCCTTAGAACCGTGGCCTGTCTAGATTGGAAAGAGCAAGAACAGAGAAGAATTGGGCAGTGAATGCAACCCTAAGCAGTCACAAGTGGGGAAAAAAACCAAGTGATGACTACAAGCTTAAGACCTCCAGGGTATTTGACCTTTGAGCATCAAATGAGGGAAGCCAGATTGGTTCAGGCTCCAGATGCTAAGGGCCAAGGCAGGTCAAGTCAGAACAGGGTTAGAAGCAGAGCAGGAAGCAGGAGCCAGAGTGGGAGCTAAGGGATCCTGCTGAACATGTGCACAAGCATGCTGCAAGCAGTGAGCGGGTGAGAAGAACTTCAATGTGCTGGCAGGGCCCGTAACAGAATGTGGGATACCCAGTACAACGTGAAAATGCAGGGGTCCCTCGTTGAAGTTACTGAGCATTTCCAGGCAGCAGTGTCAGTGGGGTTTATGTGATAGAACAGGTTGCTTGCCAGAGAGGCTGGTCCTGTTTGTTGGCTGGGAGGCAGGAGGTGGGGGTTGGGGAGTGGGGAGAAAGGCCGTGAACTCTGAGCTGCATGTGTTGGAGCAGAAACCTCTGGCCACTGGGCAAAATGACCCAGGAAGTGACCACTAAGCCCATGCCAGTGCCAAGATTCTTTCATTTTTATCTGTTAAATTCACCTAGAGATTTTGCAGATGGCCTGACATGATCCAGGCCAAGCTGGCTAAACAGACATAGCAAAGGTCCTTCAAGGTTCACATGCAACAATCCAATTAGAGACTCCGCCCTAAATCCAATTCTAATAATGTAATCTGCACAGAGGAGCAAGGCCAGCAGCAGGCAAGGCAGAGGTGAATGGCTGCCTGCGCTCATTACTTGGAGTTTTCAATGCTGTGTGCATGACACCAGCAATCGCAGCCTCTCAGCTGTTTCCTTTCTTGTCACCTACTGTGAGGCAGACAGGTGAGCACAAAAAGGGAAATCCGGTAGGTTGGATTCTCATGCTGATATTCTAACATTCCCACCCCAGAACAAGTCTTGGCAGAGGGTAGATACATGATTCAATTACACTTCAGCATCGAAGCAAACAATCTGTTATCCTTTTCCCTGCTAGCGAAGAAAACAGTGATCTGAAAAGTATTACCCAAAATGTCAGCAAGTATTGATATGATATGTGTACATCTATCTATCTATATATATATATACACACACACATTCATGTAGATCTGTATGTATACATCAATATGTAGTCAGCCTTCGGCGTAATCAATACCTGATCGAAAACATTTAAACAGAGGCAGGTGTTTGGCATGTGGTTAAGATGCTGTGTGGAGCACTTTCATCCCACATCAGAGTGAATGGGTTGTTTCCAGTTTTCTGATAAATCCATATCCTGGGAGACAGCAGATGAAGGCATAAGTTCATGGGTCTAGGTCACCCACATGGGATGCCAGATAGCTTCAAGATCCAGGCTTTGCCACCTGGTTTAGCCCAAGCTGTGGGAGACATCTGAGGAGTAAATCAGCTGATGGGAGAGCTCGGTCTCTGCCTTTCAAATAAAACAGAATAAATATTCCTTGAAAAAAAAATGTACATAGCACAGATACAGAGTTGTTGCTTGTTATCTTTTCCTAAACAATGTAGTTTTTAACACCTATCTACACAACATTCACTTCGTGTTAGGTACAGCTCATTAAGTAATCAAGAGAAGATTTAATGAACGTGAGAGGATATTGCAGGTTAAGCAAAGTACTACACCCTTGTTGTACAAGGGGTTTGAGCATACTTGGATTTTGGCATCTGGTGGAGGGGGAGGAGAGTGCTGGAACCAATCTCCAAGTGGACAAGGAGGAAGACTGATACAAGCTGCCATGGTTACAAAGACAACATCAGTGGGTAAATATTTAGGGGGTGCATGCAGCACCCAGAG
Source organism: Ochotona princeps (assembly GCF_030435755.1). Taxonomy (NCBI): domain Eukaryota; kingdom Metazoa; phylum Chordata; class Mammalia; order Lagomorpha; family Ochotonidae; genus Ochotona; species Ochotona princeps. Next base: position 44,214,486 of record NC_080841.1, read on the forward strand.
TTCTGAGAGGACTGTAACTCATACAGGGACATAATCCCCACAAGTTGATCCTGTGGCCATGGAGTTCAATCACCAACACTCATGCCTGGCGCTCTCTCCTCTTCGCACAAATTTGCCAAGTTACTTTATTCAGAAAGCATGTTTCTATCTCAGGCAATTAGAAAGGATAGATAGAAAACCATTAACAGGGCATGTAGGAGTACAATGTAGCCTTTTTGTACCTTCTAGGGCATTCTAGCACATTCTCCCTGACAAATTCAAATTGACAGTTTTAGAAAAGCTTCTACTGATGAAAATCACCCAACAGGATTTCCACGTCAGGCTATCGTAAAGCTCTGGAATGTTGAGCAGAGCTACAACCCAAAGTGATAATATACAAGCCAGTGGGATTTTGACTTTCAAGATCAAGGGTTTTTTTAAGTTCATTTTCTGTATGCCCTTGACACTGCCTAGGTTAGATAAAAAGGGATACAAAAACAACAAAGCTTGTGAGAGAGAACCTGGTAAGTCTGCCTACTATTAAATAAGGTGCTGGGAAGGCATTTGGCCCAGGGATAAATATACTAGTACATGATGGGTTCAATACCTGGTTCCCAAGGCTGTTGCTGGGGCGCAATGGCTTCAGTTGCAGCTTGCAGTGCAGGCCAGCTCCCTGCTAATGCCTCTGGGAAAGCAGCAGATGACTCAGCTTCTGGGGCCCCTGTCTTCCGTGTGGAAGACCCAGCCAGAGTTCCTCGCTTCTGACTTCAGCCCTTGTCTTTCTGCCTTTCACCTGATTCCAACTGCCTGCTAATGGCTTACACAGACCCTGGGAGGCAGAGGTAATGCCTCGGGTGATTGAGTTCTCACCACCCACGTGGGCGATAGGGATTGACTTCTGGCTTCCGGTTTCAGCTTCACTCAGCTCAGCTGTGGCAGACATTCAAGGAATGAGCCAGCAGATGGGAATTGTCTCTTTCTGCCTTTCAAATAAACAAATTTTTACAAATTAAGTTAAAATAGTTACTTCACATACAGCAATTATATAGAGATACTTAAGATATTTTATTGGGCCCGGCAGCATGGCCTAGCGGCTAAAGTACTTGCCTTGAACATGCTGGGAGCCCATATAGGCACTGGTTCTAATCCCGGCTGCCCCACTTCCCATCCAGCTCCTTGCTTGTGGCCTGGGAAAGCAGTCGAGGACGGCCCAAAGTCTTGCGACCCTGCACCTGCATGGGAGACCTGGAAGAAGTTCCTGGCTCATGGCTTTGGATTGGCACAGCTCTGGCTGTTGCAGTCACTTGGGGGGTGAATCATCGGACTAAAGATCTTTCTTTCTGTCGCTCCTCCTCTCTATATATCTAACATTGCAATAAAAATAAATAAATCTTTAGAAAATGTATTATGCTCCTTCAGCAATATGGCAAAGCTGTGTCTGTACATAGAAGAGGAATGAGAAATCTGTCTGCACATTTGCTTCTTTATGCCACCCACAGGCTTTGGTTTGTTCTTGTGGTCACCAACAAAAAGCAACTCCAGGTTCAGCTATTTAGGGAGAAACCATTTGCGTTAGGGAACTGATCTTGAAATGCAAAACCTACAAAATTGTGATATGCATACAATGTTTAAAATGACGATAAGAGAAAAATCAGAAAGGACAAGCTAAAATAGATAAAATTGCTGCTTTTTCTCTAAAAATAGCTTAAGTCTGACATAAAACTAAGGTAAAAAATAACAACCACTAGACATTTTGCAGAGTCCCTCTAGACTTGCAAAAGAACATCTATGGAGATTGTAACTATAGCCCATAGCTCCAACCTAGCTCTGTGCCTGTGCTTTATGATCTGTGAAATAAGACTGGTCTTCACATTTTTAACTGGTTGAAAAAGTTAAAAAACACTATTTTATGGCATGTTGGAATTCAACGAAGACAAAATTTCAGTCATCCTACATGAATGTTTACTGCAGCGTGGCCACACCCATTTGCTGAGCTGTTTTCCGGGGCTGCTTTAGAGCTATAAGGGCAGGGCTGAGTCACAGCAACAGAGATGGCCCACAAAAGTTAGAGACTTACCAGGTGGTCCTTCAAGAAGTGGTTGATTGGGCAGACACTAGGTACAGTGATTCAGAAGTTACTTGGGATACTTGCAACCCATGTGGGAGAGTGTTGGCCCCTGCACCCCCAAACCAGCTTCCTGCTAATACAGACCCTGGGATGCAATAGGTGATGGCTCAAGAACTTGGGTCCCTGCCATTCACATGGGAGACTCAGATGGAGTTCTGGGTTCCTGGCTTTCGCCTGGCCCAGCCCTGGATATTACAGGCAATTTGGGAATGAAACAGCAGATATAAGATCTGTTTGTGGGTGCATCTGTGTGTATCTTCCCTCTGCCTTTCAAATAAAATGAAATAAAAACATTTTTTAGAAAAGAAAAGAAAAATGAGCTCTGTTTGAGAGAGTGACCATTACTTCCGGGTATGAGGCCATTCCAGAGGATCAAGTGCCTCTCCCAGCCCCCCAGCACACACAGAGGTTCATCAAGGAGACAGAACACAGAGGGGCCTATTCCCCCAAAGCTGCAGGGCCAGCAGAACAGAGAGGACAACGGACTCACCAGCCAGCACAGTGAACAGCACAAAAGTCTTTACTGTGACTCAGTTTTGCTTCACCTGCCTAAAGCTCCTGGAGCTCCTGATGTCTTCCAGAGCTGTTCTGCAGCTTTCAGTGCTACTCCAGGGACAGCTGCCTTCCCAGGCCCCCTGAACTGGTCCAGACCAGGAAGCAAGGACAATGCCTGTGCAGATGTGTCAGCTAGTGTATCCAAAAGTCACTCTTGGCTTCATGGTAATACCAGGATCTCCACCCCGCTCATGACTATAACATGCAGTGTATGTTGGAACGTGTTTCTGAGCAGCACCTATCTGAGCTTATGCCCACTCCTACCTGGGATGCCAAGAACTTCTCTTGTATTCCTCCTACAGTAAGGGAATTCAGTTTTCCCTTGCTCAGGGACCCACACTTTGGAAATAATTCCTTGTGGTCTTTTTATTTGCTGGAAGCAAGTTATCTTGTGTGACAATTCCTTCTGGCGCATGTCCTACCTGAATGCACCAAGGACCAGGGCCCACAAGCTGAGGGGGCGGGTGGAGGGTGATAAGAACTCTTGGAACCAAAGCTTCTGTGGCTTCTAAGGCACCATCTTCCACAGCCTTGAACACACCTCACCCACATTGCCTGCTTGGGACTTTCCCACCTTTGGGAGCCTGTGAATGCCTGTGGTAAGCAGACTCGGCAGGTACAGGAGGGTTAGGCGGAAGTGGCCCTGTGGAGTCTTTCACTCACATCTGAGCTTAGATGCTGTGACTTAGGGAGGAGGAGCCTTAGTGAGTCTCAGAATGGAACTGGCCAGCAGAAAGAGCAAGGGACTAGCCAGTGGGACTTTTAGCCTCCATCCACCCATCATTTGGAAGAAGAGAGAAGCTGAAGATGAAGCATTATAAGAACTCCTAAACAACAATGCTGGATGAACGTCCATGTTGCTAAACACACAGAGGTGGTGGGAAGGTGGCACACAGCAGGCATGGAGGTGCCACACTGCCCCCATTCCTGCTGTGCTCCTTCTGCCTTTTCCATCTGGCTCTCGTCTGGCTCCTTTATGACACTTGTGCAAGAAACTAGTACAGAGAAGTCAGTGTTCTCCTGAGGCCTGCAATTCACTGAGCACAATTATTCAAGAGACAGAGACAGAGTGCTCTCATCTGCTGGCTCACTCCTAAAATGTGGAGCTGGGTCAGGTCAAAACCAGGAGCCACGAACTCAATTCAGGGCACCTATGTGGCTGGCAGGGAGACTGAAGTCCTTGCTGCCTCCTCTGGAATTAGTAGGAAGCTGGAATAGAGACTTGGAGCCTAGTATCAAACCGAGGCACCTTGCAATGAGAACCAGTACATCAAAATGCTCACTGTGAAACTAGCATATTAACGAAAACCCAAGAAGAAGAGTTGTGGGGATGTGTTTCTGTAGCAAAATCAGTGACCATCTATTACTTGAGTGCAGGACAGTCTTATGGGACTACACCCTTGATCCATGGGATCTGACTCTCCATGTAGACCGTGTCAGAATTGAATCGAATTGAATTGGAGAGAAGTGCTTGGTTTTGGGGCAGGGTGGGACCCACAGATATGTTCGATGCTTTGCTGGATGCTAGAGAGAAAGGAACACTTCTGGTTTTGCCTTGATAGTTAGAAAAGACACGTGCCGTTCTGAATAAAGGACTGAGTAAAGGACACTGGGTTCATGAGTCTTGCACCTGCCCAACATGGATGGCAGTTTGTCAGTTACTACATGGAAGAACAAGATGCATTGCAAGGAGTTGGAACAGCAGATGCCACCTGTTCCCAAGATGTTGCCAAGCAGAAGGAACGTCTGCTTCTTGTGTCCCTAAGTATCCGGGCATCCGATTCCACAGGTTAAGGGCTGGGCTTGAAGTGGGCTTGAAAGATGACTCCCTCACTCTTCCCCCTAGAAAACTGTACTCCCTTCCTCCTCAGAACCTGCAATGAGGACCAAGGAGAGTGAGACAATGAATGACTCATCATTGCTGCTGCCTGAATGCCACATGATGCGAACAGGAGCATAGTGCTAAACTGGTAAGAACGGTCCCATGAGTTACATCAGGAGGACACTGCAGCTTGTATTGAAACCAAAAGGATTGATATCAGAAGCCAGTTAGGTTGCAGGAAAAAGTCCTCATGTGCAGAAAATCCGGTGCTCATTTTAGTTGGCAAAGACCCAAGTACTTGAACAAAAAGATATGGAGTTGCTTTTCGGGTTTTTTTTAAAGATGTATTTATTTGTTTATTTAAAGTTATTATTTTTTATTGGAAAGTCAGGTATACAGAGAGGAGAGACAAAGATCTTTCCTAAATTGATTCAGTACCCAAGCAACCACAATGGCCAGAGCTGAACGAACCTGAAGCCAGGAGCCACGAGCTTTTTCTGGGTCTCCCACGTGGGTGCAGGGTCCCAAGGCTTTGGACCGTTCTCAACTGCTTTCTGAGGCCACAGGCATGGAGCTGCAATGGAAGCAAGACTGCTGGGGTATGAACCAGCACTCATATAGGATCCTGGCATGTGCAAGGGGAGGATTTTAGCCATTAGGCTACCGTGCCGGGTCCTACTTTTTGATTTTTAAGTTTCAAATACATTCCCTCAGTCTTCGTATTTTATAAGCACCAAACAGCCAGGCCCTACCCCAGCATGTGGGACAGCAGGAGAAATCAGGCACAGTTGCAGCCTGTAAGGAACTCAAAATTTAGCACCCTCTGCAGAATTCAGCAGGGGCAATGCCAGGTGTTACATCTGCTTGCCTTTGGTGCTTTGTAGGTGAGAAATGAGATAGGCTGGGACTTAACAGCTGTCTGCTCACTGGTCCCGGAGGCCATTCTGCCCTTCATGTTCCACCATGCAGAGTGCAGAGTGGCGCAGCTTGGGCTGCTCTGTAATCACAGCCACATACCACTTCTCCACCCTTTGTCCCAGTGAAACTGTGGGCTGCCCTGTAATTACTGCCATGCTGCAGCCTGGGGCCATCTGATAAGCAGATGGCAAAACACTGCTATCATTCCTGCCAACAGGATCCTGCCAACTTCAGGTATAAACACTGGGAAACCCACTTGGCCTAGACTAAGGTTTGAGTGAAGGTGCCGTGAACTCCAGAGATGGAACTCAGCAGTAATTTGGAATGAGATCACACATGCATGTACATGCACACACACACACACACACACACACACACTTAACCTCCCTAGTGCTGTGACTCAATCAATTATGTAATTCCACACCAAATGTCGAGAGAACAGAAGCTGTCCTGAGCACAGTGCACTGAAAAATAAACACAAGCAATTTGAGAGCTTCCTGGAGAGATCAATAGGGCTGTGTTTGGTTTCCTGCAGGCACATGGTCAGGTGCAACCTGAACCAGCACACTGTCCAGCTGCTGATCCTGGGAGCAGACCCTGAATGGTCATCTTTGCTGCATTTCAAAGTGAAAGCTGCAGGCACCATTTGGCAGAGATTTCTAGCAGCCTTCCTATACTATATCCTGACTATGAAGAGATTACTCTGGAACTTAGCTACTTTGGCAATCATTTTAGGGATGTGAAAGAGAAAGTTGTCAATAAGAATTTCCAGGGCTAGTGCTTTGGCACAATTGACTAACCTCTGCCTGCAAGCACCATCATCCCTTATGGTGCCAGTTCATGTCCTGGCTGCTCCACTTCCCATCCAGCTCCCTGCTATTGCCTGAAAAAGCAGAAGAGGATGGCTCAAAGTCTTGGCACCCTGCACCCCCATGGGAGACCTAGCTTAGGACTGGCTCAGCTCCCACCATTGTGGCTACTTGGGAAGTGAGCCAATGGATGGAAGATCTTTATCTCTCCTTTCGGTAAACCTGCCTTTCCAACAAGAATAAATAAATCTTAAAAAAAAAAAAAACACTAAGACTTTCCAAGCATGCACATATGATGAGGACTTTACATGTTTCATTAAAAGAATATTTACAACCAATCTGTGAAATAAATGCTGTTAATTTCCATTTCACATATGGGGCAACTGAGCTTTTGAAACAGATATGGGTGATCATAAGAAGGAGGCCACAGGCTTGGAGTTGGGAGCTCCTTGCCTCATGCCTGCCCACTCACCTCCTCTTGCTGTCACATTCAGCTCTGCTGCTTCCCTGCCGCATGGCAGGTGTGCATGCTGCCCCAAAACAGCCTCAAGGGGCACAGGGAAACAACACAGGGGCTCCAAAACAGCCCTAGACAGGATGCAGGAAAGAGCGAAAAGTGAACTCATTTCTTTGGTCTTGGCAACAAAATGTCTCTTCCCCGTTCATGTTGAACCTCAGGGGCATTCAACTGTGATAATTCTGCAACTGAATTCTGGCCCTCTATCATCCATCAAGGTCGCAGTCCTCACATGTTTTTGTCCTTATCCAAATTTCCATTCACATCCCCGCTTAGGTTTATAAACACACACATACCTAGCATAATTTTGGATATGTGTTTGTAAGTTTCATAAATGATATTGTGCCATCAATTTTCTTCCATGCCTTTCTTTCCACTGACTAGCTTTAAGATCTATTTGTCTGTTTATCAACTCAATTTATCATTTCTGATTGTGCAAACTATCCTCTTCCTCCCTTTCACTGGATGCCTTTGTATTGGTCAGCTCTTGGTTATTTTAACTAAAACACCTGAGAGGAGTTTCTTAGGGGGGAAGGAAGAGGTTTATTTTTGCCTTCCAGTTTGGAGGGTCACAGTTCAAGATTAGGAGATTCTATTTGCTCAGGCGTCTGGTGATGGTGGATGAGACTCGGTGAGAGGCTGCTGAAGGGACAGTCGCATGGTGAGGCAAGAAGCAGAGTCTACATCCCCCCTAACATTGCCACTCCACCAGCAGGCTCCATCCCAGCTACCTAATTTGATTCAGTCACTGTCCAAAGGCCGCACTTCCAGACAGCATAATGGGATCAAACCTCCACCCTAATCCATTAACATAAGACTTGGGGGTAGGTGGGTTAAACATCTGCAAGGTCTGTTCAAACCGGTTACTCACCACCCTCCAAAGTGTGTGTGTGTGTTTGTGTGTGTGTGTGTGTATTTGGGTGATATCGATCTGTTGTCTGTTTTGCTCATGGAAAACCTCATTGCAGAATAGCAAGGACTTTCTTTCACCCACTGCTGTAGCCCAGCTCTCGGAGTACTGCCAGCCGACCATAGATGCTCATTCAACACTGACGGAAAGCATGCTTCCACCCCACGGTCCATCCTTCTCTATGAGAAGCTCTCCAGCTCTGCAGAGTGGCTACCTAATGAGGCGTATTCATACGGAGCCTGCCCTTCGCCCACCGTCCCCTTTCTTCCTTCTGTCCCTCCCACGCTCCTCACTTGCTCTTTCTTTCCTGCCCTCCATCCCCTCGCACCTTCCCTTTTCCACCTACATACCATTCAGAGCTCCTGAGGGCTGAATCCCCAGAAGCAGATGAAAGGGGCATTTGTGTCCTTTCTTGGACACACCCTCTTGAACCACACAGGAAAGACACTGCTTTCCTTATGAAAGGCTTCTACTGTTGAAGCATGTATTCCCCGAGAAGTCATTTAGGACCTCAGGCCACATTTTTTTCAAGTGTAGTTCAGTATAACAAGCATTTATGTTGCTCTTGTTCTGATCAGCAAGGAAGAGGGACAGGAAGCACATGAATACTTGAAGGCAATGCGTGTGTGTGTGTGTGTGTGTGTGTGTGTGTGTGTGTGACAGTATATGAAAAACAGGAAGGGTGTAGGAAGCTCTGCATGCCACTAGGATGTGGCCCTTTGATCTGTTCTAGAAACCACTAGGTGTCAGTCTGAGAGGAACAAGATATTTATAGTCTCAATGCATCTCCCCACAGATCAGAGCTAACATCATGTGTTTTGTCGTGTGACCAACTGACAAGACATCACCTTCAGTAGCATGGTTGCCAGAAGTGCATAATCTGAATTCAGTCACGAGGAACAACTCAGTCCCAGATGCAGGGCATTCTACAGACTCTTCAACCATGATCCAACATGAAAGACAAGTCCAGGGGGAGGAGCTATCGCAGGCCAGCGGACACTAATGAAACTGGAAACTGAACACAACCTGTGATTTGGGACCAGATCTAAAACAGAGAAAGGCAGTTTCTCTACCTTTACATCATTGGATCAATGGGGGAATTTGAAAAACGGGTTAATTTTTTAAAAAGATTTACTTACTTTTATTGGAAAGGCGGATATACAGAGAGGAGGAGAGACAGAGAGGAAGATCTTCCATCCGATGGTTCAATTCCCCAAATGACCGCAATGGCTGGAGCTGAGCCAATCCGAAGCCAAGGGACCAAGAGCTCTTCCAGGTCTCCCTCGCAGGAGCAGGGTCCAAGGCTTTGGGCCATCCTCGACTGCTTTCTCAGGCCACAAGCAGGGAGTTGGATGGGAAGTGGGGCAGCCGGGATTAGAACTGGCGACCATATGGGATCCTGGCACATGCAAGGCGAGGAATTTAACCACTACGCTATTGCGCCAGGCCCAAATGGGTAAAATTTTTTTTGAAGTTTTTTTTTTTTTTTTGGAAAGTCAGATATACAGAGGAAGAGAGACAGAGACGAAGACCTTTAGTTCAATGTTTCACTCCCCAAGTGGCTACAGAACTGAGCCAGTCTGAAGCCAGGAGCCAAGAGCTTCTTTGGGGTCTCCCACGTGGGCCACCCTCAACTGCTTTCCCAGGCCACAGACAGGAGCTGGATGGCAAATGGGGCTGCCAGGATATGAACAGGCGCCCATAAGGGATCCCAGCGTGTGCAAGGCAAGGACTTTGGCCACTAGGCTACTGTGTGGGCTCCGGATTGTATTTTAGATCATAGATTGTACTAATGTTAAATTACCTGAATATGATGATTATACTGTGGCTACTTTTGAGAATATCCTTGTTCTTGAAGGTAAGGGGTCAAAATACACCTGCAGTTTAGCTTAAATGCTTTTTAGTAACAATAACACTAACGGGGCTGGCATTGTGGCACAGTGGGTTAAACTGTCACTTAAGATACTGGCATCCTTATCAGAGCCTTACTTGGTACCTGTCTGTTTGGCCTCTGATACAGCTTTCTGTTAAGGTGTCTGGGAAAGCAGTGGAAGTTAGCCCAGGTGCTTGGCCCCCGGCACCCACGTGGGAGATTCCAGATGGCATTCTGGGGTTTTAGGCTCAGTCCTGGATTTTGTAGCCATTTGGGCGGTGAACCAACAAATGGAATCTTTTTCTCACTCTGAATTTCAAATAAGCATGTTTTAAAAAAATAACAGCAACAATGGTATTCATAGAGCAAAAGAGGAAAAAGAGATAAAGCAAATATGGAAAAGTATTAACAGCCAGTAGATCAGAACACCGCATGAAGTTCACATAATTATCCTTACAACTTTTCTGTGAATTCAATTTGTTTTTTGAAGTAAGTTTTCAAAACCCTGTTCAAATCAGGGGCACATCTGTGGAGGCAAGTATACAACATAATAAAAACAGCGGTTGGCATACTCAGTGCCTTACAAGGGGCTAGGCCTCCTCCATGCTGTGGAAGCTATACTAGCTATACTAGCAGTTGGCTATTACTATCATTCCCATTTTACAGATTAGACACTTGGCCTCAGAGAAGCATCTTCACTTACAAGGTCCAGAGTTTGGAAGAGTTGGGATTGAAACCCACAAAGATCTGCTCTATTTTATTGTTCCTGTGTAAGAACTGGGGCTGAGATGTTAGTTAGGATATGTGGTTCAAATTTCACATTCACTGTGTTACTGGCTGCATAACTGCACAAACTTCCATCCCCGGTTGCCCAAAGTTGTTTTTTGTTTTGTCTGAATATGGCTTGGCCTCTCCAAAGCACCTGCGGCATTGCTGTGGTGATGAGGGGGGTGTTTAGTGGGCAGGGTAGGGTTGGGAAGGTGGAGCTTTCATAAATAGGGACAGGTTTTTCTCCCATGTGTCAGTTACTGCTCCCAAGGGACTGGCTGAGCGATGCCACAGCAAGCTCATCCTTTCTGTTCTCTTCTACATGCACCCATCCATCCTTCCACTTTCCTTCCACTTTCCACCACTAGCTGAGCAGTCTGAGACCCTCACCAGATGGGGCTACCCTATCTTGGGCTAGCCAGCCTCCAGAACTACATGCTCAAACATACTATTTCCTTTATAAATGGTCTAACAGCAGGTATTCTATTGCAGCCCCTGAAAATTAGCTAAGAGGGAAGGTTATAATAAGCCCTCATCTCTCAGGGTTGTTCCAGGGTTAACTGACATGGGGCTCAAAATAGTCCTCGATATGGAACAAACCCATTACCCTGCGGAACATTCAGGGAATCTTCATCTTTTTTTTAAATTTATTGTTTTTTTATTTTATAATTTTTTATATAGATCTTATTATACTATTTATGTATCTGAGGTGAAGGGGGATATTGAGGGAGAAGCCCCACCCAGTTTCCCACCCGCCCAAAGTCCCGGATGTGGGGCATGCTCTGAGATACTTGCTTAAGTGGTTTTAATAGTTCTCTAGTTATGGATCGCTGCCAGTCTCACCACTCAATGAGGTCATTGAAGAATCCACTGATTGTCACAGTCCATCATTGAGTCTTCATTTGCCCAGTATTTCGCTGCCCAACATTTAGCTGAGGTGGTTGATTGATTTGTTCTGTCCTCTGTCCTCTCCTGGCTAGGGTTCTGAGTCCAGCAGTTCGATTGGGGAGATCACCAAAGAAACTTTGAGGTATTCCCAGATCAGAGGGAATCTTCATCTTCAGTCCCACCAGCCATGTGGGTAACTGACAGCAATTGAACAGAAATGGATGACTACAGAAGTGAGGCCTGGTTCGAGACAGGGCAATCATTATATGCTAAACTTAACATGGAGCAGGAGGGACACATCATAGAAAACTAGAAACTGCTGCCACTGCCCTCCGCAATTCTTCTAACCTTCTGTGATCTCTAGGTTCTGTCCTAGATTGTGTAGTGCATTCCTTATCTAGAACAGCCTTGGAGCCCTGTAGCAGGACAATTTATTAGGTCTGCAGGAAAACAATTGTTTAAAGACAGGACATTGGGAAACCTTGCCAAGTGTAGAGCCAGGGCTAGTTGTAAACCTGTCAGGAAGACTCTGGGAGCGGTTGAGAGCAGTTGATATGGAAATGAACAGGTCAGAAACTCCCAAATCCTCAGGTTTAGATAATAGATCAAAGAGAAGTGCTTCCTCTTGTATCTAGAGGAATAGGAACCAACAGACCAAGGAAAGGCACCTGCTAGACGAACAAATTGTTTATTAGCAAACTCTTGTTGATATGTTCCTCAAACCCTTCTCCTTTATGCCTATATGACCATCTGTCTTTAAAAATTCTGATGCTGTTAATAAACTTTGGCTAGTTTTTTAGTCCATGTATTTAATCCATGCACCAAGTCCATCGCTGTTGGAGAGTGAACAGAGCGCCATAAACCAAATGGCCATCCCTATTTGCTTGACATAGGCTCCTTGGTAATTGTGAAGAGCTCCTCTCTCTGTCTCTCTCTCTCTCTTTCATACACACACACACACACACACACACACACACACACATGCCAGCAAGGGTTCTTTTGTTTTGTGTCCCCCTCAGACATCACCATGTCACAGTACAGTGCTCTGCCTGGCCCAGTTAAGCACCTGCTGCACCGAAACATTTCTGGTGAAAAAGAGCCAGCTTCCACCACTTCCGGTGCCAACCACTCCAGAAGAGAGAACAGGAACTCATCTGTTTAAGGACAGATAGGTCCAGTGGGCTATCTTGAAGGGCAGCTGTTCCTTCAGGGATAGAAAAAGCTTAACTTGGGAGAGTTATTTATGGCCTGATGGCCAAGAGATGGGAAGGTGAAGAAGGTGTTTGCAGAGAGGGCTGGGAAGCCTGAAAATACTCTGGCAACCCGTCAACCAGAACTAACTAGATGTGATTGGGAACAAAGTCAGGGCAGAGCCCCAAGGATTTGGGCCTTTAGGGGCATTGGGTTTAGTCAAGTGGGAATGGTTCTCAGCTCTCCCTCAGAGGCCAGCCAGGCTGAAGGTGCCGGGCTGCCTTCCACTCAGCCTGCAGCCTGCAGAGTGCGGGGTGCATGGTGCAAGGTGGGCCAAGCTGGCTGCACTCAACTGGGGAAAGAGAGGGACTTAGATTTTCCACAGAAGAGACAAAACCTTCAAAAGGAGAATTCAGGTCATTAAAGTGTTGAGTTGCCTTAGTATGGGTTTAAATTATTTAGGGCAACTACCAATGAATTCTTAAATGACCCCTGGGTCTTGGTGTAACACTATTGAGTTTATTGAGGAGGAGAGACAGAGAGGAAGATCTTCCGTCCGATAATTCACTCCCCAAGTGAGCCACAACGGGCCGGTACGCGCCGATCCAATGCCGGGAACCTGGAACCTCTTCCGGGTCTCCCACGCAGATGCAGGGTCCCAATTCATTGGGCCGTCCTCGACTGCTTTCCCAGGCCACAAGCAGGGAGCTGGATGGGAAGTGGAGCTGCCGGGATTAGAACCGGCGCCCATATGGGATCCCGGGGCTTTCAAGGCGAGGACTTTAGCCGCTAGGCCACGCCGCCAGGCCCCCAGATTCTTAAGATTATGAAAACAGGCTAGCAAGCTCATGTCCACACTCCCACCAGAGTGAGCAACTAGGGTCCATCTCCTCCCAAAGGTGTGCTCACCCAGACATGTCAAGTGCACTATCATAAGCCTTGTGTGTTACTGGACTGCCTGTACCGTGTTGCAACAGAATGCTTTGCTGAGAAACAGAGGTCCCTGGAAGGAAATTGCTCAACCTAAGTGGGAACCAAACCCTCACTTGAGTTTCCTCGGGAAATGTTGCAGTAGCCAGTAACTCCTCTATAATTAGCCAGCATGGACCTGACCAAGCCCATAGCCAAGATCTAGTCCAGCCCTGTGTGGATGTAACGGTGCTCAGACTTGGAGCCACCAAACGGGTCACTGCCATCTGCAAACCACGGAGGTGCTCATTCTCAGAAGTTTTCCTTAGAAGGAATGACCTGGTCCAGATGTTTTTTTAAAAAATGAAAAAAAATTTTTTTTTGTTTTTCTAAGCCTATACTGGACCAAAGGGAAGAAGGAAGGGAGGCAAGCCGTATTCTAAGAGCCCCTGTTTCACCCACTGCACATAAGCAGGTGTACATCTGAGAGGGGTTCTGCCGTGGGGAACGGGCTTAACAAGAATAACTGCCATTTTACTGATTGGGAAGGGAAGGATCAGAGAGGTTAACTGACAGACCCTGCATCACAAGTTTATGATGAACATCCATGGCCAACTGTCATAGCTGCACAACAGAGACACTGATGACAACAGAGTGGCAGGTTCTGATGGTAAGATAGATGGACGCCAATCAATCAACACTTCCTCCAGGAAGCCCTCCTTCCTCAACACTTGGGTTCCTGGCCCTGAATGCCCCTATTGACTGTTCCATGATTCCTGTTGGATTCCCCATTTGTTCAAATGTGTGCTTCCGGTGCCAGCAGAGGGCCCAGGGCACCTGTCGCAGTTATGTATCCCTACTCCTGATTTGGCTCACTGATCATAGAAAGGAGCTTAGCAAATTTTTGATGAATGAGTGAGAGGATAAGGAGGAGGGAAAAACAATGCCAGGATTTCAGGCTATGGGGGTAAACTGAGAGGAAAGCGCAGTGGGCAGGCATGCCCCACCCCTGCTCGGGGGCAAGGTTCCCACTGACCCATGCAGGCTCTGAGACTGACACCAGGACTCAGGGGAGGCCTCAAAGGCCCCAAGTAACGACCACAGCACTCACGAGGATTATAACTTTGGAAAACGATTTTCACGTTAAGAGTTGAAAACCAGGGCCTGGCAGCGTGGCCTTGCGGCTAAAGTCCTCGCCAGGATCCCATATGGGCACCAGTTCTAATCCCGGCTGCTCCACTTCCCATCCAGTCCCCTGTTTGTGGCCTGGGAAGGCAGTCCAGCACAGCCTAAAGCCTTGGGACCCTGCACCCACATGGGAGACCTGGAGGAAGTTCCTGGCTCCTGGCTCCAGATCGGCACAGCACCGGCCATTGTGCTTACCCGGGGAGTGAATCATTGGACAGAAGATCTTCTTCTGTCTCTCCTCCTCTCTGGATATCTGACTTGGTGATAAAAATAAAATAAAATAAATCTTTTTTTTAAAACAAGAAAGAGTTGAAAACCAACATTACTGAAAGTCAGGAAGAGGAAACGAGTGTAACCATAATCCCATAACCCCAGAACAATAATACAATTGCTATTATTTCTCAGATTTGCTTCAGCCTTTCCTCATGCCTATCATGGTAGTTATGGACTTTTTTTTTTTTTCACATAACGTGTTAGCCGGAAACTGGAATTCCTAAGACTTAAATTATTTGCCTCCCAGTGTTCTCACACAACTGGTACTGAAAAGGCAATTCCAGGAAGACGGCTCTGTCCCCTGACAAAACATTTTTCTCACAGGCAATGGTGGCCCCTGCAGTGAACCTTCCAGAAGGAAGTTGGTAAAAACGCCTCTTTCCAGCACTCGCAGCTCCTTCTTTCCTGCGTGAAGCATATGTGCCTCTTTTGAATCCTATGCATCCTTCCTTCCATCAGCCACTCTGTCAGCAACCATTTAGTGAGCCTCTCCCCCGTGGCATTATGGGCTGTGGCCTGTTGCAAACCTTGAAGCTCCAAAGCCTTCTCTAGGCCCGTGAGCTTGCCTGATGTGGCTCAGGCCTCTCCCAGCTCCAACTAAAGATCATGTGTCCCTCGGCCCCTTCTTTTGTGCTCGCTGCACCCAGAAGCAAAATAATGGCCCAGCTGTCCCACAAACAAGAGACGGTTACGATTGTGTCAGTGAATCTTTGTTTGGTTCCTATAAAGGGCAGCCTATTAGGTAACTCGTCCATTCCAAATGGAAACAAATGGGCCTCTCCAAAGGCCTGAAATAACCTATTGCCACATGCCCTCAGACCCACAAACAGTTCTTTCCCCAAGAAAGAGCAGGTTCCACTAATTAGAAATACTCTCAAAAACGTCTTTTCAGCATTAAAAGGATGAAAAGGCTGGCCTCAGGGACCCACAGAGGCTGACAATCCACCAAGAGGGCCAAGTATGCCAGCAGGCCAGTGGGATTAGGCGAGAGTGGGCAGAGCTGGCACTGCAGTGGGCAGGAAGGGGCAGCGGGAAGCCAGTGACTCTGCTGCCTTGTCTTCTGCCACAGGGACCCCCGGCCATGGTGGGCTTGTGAAGGCAGCCTCATCGTACCAGCAGGAAGGGGAACCCCAGGGAGGCTAAACGCTGCGTGCACTCAGGAGGAAGTCATGTGAAATGCTGAGTCCTAAGCGACCAAGTTGACCTGCTCCTGAACTCGCACAGCCACGGCGGGCTGCAGGGCAGTGGGGTTCCACACAGGCCAGAACTCTCACAGGGGAGGTGTGCCGCACAAACGCCAGGCTTTCTGGGAAACACCTGCTGCCTGATCCCTGGCCTGTAATACACATGCACACACTCAGTATGCACACACAGACACACTCAGACCCATACACTCAGTGCACACACAGATGTACACTCACTACTCACATGCATTCATTATACACAAATGCACTCACATACATGCATATACAATACATTCATACACTTAACACACATGTACATACTGACCACACACATACACTTAGTACACATATACTTGGCACACACATGTGTACACTCACCATACATGTGTACATAGTATATACATGCACTTACTACACATATATGCCCTCACCACACACACATACACTCACTATATATACATATACACACACATGTGTCTTCACCGCACACACAGAGATGCATATACTTACTATATACAACGCAATCATACTTGCACCTGTACACTTACTATGTACACACACATGCAAGCATTCACTGGGCTGGGCTACCTGTGACTTTCCCACCCCAATACACTTGCAGAAGCCCTGAGCTCCAGCACATCAGAATGTAACCTCACTGAAATTTAAGGCCTTGAAGAGGTTATCGAATTCAAATGAGGCCATGAAAGTCAGCCTAATCCAGTCAGCCTGGAGTCCTTACACAGGAGATGAGGATACAGCCGTGCCCACAGGGACTACCACGGGAAGACCCTGGGAGAAGACATTCCCCACAAGCCACAGAGAGAGGTCTCAGAAAGAACCAAATCTTGGACTTCCAGACTCCCACCACGCCATGAACAAAGCAATTCCTGTTGTTACAGACACACAGTCTGCGGTCCCCTGTGATTGCAGCCTGAGCCGTTAGACACGGTCAGTAGTTACACAGACACTGACACACATGCTCACACAGACGCTGGCACTCACTCACACACCTCCCACTCTCCTGCTCACCCACCACATACCCACTGTGTCCTTGTTCCCCCATGTTCACTCTCCTGCACACCCACTGCCAGAGGCTTAGCCGCCACCACTACCACCACCACTGGCCCTTCTCGGTTCTTCTCCTCGACACAGCAGGAACTTTGCTCTCTGTCAAGTTCATGCCTCTTGTGGGAACCTTAGCTCTGTCTGTGGGACTTCTTGGCCTTGAGTCTGACTTTGTGCCTCGTGACACTGGCTGTGTGCCGGGCATTTGGTTCTCTCCTGTCTCCCAGCATGGACTTCCTGGACTTGGACTAGTCTAAGAGCTGGAAGGCAGGGATTCTACTGACCTTGGGCAAGGGGCCAACACTCTGACTCTTGAGAACTTCAGCTCTGAATCAGCAATGTCAGCCATCATGGTGTTTGTCAAAGTATGTTCCCTGGGCCTGGCACCGTAGCCTAGTGGCTAAAGTCCTCACCTTGCAGGTATCGATTCCTATCCTGGAAGAAGCTTCTGGCTCCTGGCTTTGGATCAGTGCAGCCCTGTCCACTGCAGCCACTTGGGGAGCAAACCAGTAGATGGAGGATCTAAGTCTCCCTTTCCAATAAAAAATAAATAAATGAATCTTTTATATAAAAAAAAGAAAGTGTGGTCCCCCAAGAAGCATCCTCGGCATTCCCTTAGAACTGGGAATGCATTCTCAGGTCCCTCCTGAGATGGGCAGGATCAGAACAGCCCAGAAATCTGTATTCTTACACACATGCCCCCGGGGTTTCTGATGCAGACCCACATTTGAGGACCACTGAGCGAGACCTCCAGAAGTCCCGCCATCTCCCTGACATGCTGAGAAGATGAAGTGCCACAACAGGATGGGTGTCGGGGGAGAAACCACTCCAGTGTGTCCTATCTTTCCCTCTCCTCATCTCCAGAACCTCCTCCCATAGTAGGAAAATGCTCAACATCTTCTCTAGTGTGGGAAAGGAGACCCAGAGAAGTTGCGTCACTCCACTGGAGAAGAGCACAGGGAGAGTTTGAATGGGACCAGCTCAAGGTGCCCTCTCTACCACAAGGACTCCCACAATAACAAGTGTCCAATGTGGTGCAGTGCTCAGTCAAGGCATTTCCTTACAGCTCTGTGACCTCAGGGAGCCTGCTTCTGCCATCTTAACCAATCGCATGGTCTCCATCACTGCCCACCTTGACTGCCAGCCTCCTTCAGCTCTGCCTCCTCCTGGTGCCAGCCCAATGCCAGCCTCCACTTGTTCACCTTCTCGAGACCCCTGAATCCAGGCTGTGACTAGGAAAGCCTCACTTCTTGGATCTGGCCCTCACTGTGCACCTGCTAATGAGATGAGGCCAATCCAAAATTTAGGAAAAACAGACCCTCTCTTCCTGCAAAAGGGAAATCTCCTGCAGGAGACACTGAGATTTCCTCAGGCCTCTCTCCTCACAGAGTCTCAGGAGGCAAATGCTGGAGGAAGAAAGCAAGCTTCCTCATGCTTCCCCCCTAAGGAGCTGAGAGGAAGCAGCCCCGTGCAGCCATGGGATGGACATGAGTGCGGAAGTTGGACCATTCAGAAACACACTTTTCTCTCTGGCTCTGTAGAGGTGGCCTAGATGCTCTCCAAAAGCCATTGCCTTGGCCTTTGGGGCAGTATGCTATCGGGCCCCTGCAGGCTAGGAGACTGAGAGTTTGTGTTTCCACTGTTGTATCCCTAGTCTCCCATAATGCAAGAGCCTAGTTAACATTTGTTGGTTGAATGAATAAATGAATTCTTCTCCCACCTGCCAGATTCTACCTCAGCAGCAGCCTTTGACACACACACATACACACGCATGCTCAATCTAATGTTCTGGAGTTGGTTTTGGCTTGGTATAGCCCCAACTGTTGTTCACATTTCAGGAGACAACCAGAGGATAGGAGATTTTTGTCTTTCTATCTCTCTTTAAACAAACATGTAAAAAAAAGAAGAAGAAATAAAGCTGATGCTAAAGGACAAGTACCAAAAATTGGACATCTGGCCTGAAACATGATAGGGGATGACCTTCAAACTATGGATGTAGTCTACTTGCAAAAAAATTATCATTTCTTTGAATGTTTGGGATTTGAGTATCATTATCTGCTTATTAAGCAGTGACTCTGTTTCCACTGATCAAAAGAGGAGCAGTTGTTTGAATATGTGAACAGAATTAGAATCACTTTAATAGACTGGAACCATTATGATACAATTTGAAACCAGTATGATATTTGGTATTTACCTTAGATCTGTAGCCTGATATTACCACCTAAAACGGAATGTTTAGATGTTGATTCAAAAAAAAAAAGTGAAACAAAGGTACTACATTAATACACTTTTTGTAGCAATAATGTGGAACATTTTAGCATAGGACATTTCACCAGCCAATATGAATTTTAGCATGTTTCAGAAAGGTTGGTAAGTAAAACGCAAGTATAAAAATATATTTATGCTGTGTGCAGAGCGGGCACTGATGTGGATACCAATGGCCACAAGCTCAGGAACTTGCCAGTAGTCTGTACTCAGAGCTGGTTGCAGGGCTGCCGGGTGGAAGGGCTATTTTGGTAGCATCCAGAAGGGCACCAAGAAGGTTTTTGTGGGCAGAACTTGAACCAGAAGCGATACTAGGTTTGCTTCCATTTTCTGTCTGGAGGGAAGTCCTTTGTAGCTTTTCATGTAGGGACAGTTTTGTGCAATGTTCCAGGGTGTCTTGCATAAGGTTTCATTGCACCATGAATGGGCTGGGACTCCGTACTGCCCTTGTCTGGGACACAACTGATTCTTCTGCCCCTAGGCTCCTTCAGTGCACATGAGCTTGACCCTTGGACGCAAAACTTCCCTAGCTGTTAACTCTGTAACCAGAAGTGGGCAGAGCAGCTCAACTCATTTTCCCTTTCTGTGCTGCTTGGCATAGTCTTCTGAAAGGACCATACCATAGGTCTGGTCATTTTGAATCACATGGGTGTGTCACTACTGCCCTCCACAACCAGTTACATCTTGGTCACTGAAGCAGCTTCCAGACAGGCACACTGAGCACACAAATCTTTCATCAAGACTATCCGTCTGTGAGCTCCTCTCTAATAATAATATCTCATATTGGGATTGACAAGTGGATGTCTACTGAGGGCATGCCACAGGCCTCACAGCCTGTGAGCTGTCCCCCATGAGAAATTCCTTCAGAGCTGTGATTTTCCATCCATAGATTTAGAAAGGAGGAGGGACAGAGCCCTGAGGACCAAGGGCCAGGATCCAAACCCCAGTGCCCTGTTGTAAATGGCAGTATGTAGTTCCAGAATTCAATCAGGAAGTGCAAGCAGCCCAATGATGGGACTGGACGGCAGGTATTCTGACATAGAATGCAGGTGTCTTAAGCAGAGTTTTCACTGCAATGCAAAATGCCTGCTAGGTAGGCCTTTCTAACAGTGAGCTGATTATAGCAGATAATATACGAAGGAGTTAGAAGCACGCAGGTGATCCATTTCTTCTTTGCTTAAATTCCAAGTGTGAAATGCAATGGCCATCAGTGTGGTACAATGGGTTAAGGTGCCACTTGCAATGCCCACATCCCATGTTGGAGTACAAATTCAAGTCCTATCTACTCTACCTCCTGTCCAGCTTCCTTCTACTATGCTTGGCAAAACAGAGGAAAATGGTGCAGAGATGTAGGTCCCTGCCACTCCCATCCAAGACCTGCATGGAGTTCCTAGCTCCTGGCTCTGGTCTGGCCCAGCTGTGGCTGTTGGGACCATTTGGGGAGTGAACCAGCAGACAGGAGATCTCTGGTTCTGTCTCCCTACATTCCTTCCCACTCCCACTGCTCTATTTTTAAAGTAAAATGGATATGTCAAAAATTGAATGCATGGCCAACTTCTTGTTCCTTAAGTATAGCAATCATTCACGGTTGTATCACTGGCATGTAATAACAGCAGAGCAGCTAAAGAAATCAAAACATTCAAGGCCTGAGTGTGGTGTGGGATGGCCCTGCTGCTGGCTTGTGAAAGGGAGAGTTCCCTGTCCTGCTCTGTCTCCAGAATGAAGGGGCCCACTTGGGAGAGATGCGTGTGGTGGCCCTTTTGTCCCAAACATTTTGAGTACCTCAGGTCCTCTCTGGGGTAGTGTTCTTTGTTAAAGGCTGTCTCGTTTCACTTTCTGCTTTCCTTTTTAAGATCTGGTAAAGGGAACCTAAGGCAAAAATGGTTACGTACAAAGTATTCCAGAACCTAGACTTATTGACCACATAGAACATCAATTTCCGCTATGATATGGGCTGCGTTGGCAAATTCCTCTTGTGAACTGGTGAGGTAGAAAACATATCTAGTCCTTATATAGAATTATTTGTCCCAAGAGAACAGCACTTGAGGCATGTCTGGGCAGAAAGTTTCATTTGCAAATAAGAAGCTTGCCATGCAGAATACACCGTGGGGGGAACCAGGCAAAAGCCCCAGTCTTCCCTCTGAACTCAGTCACTTGAGCGAAAGTTCCTGAATTCCAAGTATCAGCCAGCTTTCTTCTGTTGTGGGATGTGAGAGAGATCATGTCACACAAGTCTAGAATGTATTAAGGAGTCTTCATTAACCAAGCATGGTGATGGCAGGGCCCACTAGAAATCAACAAATGACAAGTCCATGTAGCAACCCAGTCTGAAGTGAAACCCTGAGAGGAACAAATGGTCATCACCATGAAACCCATCCATAAACTGAAGACCTATGTCCCAGCTTTCCCAGCATTATAAACTATCCTGAGATGTGCAGTGAACAACCTGGACACACAAAGCTGCCAACATTCACCTCTTCCTGGCTTCTTTGTTCATATGCCATAAATGCTAGGCCTCACTTCTCCTGGAACTCTTTTTAAAAAGAGTTCTCCTGACTGGGAGAAGCTATAGAGAGTTCCAGAGAAGATACTTATAACTGTTTCTTGTTACAGCAGGTCTTCCCTCCTGTCCTGTCCCCCAACCCCAGCCACTTCTGTCCAGAGCAGACAGGTGAGGAATGGCCCAAGGAAGCAAGCCAGGGTCCTGGGGCAGCAAGAAGGTGGAAGCCACAGGAGTGGCTGATGAGCAGACAGAGAGAGCCGAGAGCCAGGGCAACAGAGTAGGCCTTGGCTGGCAGCTAGCAGCTTCTGAACCCACGGTCCAGAGCTGGGCTCTGGTGTCACTTTCCTCAGCTCCTGCGCCCAGGAACCTTCCTCCCAGGGCAACTGGAGGGTCTCTATGTTTCTTACTTCCCCAGGACGATTCGCAACTTGCAACATTCTTCAGTGGAACCCGAGTGGGACGCTCTGGTGCTGTGGGTTGAGTTGTTGAAGTCCTATTTAGACCTTGGAATACCACTGTGTTGAGAAACAGGATCTTTTCAGCATGATAACTTTACAATGAAGTAATTTTAATGTCCCTATTCAGATCTGACTCAGGCCCTTCTTTTTAGAAAAGAAGAAGGGTAGGTATTTGGTACAGTAATTGGTTACAAAGACACCATGTGGGATGCCCTCCCACCCCTTGCCCCCGTTCCATATCAGAGTGCCTGGGTTCCAGGTCCAGCTCTGCTCCCAATCCCAGCTTCCTGTTAACACATCCTGGGAGTCAGCAGATGACAGCTCGGGTGCTTGGGTCTCTCCTACTGATGTGGGAGATCTGGACTGCATTCTTAGCTCCTGGTTTTGGCCTGGACCCAGCCCGGCTACTGAGGGCATTTTGGGAATGGGTTAGTGGTTGAGAAATCTCTGGCTGCTTCTGTTTCTTTCAAATAAATAAAACAAAAACACCCCCTCCTTTTTTTAAAAAAAGGGGAAAAACTGGGCCTGGTGCAGTGGCCTGGCGGCTCACCAGGATCCCATATGGGCGCCAGTTCTAATCCCAGCAGCTCCACTTCCCATCCAGTCCCGTTTGTGGCCTGGGAAGGCAGTCCAACACGGCCTAAAGCCTTGGGACCCTGCACCCGCATGGGAGACCTGGAGGAAGTTCCTGGCTCATGGCTTTGGATCGGCACAGCTCTGGCCATTGCGCTTACCTGGGGAGTGAATCATGGGACAGAAGATCTTCCTCTGTCTCTCCTCCTCTCTGGATATCGGACTTTGCAATAAAAAGATAACTACATAAATCTTTAAAAAAAAAAAAAAGGAAAAAATTGGAGGCTAAAAACATGCAGTGAGAGTTGCCACACAGAGGTAAAACTGGTCATGTACCAAGCCAAGAAGATGGATCTGCATTCTTCCCGACACTCTCAAGGGAATGTGCTCTGTCCCTGTCTGCCCCCTCACACCCACACCCACACCCACACCCACACCGATTTCAGTGCTGTGGGGGAATCACTTCTGAGGATGAAGCTGGACAACCTATGTTCCTTTGTTCTAGCTGCCCTGCAGACTCCTTGAAAGGCTCTTCCACATGGAAAATATATTATGAAAAAAACTACCTGGATTTCGACATGTTTTGATGCTAACAAGAGCGTGTCTTTCGATGTCATCTTCAACCAACTTTCTGAAGCCACCTGTATATGTGTTGTGGCCCAGGAGGCTTCACTACCAGACCTGCACAATCCTATATCTCCATGACAATGCCAGCACTTTTATATTTAGCCTCTCCCCCTCCCAACAAAGCCTTTGATTTTCTCCTCTATTTCACCTTGTTTTAAACACTGAAGGCATTGAAATGCATAGGGTTTCAAAGTTAGTTCATCCATAAGGTTTTCCTTAAAAAGGCAGTTTCTTGACTCTGCAGCCCCCTCCTGCCACCCAGAGGTATTCCTCATTCCTGCTCTGAGCTCTCAGGGACTGGTACTTCAGAGCCCAGATTCGCTTTTCATCCTGGGAGCTTCTTTGCGAGCATCCCTGGAATGCCCCAGTAAAAGCAGAGGGGAACTGAATTTGTCACCCAGATTGCCAAAGGCATACAAGACCCTCAGAACGGCAAGGGTGAGACTACAGCATTCCTGGGA
Source organism: Ochotona princeps (assembly GCF_030435755.1). Classification (NCBI taxonomy): domain Eukaryota; kingdom Metazoa; phylum Chordata; class Mammalia; order Lagomorpha; family Ochotonidae; genus Ochotona; species Ochotona princeps. Next base: position 44,238,350 of record NC_080841.1, read on the forward strand.
CCTGCTTATCAGACAGAACCAACAGCAGAACCCTGAGCGGGCACCGTGGAGAGTGTGGTTGGAAATGGTGCTCCCAGCAGCCTGGCCTTGGGCACCTCTGTGCTCCCACTCTGTGGCTCTAGCCCAGGGGAGACCTTGGTTTGAAAATATCAAACTGACATAATTATATAATGGCAGCAGCAAGTTTGCTGTGATTACCTTCATGCTTTTGTAGGCCAGTAACTAGCTTGCTAAAATTGCTTGTTACTCTCTAAGAAACTTGACTTTAACTGTCCCAAGCCAACAGATAACAAAAACAACAACAATAATAATAATAATAATAAAGCTGAAAGTACATGGAACTCCCAGATACTCCTTTTACCATCCCCACTACTTCTCTTCTTAGTATCTTGTGTTAGTATGAGAGATTGGCACTAACTGATGAACACATATTGTTAGATCATTCTTTTTTTTTTTTTTTTAAAGATTTATTCATTTTATTACAGCCAGATATATACAGAGGAGAGACAGAGAGGAAGATCTTCCGTCGGATGATTCACTCCCCAAGTGAGCCGCAACGGGCCGGTACGCGCCGATCCGAAGCCGGGAACCTGGAACCTCTTCCGGGTCTCCCACACGGGTGCAGTGTCCCAATGCATTGGGCCGTCCTCAACTGCTTTCCCAGGCCACAAGCAGGGAGCTGGATGGGAAGTGGAGCTGCCGGGATTAGAACCGGTGCCCATATGGGATCCCGGGGCTTTCAAGGCGAGGACTTTAGCCGCTAGGCCACGCCGCCGGGCCCTGTTAGATCATTCTTAACTAGAAACTGCAGTTTAGATTATGGGGTTGCACAGCTTATGGGATTGGGTAAATGTACGACACACATACTGTGCTATACAGAATACCTTCACTGGCCCCCATCCTCTGTGTTCCACCAATTCATCCTTCTCCTCTCACCCCAGTCACCCCATGGTTTTACCTTTGCCAGAGAGCCACCTGTTTGGAATCACATAGTATGTGGCCATTCAGAATGGCTTCTTTGACTTCTTAATAAGCACTGGTGCTTCCTCTCCGTGTTATTTTGTGACTTGACAGCTCATTTGCTTTTAGCACTGAAAAATATTCCATGGTCTGGGTATGCCATAGTTTCTTTATCCAGTCACCTGCCAAAAGCTGTCTTTATTCCTTCCACACTTTGGCAGCTATGAAGAAAGCTGCTATAAACATCTCCAACCAGCTTTTTGTGCAGGCATTCATTTTCAGCTCATTTGGGTAAATACTAAGGAATACGATTGCTGAACCTTATGGTAAGAGTATGACTAGTTTTGTAAGAAACCGCCCAACTACCTTCCAAAGTGGCTGGACCGTATTGCATTCTACGAGCAGTAAGAGTTCCTGTTGCACCTCCACCCACACACTCTCGGCATTGTCAGTGTTCTGGATTTTAGCCATTCTAGTGGCTGTGCAGTGGTATCTTATTTTATTCATAATCCCTAAATGATCTCATATCAAGCCTCTGTTTATTTGCTTACTTTGCTATCTATGCATCTTCTTTGGTGACACATCTATTCAGAGCTTTTTTCTATTTCTTAATTAGGGTCTTCTTTCTTAGTATGACATCTTAGGATATTTTGGATACCAGATTATTCCCATGTAAGTCTCAGCTGGTGGCTTTTCTCCTTATCTCATTAGGCTGCTCTCTTTTCAGACACTGAGAATGGCTGGTGAAGATGGATACCAGTGTGTGTAGCAACATACATCTCTTAGAGCTCAGGCACCAGGCAGCAGCCTGACATGTGCCACATCTAAGCAGTAGGAGAGAATCTGGGCAGGAGGAACATTTGTTTTGGATAAAAATATGTCAGTTTCTACAGTATTAACTCTATCCCTTCCTCCCTCCCTTGCTTGCTTTCTCCTTCTGTCCATCAATCTATCATCCACTCATCTGAGATTCATGGAGTGCCCTCTACAGAGCTTGTTTGATTGTAGGCATCAGGAAATAAATCAACGAAACAGAGTTCCTGCCTTCAAAACACTCACAGGCCAGTTTGGAAATCCAACATTTGAGAAATACCCTGAAGAAGGACACAGGGAGTTGGGGTGAATGTTGAGGAAGGCTGTTAGTAGGAAACATGGACGGAAGACAGAAGGAGGAACAGAATGAAGACCTCGGCTACTCCAAGATCTCCAAGGACTCTCACGGCAGGCAGCATGAGGGAACATCCCCTGTCCTGCTGAGCACAGGGGCTTCTGAGCCCCAAAGGGTTGAGGGCAGGGAGCCCTCCCATCGCTCTATTCTTGCTGTCTCAGCCACAGCTTCCTCTTTGTCAGTTTCACATGGTATCTTTGTACCCAAACAGGAACTGCCGAGAGGCCCAAAGCAGTGAGTGATGTGGCTCTGGGGATGAGGTTGAGTGGCCTGAGTACCCTAGGGGAAACTTTCAGCTTAGTCTCAGAGCACCAGTTATGGCTATACTCACCATCTGCGTAACAGAGGACTCTGACAAGTGACAGGTGCATGTTTGTTTCCCCAGACTTTTGGGTTTGTGTGCATCTTCCTCCACCCCTCACCCCCTGCAAGGTGCATCCTCAGGAGGACACAATTACTCCACAGTTACTACAGTTGTGTAGAAAACCCGTGCAACTTCCCATTTTCATGCACTGCCATTACCAATAAGGTGGGAAATCTTACCCCACCTTCCCTCACCCCACTAAATTTACTGTAGTGCATCCTTATAGTAAAAGATTCCGATGGCAGTAGGGAACATTATAAAGTGAAAATTGGAAGCCATTCTCACTAGCACCACCACCCTTCGCTTCCCGATAAAGAACCACTGTGAGGAATTCTTGCCAGGCCTTCCTTGAGTGCAAATTACACCTATGTCACTGTTGTATACAGATAGATCATAGAATAAATACAATTAGAGGCTTCCTGCTTGCTTATCTTTGAATCTTGGATATATTTCCATATCATTATTAGATGCCCGAACCTCCCTTTTATTTGTAGTCATTCACCTCTTCTAAAAGGCAGCTAATGATGCCGCTGACACGCCCTTAGAGCTGACTAGGGTGCTGTTGACCACCTTGATGGTGAGAAGAGACTACAGCAACCTAGACAGCTTGGGCATTGACCCCTAGCATGCTAGCTATTCTTGGGAATCTTAAAATATTACAGAATCTTACAGAAATAGTTCATTTCATTTTCCATGAACTTTTTGAGGTTTCTTTATATGTCATTTTCAAATGTTTCATAATGTCTCCAGAGTCAGCTGTCATACCAGTACAATGTAGATTATACAAGATATAGACCAAAGGCCAGAAGATGACATTTGTTCTAGAATTACAGCTCTTCTTGCATAGATACAGAGACATTCCCTGTTCACAGGTTGGAAGCTTTGTTTTAGAGATGACAATTTTCCCCCCCAAATCATCAAAATCCTGGTTGCATTTTCTTTTTCTTGATTTTTTTTTCAGTTGTTCTCAATTTCATCACACACTGGAATATACTTGTGGAGGCTTGACTCTGGCCTCAGGGCTCAAGCTTGAAATGGCCTAACTCACAGGGTGGGGAGTAGCCCTGAGTACATGAATAGGAGGAAGCTTCTAGTTCAGGGTCTTGTACACTTGCAGCTAACATAAAGGAACCCAAGTGCTTTCTGATTCCTAGGAACTCGGTTACTAGCGAGAGACCAGACGGAGTGAAAGGCAGCCTTGTCATTTGTCACCTTGTCTATACAAGCGAAAAATAGGAATTGAACCTTACTGGCCTAGATTGCTGCTCTGGGAAGTGTTTTCAGAAGACAAAAGGAAGCTCTAGGAGATTGATGATCTGTTGGAAAACAATTGAGGTTCCTGTAGACCTTGTCAGGGCTCTTCATCGTATCCATGGCCACTAGAATGAGGGGTGTAACAAATCCAGTTCCCTTGCCAGAGACCCCCAATCTTGGGACATATCTTGATGCTGCTGCAAAGGGTGGTGGGGGATGCTTTATGGACACCAGGTCTTGCCTAGAATGATGAGTAATATGTCCAGCAGTTACGTGAGGGGCTCTTTGTGCAATGCGTCTAGAAACCATTCTGATCAGTGATTAGTAACTGTCTCTAGTAGGGCCACTGAGTTCGTGGTAATCATTTTGTTATGACCTGTCTTCTCAATGGCAGTGTCCTCAAATTACAGCAATTAAAAGCAGACCTTGTCAGGGATCTTCATCGTATCCCTGGCCACTATCATGAGGGGTGAAACAAATCCAGTTCCCTTGCATGAAAAAGGAAATCTACTTGAAAGTGTTGGTTAGAAACCACTGCCCTGTGCTTGCTTTTTTCAGTATTTGTATGAACAGGGAAGGCTGCAGACTTGCAAAAAGGGGGAAAGAAAGAAATTCAGGCTCACTAACTCTCTAGCTTGTTATAGTACTGTTCCAACCAGCTGCCCGCTTTGCTCATCACAGGCCACTAGGTGGTGTCAGGGTTAAGAATGTCCAACTAGCTTGTTTTCATCCTACACACTTGCTTTAAACCTGATATATCAGGATTTACATATAGAAAAGTAACAGAAGAAAAACTGTTCATTCATTGACTGGTTTGTTGCCTTTTCTTACTGAGGAATGAAGGAGCTAGTTTGGTGCTACCCCCAGCTGGCACTTGTCTTGTTCTGCCTGTGTTTATGCGGATTACTACAAACAGTGCCCACGTTCCCTCAGCTAGGAAGAGTCACTTGCTTCTTTGGCTTCATTACAGTATCTGCTGAAAAGCTAGAGGGGGATAGGCATCTGACCCGGCAGGCTTATGGCCTAGCAGTCCCTCCACATTGGTGTGTCTGGGTTCTGATCCTGGCACCACTCCCCATTTCCAGTTTCCTGCAAGTGCACCATCTGGAAGGCAGTGCTGATGAGTGCACTGGATGGATCCCTGCCACTCGTGTGTGGGGACTTGGATTGAACTCCCAGACCTGGCCCCGACCCAGCCCTGGTTGTTGCAAGCATGTATTTGGCTCAGTCTGCCAGCAGCTAGGAGCTCCCACTCTTTATCTCTCTCTCTGTCTCAAAGGAGACAAAACAACAACAAAAGTTAGAGTACAAGCTTCCTGAGGTAGTGATGAATGCAAACTGTTCCTGGTATTTCACACAGATTGCCTCAAATGGCTTCTGGTGTTGATACTACAGCCCAGCTCTGGCTCTTTTTTTCCACCGTGGAACAACATACTGGCACAAACGTCATCTCCCTTGGAGATACTTCATACAAAACGCATGTTAAGGGACGTCATTTTCTGCATGTCTTTTGTCTTTTCCTTAGAGACACAGCATATCCAAGTAACATAGTGGATTTGAAAGCTCAAATAAGGATGTTGGCAGGAATGCTAGTCATTTAAGACGAGGCTGTATTAACAACACCTGAGGCAGCCTGTGCCTGGAACTAGTCAGTTGGAACAATCAAAGAGGCAATTGTGTACATTTTCCACACCTTTGAGCAGATGGAGACTTGCAGTAATTTCCTGGAGTGTATGGGTAGCTTTCTAGATAAATGGGGCTTCCCGGCTCAGTTGACATTACCCGGCCTGAGAGCGTCATTGCCTTCCCACCCCTCACAACACACAGTTGACATTTCCATAGTCCTGAAGACGCTGTAAAGTGCTTTCCTGGGTCTCTGCCCACCTCATGGAGGTCTAGGCAGCTTCATTGTGTTTCCCTGGCTAGAACAGGGCGGGGTGGGGGACAAGGAGTTAAAGGTGATTCATCTGCCAGTTTTGATATCAGCTAGGACAGCCATAACAGAAGCACAAACCCCAGTGGCTTACCGACACACGGTGATCTGGTGTCACAGCGGAGTGTCCGACATGGAGGCGTGGACAGGGTGGGGAGTGGATTGTTCTGCGGCTGCGCAGGGGAGTCTGTGTTGGGTCTGTTTCCTGGTTACTGGCAGTGACTGGGCAGTCGCTGATGACAGCACTGGTCGGCTCTCTGCCTTTATCGTCCCACGGCATCTGTATGTCTGTGTCCAAAACTCCCCCATTCTGTAAAAATTTTATCTTGAAAGGCAGAGCGAGACAGAGATCTTTGTACCCTGGTCCACTTCCCACATGCCTCAGTTTAGCCAGGGCAGAAGCCAGGAAGATGGAACTCAATCCAGGTCTTCCACGTGGGCGGCAGGAACTCGGCTACTGGAACCCCAGCATGGTGTTGGCAGGGAGCTGGAGGTAGAACTGGCACTGGAGCTCACACAGTAACCACTGGGCCAGACATCCCTGCTTGAATTGCCCCCTCGCTTTCCCACAACCTTGGCAAGTATATAAAGCACGGCTCATGATGATTGGACTTCTGGGAGACCCTCTGTCTTCTGGCCCAGGGTTGACAGCCCCCAGCTTCCCCAGACATCTGCATGTGCTATTCATTGTTTTGCCTGGAATGCCCTATTTTCTATCTGCTTAGGAAACCACTCTTCCCTGTCAAGACTAGCCCCAGGAATAGCCTTCCCTATGTCCCTGTTTTACTTCTGCATCCCATCCCCAGTCCAGAGCATCACCTGCCTGGTGATGGCACCAGACACCTGTGTGCTTTCAGGGAAATCAGTGCGATAGATAAAAGCCTGGGTGTGGCAACTGGAAAAAGCTGAGCTGAGTCCCATGATTTGATCCCTGGGAGACCTTATACTAGCAGTTTCTTCTCTCCATCCTTCTGGCTAATCACACACACACACACACAATGGAGATGGCAATATTTACCCTGCATTGGCCACAGGTGTCGTAAAGGTGCAAATATTTTATGAACATTCCAGTGTGGCACAAACATGAGAAACAAGTTGCAGTTACTGCGTTGGCAGTCCCTGGTCGGGCATTTCCGTCCATTAGCTCAGTTGTTCCCACGGGGACTAGAAAGTGAACTGTCATGTCCTGATTTTGCAAAGAAATAAAGGGAGATTCAGAGAGGTGGGTGGAGGGATTTGCCCCGCAGGTGGTAGGCGCAGGGCTCAGCCTCAGGACTCTAGCTTTAAGTGCAGCAAACATGGTGGCCTGCATGTTCTTCCTAGGCCGTACCTTAAACTGAGTCCTGCAGGAAGCCACCCCCAGCCGCCAAGACCGTGGCTCCTCCTCAGCTGGCTGGCAAACCAACCCGTGCTCAGGAACAACCCTAACATCCCTTGGACTCCTAAACACGCCAGATGTTGCTGTTGATCTCAAACTTCACACAGCCTCTTGTTTCTGTGCTTAAAGGACTCCATGTGTCTCAGGGCTACAAAGGCATTTCCTACTCAAATCCTTGGGTTATTTCTCAACAGGATAAAGAGAACCTGGGCAAAAGGCCATTTTTGAATCTGTTGAATTGCTAAAACATATTCCATGGCTGAACAGAGACTGAGCAGTCATTTGCTCCCTCTTCTTGCTTTTCTTGCTGAGTGGATGGATCCACTGCTGATGGTCAGGAGTGGAATGGCCACACGTGGCTCACAGAGCCAGGGTTAAAGTGCTGGAGGTTGTGACATGCTGCTCAGAGAGCATTGTCCTGCTTGCTTTGTCAATTTGCATTTTTCAAATGAGAGAACAGTGCAGGGCCTAGGGTGGTGCTGGTTTCTGCGCTTTTAATGTCAGTTGTCCCAAGCAAGTGCCCAAGACTGTGTCTTGAAAAATCGTCTCCCCAGCTTAGAGCTGAAAATAATGTCATCTTATTATCTCTTAGGATGTGGGGATGACTAAGATCTATCTCCTGGACTGTTCTGCAGAGTTTGCTGTGGCGGCACCTGCAGGTCCTCTTTACCTGCAGAGCTAGTGGCTGCTGCCTAAAGTAGACAGAGATCCCTGTGAGTGGTCTCCTTACATGGCCATCATGGAGTCCAGGATTCCAGAGAGAGGACATCGAGAGGACCGAAAGGAAGCACTCTCACCTTCCATAACTATGCCTTGGAAACCACCATGGCTCTTGCCACAGCCCCCACCCAGATTCAAGGAGAGGGGACATGGCCCGACTCCTGGACAGCAGGTAGGTCAACTTCACATCAATACTGTGGGACTGTGGATGTGGATGAGGGGTGGAGTTGAGGCCTTCTTGGAAAATGCCATGTGCCACAGGGTAGAGCGCAGACATTCTCGGCCTGGAGGCCCCTGCTGTCCACAGGAGTTGACCACGTGTGAATGAAAATCTGTATGTCAAAAAGCAAAACCCAATAGAAAAATGAAACAAAGTAATTTGTAACATATATGACATATGGCTAATTATCTTTAAAATGTTAAAGGCCCTTATATGTCAGTACTACTATTCCAATTAAGAAGAAAAGGGGCAAGGTGGCACAGCGGGCTAAGCTGTGTGGCACCTGCATTGCGTGTTGGAGTGTCTCAGCTTGAGTCCTCCTCTGATCACAGCTTTTTAAAAAAAGATTTATTTTAAATTTATTTTTATTATTAATTTTTAAGATTTATTTATTTTTAATGGAAAGATAGATTGACAGAGAGAAGGAGAGACAGATAATAAGGTCTTCTCTCCACTGGTTCACTCCCCAAGTTGCTACAATGGCTGGAGCTGAACCAATCCAAAGTCAGGAGCCAGAAGTTTCTTCTGGGTCTCCCACATGGGTGCAGGGTGCCAAGGTCTTGGGCCATCCTCAATTACTCTCCGAGGCAACAAGCAGGGAGCTAGATAGGAAGCAGGACGGCCGGGATGAGAACCAGTGCCCATATGAGTTCCTGGCACATGCAAAGCAAGGATTTAACCACTGGATCATCACTCCGGGGCCTGATCACAGCTTCTTGCCAATACACTTGAATTACAGCAGATGATAACTCAAGTCCTTGGGCCTTTTCCACTCACATGCGAGATCTGGATAGAGTTCCCTGCTCTTGGCATCAGCTTGGCCCAGCCCTGGCTGAGTGGGAATTTGGGGAATAAATGTGCAGAAAGAGGATCTTTCTCTATTTCTCTCCTCCAATTTGCCTTCCAAATCAATAAATGTGAAATAAAGAATTAAGGACTTAAAGGGCAATCCACAAGAGAAATGAAAACATAAGGATCCCCTGCCTCAAGGCTCCCCAAGACCTGCCCACTCCCTAAATACATTCATTTACATGGGAAACAAAAGTACTAAAAGTATAGTAATAGCCAGTTTTTATTATATATATTTTACAAAAATATATGTATTTTTTCCTGCGATTTTTGTAATTTCTTTCAGATATCAAATAAAGATTTTCTAATCACAAATGAGTTAAATACAGATAATAGAGTGAGATCAAGTGAAAACAAATCTTCCTTAAAATCTTCTGTGAGGGGCCCGGCGGCGTGGGCTAGCGGCTAAAGTCCTCGCCTTGAACGCACTGTGATCCCATATAGTGCTGGTTCTAATCCCGGCAGCTCCACTTCCCATCCAGCTCCCTGCTAGTGGCCTGGGAAAGCAGTCAAGGACGGCCCAAAGCTTTGAGCCCCTGCACCCATGTAGGAGACCCGGAAGAGGTTCCAGGTTCCCGGCTTCGGATCGGCGCAGCACCGGCCGTTGCGGCTCACTTGGGGAGTGAACTATCGGATGGAAGATCTTCTCCTCTGTCTCTCCTCCTCTCTGTATATCTGCCTTTCCAATAAAAATAAATAAATATTTTTTAAAAATCTTTTGTGAGAAAGAAATTAGGAAGGGATGTGAAGAATAAAGCAGATCTGGAGTTGGGCTGCCCCTAGATGCTTGCAAATGGCATGACCCCGCCAGCTTCCTGTGCCTCATGGGGACTCAGTGTCCTGCTTACACAACAGACAGGTTGGAACCTTCCTCACAAGATAGAACCTTCCTCACAAGATAGAACTTTCCTCACAGGCTAGAACCTTCCTTACATGACAGAACCTTCCTCACATGATAGAACTTTCCTCACATAATAGAACTTTCCTCACAGCACAGAACCTTCCTCACAGCACAGAATCTTCCTCACAAGATAGAACCTTCCTCACATAATAGACCTTTCCTCACAGCACAGAACCTTCCTCACAGGCTAGAACCTTCCTCACATGACTATTCTGAGTGAGGTGCTCATTGCTCATTATGGTCAGCAGATGAACGCCACCCCTCTACTGAGACCTCTCGCTTCTCTGACCCTCGTCAGTGCCTTTACATGAAGTCATCTGAATGAAACATTTGATGCCAGCTGCTATTAATCCCCAGTTAGTAACTGGACATGCGTTTTTTTTTAAACCAGCTCCTGCCTTTTCTGGATTTAGTTTACTATTCTGTGTGTCCATAAGACATACTTCTTTGTCCTAGGTTTATTTATTTTTTTTTGAAAGAGAAATGGAAAGAGAAAGAGAGAGAGAGAGAACCTTTCCCTCTACTGGTTCACTCCTCCAATGCCCACAACCTGGAGCTGTGGCCAGAAGTCAAGCCAGGTCTCCCACGGCAGTGCCAGGGATCTGACGTGGGTACTCGTTAGCAGGCAATTAGAACCAGTAGCTGGAACCCAAACACCGGAGAGTGGGATGTAAGATGCATCTTAAACGCAGCACCTAACACCTGTGGAATACTTCCTGGCGTGCTCAGCACATGGCTGTGGCCCTAGCCTCACACACACCTCCAAATGTTTACTGAAGGAAAAGATGACTTTGGGAGGAAAGGTGCTAAGCTTTAGTGTGGTGAATCTGACTTACAATGCAGACGCTTGAGCATTCTCATCTGGCTTTTCCTTTGGTAGCAGGCTGGGCAGGTGACCAGTATAAAGGTTCTTGATCAGGGCAGTGGGAAAGCCTGGGCACAGCTTTCCTTTCCAGACAATTCTCTAGGCAGCAGAGTTCTGGCCCCCCTCTTTCCAACCATACACAAAGGCATTGAGAGGCTCTTACTGCCCTCGCGTGGTCTGTTCTGGAACTGCTTCTGGAAAGACCCACCCCAGCTCTAACTCGTCCCTGGAGCTGGAGAGCTCAGGCTGTACTCCGTGCTCCCAGACCCAACCTCCCCCCGCCTGCCTCAAATCACATGTCACCAGGAAGCCGCCCTTAAAAGGCCGACTTACAGGACGTTTTGGTTCTCCCTTCCTTTAATTCCCTTGCTGTTTTAACAAGGGCCCCTCAAAGAGATCCTTTTCTACTAACACTCTCCGAGGCAGCGTTCTACAGTGCCCACATCCCTGCAGCGAAGGAGAAGGGCAGTGCCAGGCTGGGCAAAACCTCTCATAACCGGAGGGCTCTGGGCTTTGTCCCCTCCTCTTGTTATGCCTGTGCTCTTCAAATCTGTTTGCTCACGGATCCTGCAAATGAACTTCTGCAATAGCAACGATTCCCTTTACATTTGTGTGATCTTGGAAATATGTGCATGATAGAAATTAGCATCTAGGGCCCAGCGCTGTGGCCTAGTGACTAAATCTTCGCCTTGCAACCACCGGGATCCTTTATGGGTACCGGTTCATGTCCTGGCTGCTCCACTTCCTTTCCAGCTCCCTGCTTGTGCCTGGAAAGCAGCAGAGAATGGCCCAAAGTCTTGGGACCTTACACTCATCTGGGAGACCTGGAAGAAGCTCCTAGCTCCCAGCTTTGGATCAGCTCAGCTCCAGCTGTTGCAGCGACTTGGGGAGTGAACCAGTGGGCAGAAGATCTTTTTCTCTGTGCCTCCTTTTTGTAAATCTGATTTTCCAATAAAAATAAATAAATTTTTAAAAATTAGCATTTAAGTAGTGCAAGGTGGGGTGGGCATCGAGCGCAGCAGTGAACATGCCTGTTGGGGAGCTCAGATGCCACATCAGAGTGCTTGGCTTGGAGTTCTGATGTGGATTCTGCTCCCAGCTTCCTGTTAAGGTTCAGCCCGGGAGGAAGCAGGTGATGGCTCCAGTAAGAGGTCCTTGCCAGGCACACAGCAGACCCGCTTTCAGTTCTGGGCTTGTGACTTTAGCCTGACCAGCCCCAGCTACAGTGGGCATCTGGAGAGTGAACCAGTGGGTAGATCTCTCTTTTTCTGTGTGTGTGTGTGTGTGTGTGTGTGTGTGTGTGTGCCTCTTCCTCTTTAAGCCTTTCAAGTAAACCAAAACAAAAAGTGAAAAAGTAAAATAATTCCTATAAAAATAACTAAAAAAGCAAAGTGCTACAGCACTATTACAGCTGAATCTAAATCCCATAGTGCATTGGTGTCTCCCACGTGTTTCAAGGCAAGCCGCTCTCCCACTCCCCGTAACTGTTGCTATCACCTGATTGTGTTCCTGTCCTTGAGTCTGTTGCCCACCTGGACTGTGTGAGTTAGACTGGAGGGAGGAAGCGGATCCTGAATCGAGTGGCGGGCTGTGGGGAAGGGCAAAGTGGCCTACTAGGTGATGTAGACAGTGGTGCAGGTCCAGTTAGTATTGACTCAGCTTGCGAGAGTTCAACTTTTGGATGACATAAAAGGGATATGCATTCAGAACTTTGATCTTTTTCAAGCTAATAGAGTGTGGTTCCTTCTTAGGTGACGCTCTCAGGCAGCCACAGGATCACGGGGCTATGGCTGAGCTGTGGTGGTGCAGAGGTCAGGTATAATGAGTGCATTTTCCAATTGAGGTATTTCTTAGAATAGATTCATCAGCACATAGATCCATCGTAAGAGGAACATATGTAATGAACTTATCCAGGCTTCACTCTCTCTTGTTCTCTAAAGGGAAAAGTGTTTTAGTGTCAGAGATTCCAGGTGCAGCACTTGGTATCTTAGGCCAGGTCACAGGAGTGTGTGTGACACATACTCGGTGCTCATGGTGATTTTTTTTAAGATTTATTTTTATTGGAAAGTCAGATTTATAGAGAGAGGAGACAAAGATTTTCCATCCATTGGTTCACTCCCCAATGGCAGGAGCTGAGCCTATCCAAAACCAGGAGCCAGGAGCTTCTTCTGAGTGCCCCACGTAGGTGCAGGGTCCCAAGGCTTTGGGCCATTCTCTACTGCTTTCCCAGGCCACAAGCAGGGAGCTGGATGGGAAGTGGAGCAGCCAGGATATGAACCAGCACTCATATGGGATCCCAACAGTTGCAAGGAGAGGACTTCAACCACTAGGCTTCATGCCGGGGGGTCTCATGGCAATTGTTTTAAAACTACACCCATGAATAGGTGAGAGAAAGAGTGGAGGGTAGACACTGTGGTACATTGGGTTAAGCCAGCACTTGGAGCACTGGCATTCCATTATCAGAGAATTTGAGCCTCAGCTACTCTGCTTCTGATCCACCTGCCTGCCAATTTGCACAGGAAGCAGCAGATGATGGCTCAAGTACTTGTATCCCTGCTAGCACATGGGAGATCCAAATGCAGTTCCAGGCTCCTGGCTTCAGTCTGCCCCAGCCACTGTGGCCATTTGGGAAGTGAACCAATGGATGGGAGATCTCTCTTAAGAGATTTCTCCCTCTCTCTCATATAAATGTCTTGATTTAAAAAGCCAATCACAGGTAACTAGGGGGTTTTGCTTTCAATTACAATGATTAAAGAAAAAAGCTTAATTGAGATATAACCCACAGGCTTTCCTTACAATTCACCACTAAGGTGTACATGCAAAGATTTTTTGGGGGCAGATTGTATTATTTTTAAATTGTTGCATATCATAATTTGGCATTTTAAATGCACAATTCAGTGCTAAGATTTACAATGTTACATAACCATCACCACTATTTCCAAAATCTTATCACCCCAAACAGAAATTGTGTAATATTTGAGAGATAATATTCTAGTCCCCTCTCCCAGGTCCCTTAAGCTCTAATCTACTTTCAGTCTCAGTGAGCTTGGTGAACTTACATTTCATCAGCTGATGGACACTTGGGTGTCTACCTTCTGGCCACAGTGAGCAGAGCTGTGAGGATCTGTCCCAGTCCTTGCTTTTAGTTCTTTAGCTAGACAGCTTGGAGTAGAATTGCCAAATTATGTGGCAATTCCATATGCAACATTTGAGGAACCACCAAACTGTTTCCCACAGGGTTTGCCCCAGTTTACATTTTGTTTAAAGATTTATTTATTTTTATTGCAAAGTCAGATGTACATATAGAGGAGGAGAGGCAGAGAGGAAAATCTTCCATACATTGATTCACTCCCCAAGCGGCTGCAATGGCCAGAACTGAGCGAATCCAAAGCCTGGAGCCAGGAGCTTCTTCCAGGTCTTCCACGCGGGCACAGGTCCCAAGTCTTTGGGCTGTCCTCTGCTGCTTTCCCAGGCCATAGGCAAAGAGCTGGATGAGAAGCAGGGCTGCCGGGATTAGAACTTGTGCCCATATGAGAGTCCAGCGTGGTGGCCTAGTGGCTAAAGTCCCTTCCTTGAATGCACCAGGATTACATTTCTACCAGCAATGCCTAAGGGTACCAATGTTTCCACATCCTCCTCAAAAGCTTTTTGACAATTGTCATTCCAAAGTGTGTAAAGTGGTATCAATCTGTGGTTTTAATTTGTTTCCTTAATGACTAATGATATGCACCCTCTTTTCCTATGCCTAACTCCTCTTTGGAAACAAGCGCATTAATAACCTATAGTTACTACTGAATGGTTTATTGCAGGAAGGAGCTTTTCACACATCCTGGATGTTATCATCTACAGGATTTGAAGGTGTTTTCTCGGAATTGTTCTTTCCACTCTGTTGATAGTATCCTTTGAAGTACAAATATTTTAAAGTCCAATTTACCTGCTTCACTTATGATATTCGTGCTTTTGGTATTATCTCCAAGAATGCATGGCCAAATCTGATATCAGGAAAAAAATTTTTATGAGCTGGACCACCAATGATCAAAAGCAGCAATTGGTAATATGCACCATAATCCTAATTTTTGGAGAATGGAATCCTTACTGCCCACTCTGATTCCAGCAAGGCACACCAGGAATGTGGCTGGCTGATGATAGTACCACTTGTTAGCAAAAGCTGAAATCAACTCAACTTTAGCAGTTTCTTCTAAGCTCTCTGCTGGTGCTACAAGTGTTCTAATTGAGCCCAGACTTCCAATGCCATTGCTTCAGACAGCTCTTGCCAGTTCAATTGTTCTGACAGAGGGGCTGAATTCTTGGCACTTCCTACCCTACCATCTTCCCTGATGTCATGTTTAGATAACTAGATTTTTTGACCAGGATGTAACATTGGTTATTTTAGTCCCAATGTAACTTGTCCCTTCCACCTAATGGGTACTGGCAGGCTGCACACTGATTCTGTTGATGGCACTTTTCACACTGAAGTCAGCTGAGCTCTGGGCACCTCGTTCCTATGGCTTCTTACCTCCCTTCACTCTGTGCCAGACGCCATTCTCATCCTGTTACAGGGGAAATGGCACAAAGGAGGGCAACTTTGGTTTTTGTCAGAGGTGAAAGAAGAAATTTCACACAAACAAGACAGTGAGTAAAGCAGGATTTACTCAAGTCAGAAACCTCCTGCCACAGCATCCAGGAGGGGAAAACACAATTTGGGGGAAAAAATTAGGACAGTAAACAACCAATTAGAGGAGGACAGAATGGCAGTGCTGTTGAGCATGCTCATGGTAAAACAAAAAAGCCTTAGAGAGGTGACATAGGTAACTTTTTTCTATTCTCATGCTAAGCTAAGAACTCAGAAGGGTTGAATGACTACTTCCTTGCTATTCTCCAGAAAAACCCGGAAAATCTTGAGGTGTGGTAACAGCACTTTTATCTTGCTAAAGGCAGCTTTTGGGGAGAAGCATGAATTTTGTACCCTCCTAAAGAGACTTGCCCCTTTTACTCATTCTGACCAGGAATAACCTAACTGCCTATTAGTCCACCTGCCTCGTCACAATCCCACCCAGGGACCAGCACGGGTGGCACTGCTCACTGATGGCAGCTTAGAATACACCAGAGGTCTCACTTGATGGTCAGCGTCACCTTCTGAAGCAAGGAGGGAAAGAAATAGAGCGCATCTTAAGAAGAACTGAATTAGAAAACTCTATGGCTTGCAGTTAGAAAGCATTTTTTTTAAAGGCTTATTTATTTATTAGAAAGATTTAAAGAGAGAAAGAGAGACAAAGATCTTCCGTCCGCTGGTTCAAGTGGCCACAATGGCTGGAGCTGAGCCCATCTGAATTGAAGCCAGGAACCAGGAGCTTCTTCCAGGTCTCTCATGTGGGTGCAAGGTCCAAAGACCTTGGACCATTCTTTACTGTTTCACAGACCAAAAGTAGGGAGCTGGATGTGAAGTGGAGCAGCCGGGACATGAACTGGCACCCATATGGAATCCCAGTGCATGCAAGGCTACCATGCTGGCCCCAAATGGGTGGGGTTTTTTTTAATAAGATTTATTTATTTTTATTACAAAGTCAGATATACAGAGAGGAGGAGAGACAGAGAGGAAGATCTTCCGTCTGATGATTCACTCCCCAAGTGAGCGCAACGGCTGGTGCTGCGCCAATCCGAAGCCGGGAACCAGGAACCTCTTCCAGGTCTCCCATGTGGGTGCAGGGTCCCAATGCACTGGGCCGTCCTGGACTGCTTTCCCAGGCCACAAGCAGGGAGCTGGATGGGAAGTGCAGAGCTGCTGGGATTAGAACCAGCGCCCATATGGGATCCCGGGGAGTTCAAGCTGAGGACTTTAGCTGCTAGGCCATGGCGCCAGGCCCCCAAAAGGATGTTTTAAAAAAAGGTTTATTTACTTGTTTGGAGAATTACGGAGACAAGGATCTTCTATCAACTGGTTCACTCCCCTGGCTGAAGCCGGGGCCTGGAATTCCATCCGGGTCTCCCATGGCGACTGACAGGGGCCCAACCAAGAATCTGGACCATCTTCTATTGCTTTCCCAAGACCCTTGGCATAGAGCTGGGTCAGAGTGGAGCTTTCAGGACCTCAGCCAGTGTTCAACGTCAGTATCACAGGGGGCAACTTATCCTGCGGTGCCACAACACTGGCCCCCTGTTGTTTGTCTTTTCATCACAAATTACCCTAACATCAAATCTTTTTATTAAAAAAAAAGACAGAAGAAAATGTTTGATACTTTTAACAACTTTTTATGTACTAGTATTTGTACGGTGATAAACTCAAGATGTCAAATACTTGTATAAATCTGGGGCAATAGTTAATAAGCACCTTCAGTGTTTCCACAGTTTAGGAATTACCATTCAAAAAATTTTAGAGAATGAATATAATAAAATGAATAGCACTGATATAAGACTATATAAAAATCATAATGAACACTGGATATAGAAGACTTGATACGGAATGATAAATACAAAAAGAGACTAATTTATGGGTCTGGACTACATAGAGGTTTCAAATGTTCCCTAAATCTTATGATTTGGGGGATAGAGTTTTCTCTGAAAATAAACTAATTATTTAAGGAAGGACTTTCTCCTAATTCGGATTCCAATGTACTGCACAAAGGTAGGAGGAAAAGGTAGGTAGAGGGATTGAATACACTGGGATTTAAAGAAAAGGAGAGGGCTCTCTTCCCCACAGGGAATATCAAGAAAACTCTTCTATGTCCTCAAGTACAAGTATTCTTTAGCAAAACATATAATTTTATCTTTGAAGTTATTTAAAGTTTTTTTTTTTTGATCGTCATTCATAAATCCTCTTTGCTACCCATTCCTCTTGGGTTTTCCATTCCTGCTGTGAGTTAATCTCCTCAAAATACTTCTTTGAGTATTCTGTGCTCTCTTTACCCTACCCTTTATTGACTCAATCTCCTTATGTTCAAATTTCAGTCCAAAATGTCTATTTCTTTAGGCTTCTGGGGAGTGAATGATGAAAAGATAGCACTAGCTACTCAAAGCAGATGCTCTCTAAATACATTTTAGAAATATAAACATGAAATGCATTAGTGATCCATTTAACTAGACAAACAAACAATAAGGAATCTGGATCATTCATATAATTATCCAATTTGGTCTTCATAGTATCTTTAGATGGCTATATATAGTCATAATATTCAAAGATAGGGGAAAAAAGAGCAAGCAAACTCAGGGGTAAGTATAAATTGGTTCTCTGGAGTAAAGGCCCAAACTGATGGACTGGTGAGTCCTCATCTTGTGCCAGCACTAATCTGTGCCTGACAAGTCTGTATTAGCTGCCAGGACAGCAGTGCCATGAATTCACAGACCAGATGCTGGGAAATAGATGTTCAGGAAAATAAGGTGACTCTGATAATCTTTGGTATCATATAAGGCACATCAAAATAATTCCTCAGTCTCAAACATCTGGCTCTACATAGGATACTTCTTTAACTTATGCCTTTTGATATCAAAGGCTACTACCATAATGCCAATATTTTATCTGGGAATGGATGCTCATTATCATCCACAAAGTATCCCTATTTTCCCTAGGATAGGATGGGTTCTGATCAAAAGGCAGAACATACACATTACAATGGGGGCCTTGGGATGAAGATAATGAGGAAATGGGGAATAAAACAAATGGGACTATAAACAGGGACATCAGAGCACCAAGATAAAAAGTATTGGAGGGCTAACTCCCTCCTTCACTCACAGCCTTGCCCAGGTAGACCCTGGCTGGTGTGCTGAGCAGCTGACAGGATGATGGCTGTCTCTGAATGAGGCTGAGCTTTTAAGACCTCAGAGAAGGGGCCAACTCAGGATCGGAGTAGTTCTACTTACCACCCGGGGTTCTATGATTGGGGAAAGGTCCCAGGGAACTGGGGAGGGGTGGATAGTCATCACCCAGGCTCTTATAAGGGTTTTACATGAGGGCTGGGATAAAGTGAGAGCCTCTGTCCTCATGTAGAGGGGAGAAATTTTCCCATTACAGAAGTGTATGGTTAAGGGACCAGTGAGAGGAAAGTTGTTGGGGCTCAGTCTGGGCTGGACTTGAGCCTAGTGGTCACTCAGGCAGAGGACAGTTTTCAGTCTGACCAAGTAGATTCAAGTAGGATGTTGCTGTGAAATACTTGGAGAGAAAACAAAGCATTCTTATCTTCAGTTCCGCTCAATACAGTCAACTCCAATGGTGTTGTCAGGGCAACGACAGGTCCTGCTTCCTGGGGTGGCCAAGCAGAGGTGAGTACAGCCACCGTTGTTCACTGAGCAGTAGTTATGGCCTAGAAAAGTCAGAAATCAGTTAAACAGTCTTCTCTGACCTGATTCAATAGCCACTGAGAGATCAGATACCTTACAACCTTAGTTCAGCTTCCATAAGGCATGCTCCAGGGGAAAAGAACACTGTGCTAAGCTACTCTGCTGTCTATAAGTTACACCTGCCAAAACACTGATTCTCAGTTTGGGAGCTATGCAGATTTACATCTAAAGCTATGAAACAGATCTCAGGAAGGGTTCTCCAGCTCCCAGTAGAACATGGAGGTAGACTCTTAATGCACAGGGTACTTTCTATCCAGTTTACACTCCTGGTTTCATTTAACTGGAGAAAGGGGAAGGGGACAGGCCTTTGAGTGGCAGCATATGGTAGACTACAGGGCCAGGCTGCCTGGACTCACCTGGGGCTCTGCCACTGTGAGTGCTATGACTTTGAGCCACTTGTTTCCATTTTCCTGCTTTACAAAATGGGCATAGCAGTGCCCAGTTCACAAGGCTGCTATGAGAGTGAAAGCAACTACTAAATATAAAGCACCTGGAATTCTGAGTTGATATAAACCACAGAGAGTGCCATAGGTTATTGTCTACTTCATGCCTTGATGTGCTCTTTGCACTCACCAGGCTCCGCAACTCAGTAATTAATACCCTTGGTGGATAGGACTGCACATCTTATCCAGTGTGACCAGCACTTCCCCCAGCCTCAACAGTACAGGTGAGTTACCTTGGGGACACTGAGACAGGGCAGTGGTGATGCCATACAGCCGGGTCTGCTTGTGCGGGTGGAAGGAATCCATTTCTTTGGAAATAGCAAGATCAACAGCCACCACAGAATTCCTTCAAAGTACCAAAGGGCAGAAAGTCAAAAGCACATCTAGATGGTTTGAACTTTTCTTCACTGGGGAAACTTTTTGGCATTTTGGGGCTTAAGTTGGAGGCCATAAGCAGACAATGTGGCCTTATTTCTTAGCTGTCCTTTTCTTATTGCATTTCTTTGGCTTCACAAGGAAAGAGAAACAGAAGCTGTTGCTCCCCTCCCACATTAAATTCCAGGCAGGAAATGAGCTTTCCCATTAGACATACTTGGCTAGCTGCCTACTTGGTTTAACCCCTCCTTTGGCAGAAAGTGGGTTCAAGAAGGGGCTGTGGGGGTTCCAGCAGGGGCATGAAGTGTGTATGAAGCTAACCTTGGGCCAGCTCCTGGGGAAGGGACAGAGATGCACAGGAAGTCCAAGTTTACACCCTTGAGACTGTGCAGCCAGAAGTAGCCAGCTAACAAATGATGGTGTTCCCCATCACACCCTCTAACCTCTCTCCTGACGGCCAAAAGATGCGGAAGAAAGGATATCTCTGGATGTCAAGGCCAAGGCAAGGGGCCAGAGGGGAAGGGCCTGGCTTTCCAGAGACAGAGTGGGAGCATCAGCCTGCACAGCTGCCAGCAGTAGTCAACTTACGTCTTCCAGTCTGTGTAATACAGATTTTTCCCATAGCTTGTCACAGCGAAAGGATATTGAAGTCCTTCAAGGACCTTGCGTCTGCTTGGCTGACTGGGGTTCAGGCACTCCGCCCGATTGGTGCCTGTGTGGAGCAAACACAAGTCACATATTGTTCATGCCAGAAATGGGCCCTTTGTATCAAAACTCAAGGGTATCCAGAGCAGAGGTGGGGAAATTTGGCATTGCATTGGCATTCCAGGTCCTAGACAATACATGTGACTTGCTTTTAAAAACTGGAGAGCTGTCTTTCTCATCCTGTGCTTTGTGCCTTTCCAGGATCAACACCTATGTCCATTCCCACACCTGCTTCGGCTGAGAAGCAGGAGATGGGGCAGAGAAACTGCAACTTGCTCCAGTTGTTCTGGAAGCAGCTGGTGTCTGAGTCCACTCCATTGCCCAGGTTCTCTTAGAAGGAAATACATCATCTTCCACCTCTTGTCCAAGTTCTTTCCTGTAGCTTCTCCTGATCCTCCTGCCCTTTGAATTCAGAGCCTTTAAGGATTGTTCATCTGTACCACTTGTTAACAGCAAACAGCTCCCATTAACACCTTCATGATGACTACAACTTCAGGCCCATGTGTGCATTCAAGTGTCCATGCCTTGCTCTGTCCTAACTAGCAGGTGACCACAGCCTCCCATGCATCTGCCATGGAACATAACATAGTGTTTGCAACAGAAAAGTGCTCAACAGATTTTCATGGAGAGAGACTGACGTTCCTCCATTATCTGGCAGGCTCCCTGCATCCCTAGCTAGAGGGATACCTACACCTGCCAGATATGAGCACACAGAACAGACTTCATCTGGGTTGCTCTTACTTGAGCCTCCTTGGCTCCAAGTGCTGACTGGGCCTTTGGGAGACAATGGGGAGCTACAGAAAATCTAAGTTGTTCCTTAACAGATATCAAGATGATTACAGGTCTGTCCAACTACTACTTAGGACAGAAGTCACCATGCTTTTCCTTAAAGGGCCACCCAGTCATTACCTTGTGTTTTGTGTGCAGTGAGACAAAAACAAGAATAGTTTGCAGGTATTTTAAGCAACAACTTAAAAGTGTAACATGTTAAAATATAAAACCACATAACTTCTGGGTTATCTAAAAGCAGGTGGCAGGTTGGATTGGGCCTAAGGGCTATAGTTTGCCAATTCCCTGACTCAAACAATTGAGAATTCTCCCTGGACAAGGCCAAGCCTTGCATCACCTGCATCCACCCAGCAGAGCTGAGACGAGAATGCATCAAAGGTCAGCCCATTGGGCAAGCCCAGGTCATCTTGCATGAGAATCCTGCGGTTGGTGCCGTCCATGTAGGAAGTCTCAATTTTGGGATTATCTCTGTTCCAATCTGTCCAGTAAAGGTTCCTGGAGGAGGACGAGAAGAGAAGAGAAGAAGAGAAACAACAAAGACTTATGAGGAAAAGTTGGTGAAACAAACCTTCCCGAGAAACCAGCAGACATGCAAGCACACAATGGCTGCCAAGGATTTGGAGGCAGCTGTAACACGAGTTCTTCTGCAGTCCCTGGAGTATGCTTTTTCTGTTACCCTCAAAATCCAATTGCCTTTTCCCTTAACTGATAGACTATTCCTTCACAAAGCTGCTCATCAAACAAGAAAACCTGTAACTGACAGAAATTCCCTGTATTACACCATCAGGCAGGGAGGCCTTGCAGACCCAGGGGACCAGACTAAGGTGGCAGAGGTGGCGGTCAAAGCACCTGCCCCTGAAGAGGTGGCTTCGGGGTCACAGAACAAGGGATGTCCTCAAAAGGACAGAACCAAAGTGTGAGAGAGGCACAGGCCTGGGCTCGGAGAGTCAGGGCTTGCAATGAGAGCCAGATGGAAATGGCCAGGATGAGCTGGAGAATGCCGCAGATGAGGCTCCAGTGTATTCAAGTGAGGTCTGCCCAAGGGAGGAGCCACAGGACACTCTAATGCCACCCTCCTTTGTGCTCTTCTGTGGTTCAAGCAGCTTGATTGTTGATCTCTACTGAACCCACAGGGAAAATGCCCAGTTTCTGAGCTGTCAGCCTGCAGAGTCTCTTGGTAAATGATTTGCAAGGGGAACATGGGATCAAGTTCACATTGTAGTGTGGGCCCGGGGAATTCATGGTGGATATCTCCAACCATCACCTGCTTCAGCCTGTACACATTCATCTTGAGAGAGTCAGCCCACAGTCTGTAGCCAAGAGGCAGGAGGGGAGGGGGACAGAGATACATCGGGTTTAAGCAAGAATACCCTCTCACGGAGTCCGTCACAATGCCTCGGGGGTTCACCAAGTCAGTCTCAAACAGCACCCGGCGCTGGGTGCCATCCAGCTTGGAGACCTCTATCCGGTCCCGCTGAGAATCCGTCCAATAGATGTTGCGGCCGAGATGGTCAATGGCAATGCCTTCCGGGCTCCCAAGATCTGGAACCAAACACGCAGCTCCTCTCACTGTTTTTGTCTAAGTAGGTGCTCACCAGACTCTCCCACACAATATCCACTCCTGTGGCTCTGAGAAGCCAGATGAGAATGGAAAATGCTTGCTGTTTGTAAGACAAGCAATCCTCAGAGAGATAAATTAAAAAATGCCACCCATTTGCTCCTGTAGTACCCATGATGCTCTAGGCTTGAGACCAGAAGTATAATGATGTCTAAACTGTGGTCCAGGGCCCAGTCCCAGTGTTGAGCTCCAGGCCATGTGGCAGACTGCAAGAGACAGATAGGATCCAGTCTGGAGTTGAAATCCAGGTTAAGATTTCTGGAGGAAGCAGGGTTTTTTTTTTCTTTAAGATTATTTTTATTGCAAAGTCAGGAGGCGAGATAGAGAGGAAGGTCTTCCATCTGCTGTTTCACTCCCCAAATGACTATAATAGCTGGTGCTAGGCCAATCTGAAGCCAGGAGCCAGGAGCTTCCTTCAGGTCTCTCACATGGGTGCAGGATCCCAAGGCCTTGGGCCATCCTCTACTGTTTTCCCAGGCCACAAGCAGGGAGCTGGATGGGAAGTGGAGCCGCCAGGATTAGAACTGGCACCCATATGGGACCTAGGTGCATTCAAGCTGAGGACTTTAGCCACTAGGCCACTGTGCTGGGCCTGAGAGCAGCTTCTTGAAGGTGGCTTCTGAAGGAACAATTAGTTTGTGAGGCAAAAATGCTTATGGAGGGTTTTTGTTGTTGTTGTTGTTGTTGTTTTAGGTAATAGGACAGTATTTAAGGACCACTTGCACATGGCTTGACGGGAATTGTGCATAATTTTATATGGCTGGGGACATGGAGGTGGGAAAGCACCCAAAGATGAAATTAGTATGCCCAAGTTAGTGAGCTTGGAGCTATCTCATGGGCCAACAGGAGGCAGAGAGATCTTAAGGTGATGAATGGGACAAGCAGAGCCACACCATTTATTAACTATGGGTTAGAAAAGTCATTTCTGAGGAAGAATGTTTCTAGGAAATCATATCTGATATTTCATAGAAGTAAAAGGGGTACACATATGGAGTATCAATAACAATAAATAAACCTCCCAGAAGGCTCCACTGCATCACAGCAACTGATTTTTAGGCCCAGGATTGCCACTGGGAATTTTACATGTGACTATTGGGCTTCCATTTGACTTTAATTAGTTTAGGTGAGCAATGGCTTTCCTGGATTTTTTTTTTTTTAAGTAAAAATAGGGGCTAGGATGATGGCTTAACAGGTTAATCCTCCGCCTTATGGCACTGGTAGCCCATATGGGCACTGGTTCTAGTCCCAGGCTGCTCCACTTACAATCTAGCTCTCTGCTTATGTCCTGGGAAAGCAGTAGAGGATGGCTCAAGTCTCTGGAACCCTACACCCATGTGGGAGAACTAGAAGCAGCTCCTGGCTGCTGGCTTCAGATCAGCTCAGCTCTAAATTTGCAGCCATTTGGGGAGAGAACCAGCAGGTAGAGGATTCTCTCTGTAAATCTGCCTTTCCAATCATCATCATCATCATCACCATGTCTTTAAAAAGTGGCACTTTGGGCTTTAGTGGTCCCATTCAGGATTCTTTTCCTTGTACAAAGGTCTGTACTGAAAGTCACTGAGGGTGGCTGCCATGTGAGTAGGAAGTAGAAGAGGAGGCCCTGTCTGAGGAATCTGGGCTGTGGGAAACCATAACATTGAAATATTTCATCAAAACAGAAGACTTCAGACCCTCTTTCCCCTGGGTTCTGACTTCACTGGACCCCTAAGACAGAAGCAACAAAGTCCCTGAAAGGTCACCCTCAGAAAACTTTACTAAGAATCAGAAGCCAGACTTAGAAAAGGTCTCTGTAATCCAAACCAAAGTGGAGCTACATAAAATATTAACACCTCCCTAAAGGCAATGGCACCATGACATTGACCTCCAAGGCCCCTGTCACTTTCAGACAGAACCAGAATAAATCTGAGGGTACATTTGGAGCAAGCACACCCCGTGAGCTGCTCAAACACAGAGAGGTGGTCAAAGGCTGATCAGCGATAAACTCTATGAGATTCCTGGGAAGCCCCAGAGGACTATATATTAGAAAGATACAGCTCTGGTCCTGAGGGCAGACCCAAGGGCAATCAAGCCTCCTATTCTCACAACCAAAAGTGCTCCCTCGTGGGCACAGTGGGGAACCTCACCCTATGCTGTGCAGCGAAAGAAGAGACAATGACATTGCTTGTGTTGCAAAGAAATAGATTATGATGCCCACTAAAATATTTAGCTGGGGGTGTGAAGCTTACTGTGGTATCGTGGGGTTACGGTGCTGCTTGCAGTGTCAGTATCCCACACGGGTGTAGGTTTGAGTCCCAGCTGTTCCACTTCCAATTCAGCTAGCAGCTAATGGGAAAGCAGCAGCAAACAGCCCAAGAGCTTGGGTTCCTGAATCCAAGTGGGAGTCCCAGAGGAAGTTCCAGGCTCCCAGCTTTGGCCTGGCTCAGGCCACTGTAGCCTTTTGCGGGGGTAAGCCACCAGATGGAAGAGCTCACCCTCTGTCTTTCCTTCTCTCTCTCTGTAACTCTGCCTTTCAAATAAATAATCTTTGCAAAAACACATTTGGCTGGGACTTTACATCAAGGAAAGAGAAGGCCAAGCTTTGGACTGAAATAAGGAAGAAAAGATAATCACTGCCATTCTCGCTTACCAGGCAAGTTCCTATCTCTCTTACAGATATTCCCAGTGATTTTTCTTCACTAAAGGCCTATTTTGGTTAAATTCTGTAGTTTCCCAGTAAATAGGCTTTGTGCTTGGAATGCTTCTCACTGTGTTTAAAGCTTTCTTGGATGATGATTAGCTCCAAAACCAACAGGAAATAGCAATAAATGACACACTCCCCACTTCCTTTTGGGTTTTGAAATCAAATAGCAGATAAGAGTAACAACATTCTTAACAAAGAAAAAGAGAGAAAATGCACAAAAGGCATTTTTAAATGTCTGTACATAAAATCACAGCATGAAACTCACAGACATTATTTACAATCTACTGGCTTGCAGAAAAGGACTTGGGTCTGTGTCCAAAGCTAGATGTAATGAATTCACCCTCAGCTTAGTTTCTGCTGGGTCATCTCTTGTGAAGGAGCCAAAGAAGGGAAAGCATGCCCCAGGGGCTATTCCTCAGGGATAGGGACAGTTCCAGAACCCTTCAGCTGGACTCTGAGAAGGCTACATTCATTCCCAACTAAGAAAAAACATGAGGGAGGTGGCAGTGTGGTGTAGTAAGTTAAGACACAGCCTGTGACTCTAGAAACCAATACGCATGCCCATTCTAGCCCTGGATGTTCTACCTCTGACCCAGCTCCCTGCAAACGTGCCCGGGGAGGCAGCAGATGAAGGTGATCTGCCACCCACCTCTGCCACCCAAGTGGGAGACCTGGAGGGAGCTCCAGACTCTTGTTTCAGCCCAGCCCAGCCTCAACCATTATGGTCATTTAGGGAATGAAGCAGCAGATGGAAGATCTCCTTCTCTGTCTCAACCCCACCCCTCTGTCATTCTGCCTTTAAAATAAATAAAATGAACCTTACAAGTAATTACAAAAGAAAAAGAAACATGAAATAAGACTCAGAGATTTTACAATGAGCCTCCAGCTTGCACATTTTACAGAGAAGAGGTAACTTTACAAAAAATGTCATCAGCCTGACCAGGCCTTCTGAGTACAAACATTTGCAGCTAAGCTTATGAGTCACTGACGATTAAGCAACACGCAAGCTTTGACCTTTTCAGTACATGGCCAATTATACAGATGCTTGGATTTTCGTTGTAATGGTATTTAAATGAGATAAAGCACACCCATTACAAAATGGTCCTAACTTGTTCAGTGTAGGGCAAAAATAAAACAAAATAAACAATGCATAGTTCTTGATTTCAAGTGGGATCTTTAAGAGACTTGGGTAAAATGAGGAAGGGCAGGCTATGCTAAAGTATCCCACACACTTTCTCATCAGTTATGCAACAAAAGACTGAGAACTATGGGTCAGCAGTCAGCCTGATCTGCTGGACTCCTGTGGTGTAGGCAATCAGAGTTAAGGCAGTAGGGGCAAGGTCAAGAAGAGAAACCTCTTGCTCACCATGTGGCAGCTGCAGTGACAGCCCTTTAACCTGACAACTGTGTTAGGAGTAGATGTAACCATCAGAGTTAGTATTTGCTAACATGCTTGTGACCCATCTGTACTGTATAACTCATGTGCTTATGGCCTTAGGGAAAACCCCAAGAGAGCACAGCGTGGCACAGATGCTTAGAGAACCAGCTGTAGGCCCAGAAGCCAGAGGGAGAATGGATATTAAATCCAGATGATGGGCTTGACTTTTTCTTAAATATACTTTTTCCCATGGTATAAATTTACATGCATGTGGGATCATCCCACCTCCACTCAATACTCCCTCCCCACATCCCTATTATTTTCATATTACATCTTCTATTATTTCTTCCCAAGTTATTACAATGGCATAGTCATTCATTTCACCATTACAGGACTGGTTTTCTGCTTTATAAATGTAGCATGACATGACAAGCAAAAGGAAGAATCTAAAGTAACACAATCTAAATGCATAATTAAAAATAATAATGGAAATCCTACCACTATTTGAGAGTAAAGGCACACGCTATATATACCCATTATTTCCCAGTATGCTAATCTCCCTTGTAGAGTTTTTAGTTTGTGTGTGTGTTCTGTGTATTGTTCAGGAAAATTTCATAACATAAAGCTTTCCGAGAAAGGCACTAGCTTTGCTAGTTTTATTCTTCTTAGGCTAGCAACAAAAAGGTTCATGATTTAAAAATGAGCCCTTTGAGAACTCTTCAGGGAAGCTAGAAATGGTGGTGTTTTGAGGCAGCAGAACTGACCCTTCTCACATCACCAGCCCCTATGACCAGCCATATATTCCACCCTTGCACATTGTGCCAACAGCCACTTAAGCTGCTAGAAGTAAAACGAGAAAGAAAGATGATGTTTGCTTGCCTAATACTATAGCCTGAATGTGACTTATCCTCCAAACTCATTATGAACTTTACATCTAAAAAGTTGTAGCTCATGGTAGTAAAAACATGGGAACCTAATGGTATTGAGGAAGTAGGCAGAGTGGGAGGTCCTTAGGTCACTGCCTGAGGAGTTGATCATAAAAGCCAAGTTGGTCCCCACCATTCTCTGCTTTCTGGTCCATCAGGTGATCGTACCTCTGCTGGTGTTCTGCCATTCCCAGCACCACCCTCCTGGGAGGACAAACCAATGGGGCTGCCTGATTCTGGACTTGAACTTCAGATCCTTGAGCCAAAATAATCCCACTTCATTCCTAATTGGGTTGTCTCGGGTATTTTCTTTGCAGTAACAAAATCTAATATACTCACCTTGCCGAATGATGGTAGATGGCTCTCCACCATGCAGACTGGCTCTCCCAATGGAAGGCTCACTGATGTCTGTCCAGTAAACCATCTTGTCCACACAGTCAAAGGCCAGCCCAATGATGACTTTATCCTTCAAAAGAAGACCACTGATAAATGATGAGAAATGTCTACCCACAATCATCCTAATATTAAAGCTTCTTAGGCTAGAAAAACCAGAGGCTGATGATTTAATTATGGATCTTCGGAACATCCCTCAGAAGATCTGGAAAGTGTGGTGCTTTGAGGTAGTGGACCTGGCCCATCTCATATCACAAGAGACTCTGATAACACTGTTCTGTGCCTAACAATGAGAATCTGTATGTGCTTACAGACACTTGGATATCTTCCTATTATATATTTTTTAAAGATTATTTATTTGAGGGCCTGGCGCCATGGCCTAGCAGCTAAAGTCCTCGCCATATGGGCACCGGTTCTAATCCCGGCAGCTCCACTTCCCATCCAGCTCCCTGCTAGTGGCCTGGGAAACCAGTCGAGGATGGCCCAGTGCTTTGGGACCCTGCACCCACCCGTGTGGGAGACCTGGAAGAGGTTCCTGGTTCCCGGCTTCGGATCGGCCCAGCACTGGCTGTTGCGCTCACTTGGAGAGTGAATCATTGGATGGAAGATCTTCCTCTCTGTCTTTCCTCCTCTCTGTATATCTGACTTTGTAATAAAAATAAATGAATCTTTTTAAAAAAATATTATTTATTTGAAAGGCAGAGTTACAGAGAGAAGGAGAGATCTTCCATCTGCTACTTCACTCCCCAGAAGACGAAATGCCCAGGGCTTGGTTAGGCTGAAGCCAGCAATCAAGAGCTTTTATCTAGGTCTCTCACACAGATGGCAGGAACCCAAACACTTGGGCCATCTTCCACTGCTTTCCCAGGTGTATTAGCAGGCAGATGGACTGAAGTAGAGCAGCTGGGACAAAACCCATGCTCGTACAGGATGCCAGTGCTGCAGGTTGTAGCTCTGCATGCTCCACCACAGCAGATCTTCTAAATGGAGCAAATTCAAATCTTGTTCCCGTTAAAGCTTTTTTTTATTATTGAATTATAGGAATTCTTTATTTTATACAAATCCCCTTCCTCTATAATAAACATTACAGATATACATACACATAGAGATATTATGTCCAAGTTTACTTTCTCACATGTAGCTTGCTATTTCATTTTCTTAATGATGTCTCTAAAACAGCAAAAGTTTTAAATTTTTATTAAATCAAACTTGTTATTTGTTGCTCTCATGACTACTGCTGTTTATATTCCTTCTGAGAAATCTCAGCTATCCAAAGTTTGTAAAGAAAAAGAAACAAGGCAAAAACACCAGAAAGGGAGAAGTAAAATCACTCCATTGTAAAATAATAAAATTGTTTACGGTGAAAGTCCTTGAGACTCTTAAAAACTATCACAACTATACCTGGATCTGGCAATGCTGCTAAATATAAGGCCAATATAAAATCATACTTTAATATGCTAACACAAAGAATAATTTAAAAACAACCTTTTTAGCATCAAAAAACATAAGATAATTAATAATAAACATTTTTAAAGGTGCATGACTCTGGGCCCGGCACAGCGGCCTAGCGGCTAAAGTCCTCACTTTGAACGCACTGGGTTCCCAAATGGGTGCCGGTTATAATCCCAGCAGCCCCGCTTCCCAGCTCCCTGCTTGTGGCCTGGGAAAGCAGTCGAGGATGGTCCAAAGCCTTGGGACCCTGCACCCACGTGGGAGACCTGGAGGAGGCTCCTGGCTTTACATCGACGCAGCTCTGGCCGTTGCAGTCACTTGGGGAGTGAACCATTGGACAGAAGATCTTCCTCTCTGTCTCTCCTCCTCTGTGTATAACTGATTTTACAATAAAAATAAAATAAATCTTTAAAAAAAAAAGGGTGCATGACTCCAAATTGAATGAAAGAAAACATTGTAGAGGAAGATTAAAGTTAGTCCAACTAAATGAAGAGGTAAGTTAGGATACTGGAATAGTATATAACACTGTTACAATACCAGACCTCCATAAACAGATTTATAGATTCAGAAATATTACCTATAAAATTGTTAACCCATTTATCTATTTTCATTTTATTTGAAATTCAGAGAGACAAACAGACATGTACAAATAAATTCTCTATCTACTGGTTCAATGCCCATCAAGCCAGGAGCCCAGATCTCACCTGGGTCTCTGATGTCAGGGGGCAAGGCCCCAAAGTACTTCATTCATCTGTTACCTCCCAGGGTCCACATCAGCAGGAAGCTTGATAGAAAGTGAAGTATCCAGAACTCCAAACAGGCACTCTAATATGGGAAGTGGGTATCCCAAGTGATAACTGAACTACTACATTGTGATGACCACCTCATGTGCAGCTTTGAAGATCTGATAAGGGCTGTATTTTACCCTAAGGAAAGTGGGAACCCATTGGAGCGGCTTGTGCAGGGGAAGGACATGTGTTGCTTTGCAAGTGGCCTTAGATGCCTTCTTTACTATTATACATTTGGGCTGACGTTTCTTCCCTCCCCTAAAGAAGAAGGAATGCAGTGGGCCCAGCATTGTCGCTTGATAACTAAAGTCCTCGCCTTGCACGTGCTGGGATCCCATATGGGCGCCAGTTTGTGTTCCAGTGACCCCGCTTCCCATCCAGCTCCCTGCTTGTGACCTGGGAAAGCAGTTGAGAATGGCCCAGGGCCTTGGGACATGCACCCATGTGGGAAGCGGAAGAAGCTCCTGACTCCTGGCTTTGGATCAGCTCAGCTCTGTCTTTTGTGGCCGCTTGGGGAGTGAATCAACAGATGGAAAATCTTCCTCTGTCTCTCCTCCTTTCTGTATATCTGACTTCGCAATTTAAAAAAAAAAAAAGAAAGAAAGAAAAGAAGGGACACGGCATCTCTGTGTGCATCTGTGACGTGGAGACCCAGGCGGCAAGAGAATATAGGGGGAGTGGCAGGAAGCAGCGGAGTAAACAAAGGAAGAAGAAAAGCCAAGCCGGAAGCTTGGTCTGAGACAGGTAATATGACATACAGGAGTCTTTTCCTGGATGTTTTTAGGAACACTGAATCAATCCTCATGGGGGCTGATGAACCTGGCCCCTGGCTCCGCCTCACTACAAGACCCTCACATCTCTCCGGCTGTGCCTTAACACTCACTGCCAGGGAATTCCCCCACCCTATCCCACATGTGAGGTCTTGGCAGAAGTTAGGGACCCAGATAAACAGAATGTCCTACACTTCCTCAAATGCACAGAAATCGCCCACTTCACTAAATGCAGCTCTGCCTGAAGCTTTCAAAAACCTCTAAGCCGGAGCTTGTTACTACCACAGGGCTGACAGAAAGCCTTTGAGATGAGTCATGATGAACTTTACAGGAATGGAAGGTGAGAGTCTACAGGTGCATGCATGCAGGTAAGATACCAAACTGTAAAGGCCCCACCTGGTCATCTCCAGGTACAGCCTTCTCATGTCCGGTCAGGAACTCAGGCCACCCAGAACCGTGAGAAATAGGAAACCCTGGTTCCAGGGATTGAGCTCAGCACCCTGCTTATTTTTCCAGGTCACTGAGTAGGAACTGTCACCAGGTACAATCAGCCAGCACTCACCGGCATGTGAAGTAATGCCTTGGCTTCTGTCTTCTTCATGGTGTTTCCATCCAGGGGTAGGTGTTCTATCTTTCCAGCCTGGGCAAAGAGTAAGTGGGTTCCCGGAGGCAGGGGGATCACAGCAGTAGGCAATGGGGGTCCAGGGTGAATTGGTGGAGCCACTGTACTCAGACCTAGGTCACAGGAGAGGTCAGTGAGCAAGACCTGCACATACACACACAAGTGCACACACTCATACATGTACATGCACAGTGTGCAAACACATCTGCACACCCAGTAGCATAACCTTCACAGTATCACAACCACACAGCCATACCATGCTCAGTGCACACCTAGAAGCACCTGCAGCAGAAAGTGCTCAACCAAAGGCCATTTGCAAAGAGGACCATGGGCCTCACATTCAAGGTCCAGTAGGGGAAAAGTGCATAGCCTCCCTCTTATCAAAAGTAACTTGGCTCTTCACACCATGCTTTGGGCACTGGGGCTGGTCACTAGTGAAGCCCACACTAGCAGCAGCAGCCTGAATGCCTGCCGCAGAGGAGTTACCTTCTAGCAGAAGCTTTGCTGGAGGAGCCTAGCACAAAGTTTTCCCTGTGTGTCCTGTGCCACAGCCAAAGGTCACGTCTGCCTTGGATGTGACAAGCAGGAATATGCTCCTTCTGGGCTCTGAAGAACTGCCCCCCCCCCCCCCAATGGCTGATCTTGATCCTTGGCATTGCTTTCTGACTCAGCTGACCAGAATGGCCCCAGGAGGGCCTGGAAAGCCTGTGCTGCAGAGAAGGAGCACTGACCAGGTACCAGGGGGCCTAAGACCTGGGTTTGTCACTCTCACATTGTGTGTATGCACCTCCCTGGGCTGCATCCTCTTCCTCCTTAAGTGAGGGAGCTGAGTCAGGTCATTGCCAAGGTCATTTCTAGTTCGTTCCCTTGTTTACCTTGCCTGTTATACCTGAACTAGTCCAGTCAACCTCTTTAGAATCCCCAGACTGCATCTATCTGCTTCAGACTCACTGCCCATACTTCCCATTTCTTACCTGGATTAAATGTGAGCACAGCAAGAGATGCTAAGGGCTCTTACATCTGCATCTCAGTTCCTGCCACCCAGCAGTGACATCGTTAAAAGTGCTATCTGCTTCATGTTGTCAGTGACCATTCAAAACCCTTCCAAATTCACTGGGCCCCTTGTTGCCCTCAGGACCACCGCCTAGGCTTCACAGCCTGGCATCTGATGGGTCCCTCCCCCATGACACTGCCAACCTGCACGTCTCAGCTTGTGTGGCTACCTGAAACACCTGCCTTTCCCATGGCTCATTCCCTACCCTGCTTACAAACCCGCTCCCTGTGCTGTGGTCAGCTAGCACCCTGTATCCTCCCAGCTGTGTGCCTGTCCCTGGGTACTCCAGGTAGTAGGCTCCTTCAGATATTGACAGTCCTGATGTTCAGCTAAGGTCGGCCAGCCATGTGAATTCATGCAGGCTGTGAGCACTTCACTATTTCTTAGCAGCTTTGTGGAAACATGGGATGGGTCCATTTATGATATATTACTAGGTAACCTGAGAGCAGAGATTCAAGGATGACTTAAGTCAGCTTTTGGCAACCTGTAACAATGTCCACTTCCCATTCTGCAACAGAAGCAGCATTTCAGAGCTGGAAGAACACTCCAGGCTGAATTTGCTCATATCTTCCAATGAGGCCAAGGCTGGATGAGGGCACATACAAGGCCATACAGCCCTGCTTGGCCTCAGACCAGGTCCCCAGCCCTCAGCACAGCATCTGCCCACTGCTATCTTTTTGGCTGTCTATACCTGGGATGTGAAAATTAACCAGAGAAACTCAAGGACCCTGACTGTGAAGGAGGTGAGTGCATGGACCCCACCATCTGAATGAGGATCTGGGGAAGGGCTGTCCCACCATCCCCACCCTGCTACCACCATCACAGTGGCAGTGCAACAGGTCCCACAAGAGACTGCCACAGAACACGCTGGCACATGGAAAATAAGAGGGAAGGTGAGGGGTTGGAGAGGAGCAGAGAGAGAGGCCGTGCAGGGAAGGGGGTGGGGAAGGGGAGCACCCACTCGGCCCAAGGCCTGCTGTCGCTCTGGTTGTCCTCCACTTACATGGGGGTCTCAGCCCCGGTCTGGTCCTGGTGCCTTCTATCTCACGGCCATCGCGATCCACACACCAGCAGTAGCCTGTGCTGCCGTGGCACTGGGTGGGCACGTAGTGGCCATGTTCGTCGCACTCGGGGACAAACAGGCCTGGTGGGCGGGGCCGTTGTGTGTCTGCTGCCCCCACGGATCCAAGAATGTGCTCCCGCTCCTGCTGGCACCGGGTCTTCTCCACCTCTGTCGGAGACAAACAGATGAGAACCATAGGCTGTGTCATCCTCCCAAGTTTGGGCCAGGGGAGCGGGGCCCACACCTTACTCAGAACCTGAGAGCTTCCTGCTCACCACGGCACTCAATTTTAACAGGTTTAAAACACCATGATTACTTCATCAATTTAACATTTAAGATGGTATGTACGTATTTTCCTTTACCCACCTAAAAGCAATTTTCTTTAGGAAAAACCTTAACTATTGAGGAATGTTTGGCATAACATACAGTAAAATGAAATACTTTCGAAACGAGTGATTCTGGGGCATTCAGTACACTCACAATGTTGTGTGATCTTGATCCAGTCTACGGCCATACCACCCTGAACATGCCCAATCTCGTCTGCTCTCGGAAGCTAAGCAGGGTCGGGCCTGGTTAGTACTTGGATGGAAGACCTTGATCCAGCTTTGACATATCTCCATCACTCTGGCAGGAAGGAAACGCCCCATTTGCCCAGATGCCAGCAACTGCCAACCTGCACACCCTGAGGACCCTGAGGGGGTCTCCCTTGGCGTGTTCTGGGCTCTGAGTGGGTCGGACTCTCTGTGCCCCTCCCTCAAAGAGAGCCTCCTGGGCTACGTTGGACTGGGCTGGGCTGGGCTAGGGGTGCACACAGGGAGAACAGGGCATGTCCCCAAGCCGCTCATAGTTTGGCCGCCAATCAGTGGGAGCCTGGGCAGAAAGTCACAGGATGTGGCAGACATGCAGAACTGGGCTTCGTGGAGCAGGGAGGACAGAGCATAGAGGAAAGACAGCTGCCTACCACCTTCTTTTTTAAATGACTGTAAGAATGTGGTTAAATAATTGACTCACTCTATTAAAAGGTAGAGAGAAAATAATTTCACTCTGTGGACCACAAAATTTCCTGTCATGCCTACCCAGTCCAGTGGCTGTACTGTGAAAGTTGCCAATGTCCAAGTGTGGTGATATTCCAATAAAACTTTATTTGCCAAAGCAAAGAAGGGGGCCAGATTTGGCTTACAGGGATTGTAGTTCACAATCCGATTTAGGGCTTTATTAGTTGCACTTTTATCATGTACTTGTGTTAGTCAATATTAATATACTTTAGTTCATTATAAAATATGTTGTAATTATACAAGATTACATATTTCTTGGAATTCTGTGCCTGAAAGGCTTTCTGGTTCTTCTCAATCTGGTGCCTTCTTGGAACCATCAACAATGCTGATGGCGCTCATGCCTCCATCTGCTCAATGGGGATGGCAGAAACAACAAGTCTCCTGGAATTTAATTCACAGGAGTAAGGTGGTCTATGACCAGACCATGCACACCGATGGGCTTCGATCTGCTCTCAAGAGTTCCTCAGTGACCATCTCCACAGCAGGCAGATCCAGCAACATCCAACAGGTGAGCTGCCAGCCAGTGGGTCAAGTGCCCTCTGTGTTGCCAGGTCACATGTTGGCATACAGACTGCAATGGCTTCCTTGATTAGCAGCAACCAGCATGCCAGAAAAAAAAAGTTTGTTGACTTGGCAAAGGAAACCTGGGTGTGCTTTTCTAGTCTAAAAACATGTGATATGAGGACGAGCCAAAAATGAATGAGCCACCTGGTTAGAATAAAAATGCCAGCTTTTGTACACTTCGGGACATAAAGCTTGTGGACTTTCTCAAGATCTTCCATTGGTACAGGGGTTTAGAGTTCCCATACAAGCTATCCCCATTCGTGAAGCCCGACACCATGAAGGAGTCGGAGGGAGGAACCTGAACAGATCCTCTGACAGGACACTGACTCTACAAATAAACGCAAGAAGCATGGAGGTAAATAACCCAGAAGAGGCTTTGGAATGTGACCCACTGGAATACACTTGGCTCGGGTTGGGGCAGACCAGGCTGAGTCGGTTCACGTCATCCACTGGCAAGCCCAAGTGCTGAAACTGTGTGGGGGCCTGGCCGGGTTTGGTTGCGATTAAAAAAAAAAAAAAAAAAAACAGTATAAAACACAAAATGCCAAGGTGAAATGGCCTGTGCTAGCAGGGAATGCAACACCCGACCAGCACTCCTCCCACTGGTTTAGGTGAGGGACGAGAGTGTGATGGGCAGAGCCGGGGAGAGATGCGATACTCATTGGTTCCAATAGAGGTCGGGGCTCAGAAGAGAACCAACCCAGGGGTTAAAACCATCAGCTGATCGGAGTGATGGATGGTGGCGGGCACTGTGCTTACTAGTAGTACATGTAGGAGCCTGGACTGGGAATGCCTCAAAGTTTTTTTTAGGGGGATTCCCCTGAACAAAATGGAGGAATCAAAGCATTAATCAAAAAAAGATGGAAAATGGAGTAGATGAATCAACCACCTCAGCTTTATGCTTGCAGCGGAAAACTGGACAAGGGGAAACCCTAAGATGGACTATGTCAATCAGTGGACTCTGCACCAGCCTCATCCTACCTGAACTGTTGCTGATGATATGTTGGAGCTTCTAATTGATCGAGGTGACGCTCTGCTGGCTCTGCCTACAAACCTGAGAGGGCCTCCCTAAGAGGCCGTTGAACTTGAACTGGACAAGTGGGATGCTGGACTCTGTATGGTGTAAACTTTTAATTAGGGAATCTCAACGGAACTTGAGCTGTGGTTATGCATCAAGGTGAAGGAATTCATGATGGGGGAAGGGTTTGGGGTGAAGGGGGGGGGAATCCCAGTCATGTAATGCAATGTAATTAATGAATAAATGAATATTAAAGAAAAAAAAAAAAAAAAACAAGCTATCCCCATTCACATAGAGACTTCACTGAATTGTCATTATCATCCTATGTGATTGATAGGTGTGGTCCAGGCCAGTGGAGAAAAGGAACTCAGGACTACCCTGAGGCCACAGCTCCAACTCTGGACTTCTGATCTAGCTCCCAATGCACGCTGACCTCAGATCTCTCTGGGTTCACATTTTCAGTGCCCATTAAAGCTGATGCACATGTGCGTTTAACCTACTAACTGCAATTTTCTCTCATTGACATCTGGACAAAGAGCTGCTTTCCCAACTAGAAAACAGGACTTGGTGTTAACCAAGCAGAGCTTTTAAGGGAGTACAGATTATCCCATTGCCATGTGGCTGACAGCTTTGTGTTCACATGGTGTTCAGCCAGCACACAGAATCTCAAGTGATCAGGCATTTTCCAGTGGAATTCTCAAGGGTGGTATCTAGAACTTACGAGGAGCAGGAGGAGGAAGCCTCAAGTCTGAGTCAGGAAAAGGAATTTCAGGCATGTTTATGGAAAGCTGTGATCTTGGAAAATTTCCTGGGATGGTTTCTTAGCCTGGCCAGCAAGCAATTGGGAGCAGACCAGGGGCTCTGGTGGGAGCCTCCTGCTGTGGGCTCCAGACCACCACCGGGGATTTTCCATCAAGGGCTGGATGGATATAGAGGCGAGCAGTCACAGAGACACAGGTTCTAGGCTTGTTTCTGGCTGATAAAATGATAAGCTTACCATCTAGCCTGGTCTGAAGTGGGAGGAAGCACTTAAGCCCTGATCCTTATCTGATGAATGCCAGGAAGCCTGGGCTGACTTTTCTTGCAAGGTAAGGGCCAAAGAGAATGAGGAAGAAAAGTAAGAAGAGAGCACATTGCTGAACTCTGGGTTTGCATTCCTTTCCCTTGTCTGATTAGATCTTTTTCTGTGTGTTCAGTTAGCAGTGACTATTGCAGTCTCTGGTATACTCAGTGGGGTGGGAAGATGGGAGGGGTGATATTTGTTCAAGAAATGTGGAGTTGCTCTGGGAAGAAATGATGGGAAGCCATGCCAGGACTTAGAGGCTACTTAAGAATGGAAACTGCATGAAGCGGGGCTGTTTATCCAATGCCTTCCCACACAGAATGTGAGAGAGAGAGAGGGAGAGAGAATATGAATTATAGAATCTTCCATCCTCTCGTCTACTCTCCAGTTGGCCACACTGCCAGGCCATGGCAAGAAGCTTCAGCTGGGTCTCCCACATGGATCCAAACACTTGGGTGGCCATCTTCCATCATTTTTCTCAGGCATGTAAGCAGGGAACTGGATAAGAGGTGGAGCAATGGAGACATAAACCAGTGCCCATATGGGATGCTGGCATCATAGGTGGTGACTTTACCCACTATGCCACAACACTACCATCAGATGCTAGTTCTTGAATAGCTCAAATGTAAATGAAAAGAAGGGATGGAGGAGGAAGCTTTTGGTAGACAAATGAACAGCACTGAACCTACAGTATTTATCACAAGTGTGGTTAAAAACACAAGGAAATGCAGGAATGGATTGGTACAAAAGCTGGGTTAGTGGTCACTCTTGGAGATGGAGAGCAAGGTTGAAATGGCTGCTGCTGAAGTTCTAATTCTTTCTTTTTATTGGAAAGGCAGATATACAGAGAGGAGGATAGGCAGAGAGAAAGATCTTCCATCCAATGATTCACTCTCCAAGTGACCATAAGGCTGGAGCTGAGCTGATCAGAAATCAAGAGCCACAAATTTCTTCTGGGTCTCCCATGAGAGTGCAGGGTCCCAAAGCTTTGGGCTGTCCTCAACTGCTTTCCCAGGCCACAAGCAGGGAGCTGGATGGGAAGTGGGTGCTCATATGGGATCCCAGTGCGTGCAAGGTGAGAATTTTAGCCACTAGCCTATCAGCTGGGCCCTGAAGTTCTAATTCTTGACCTGGGTGCTAGGCACAATCCTTGAGCTACACATTTGTTCTACATGCCTTTCTGTATCTATGTTTTATGATTAAAAAGTGGGAAGGGAAAGAAAAGGAAAAGGAGAAGGGAAGGCAACAATTCCAGATGACTATGATGAGAAAATAAATTATGAAGGCAAGGAGAGGGATGGGATATCAGCAAGAAAGGGGTAATGAGTTGAGAAAAGACCTCAATTTTACTTTTATTTGAAAGGCAAAGTGATAAAAAAGAGATCTCCCATTCACTGGTTCATGCCCTGAATGCCTATAACATCTGGGGCTGGGCCATGCTGAAGTCAGGAGCCCAGAACTCAACCTGGGTCCCCCACAGGGGTTTTAGGGATCCAACTAGTTGAACCATCACTACAGCCTCCCAGGGTGTACACATACAGGAAGCTGGAATCAGGTGGAGCCACAGTTCAAACTTAGGCCCTCCACGAGGAGACGCAGTGTTGTTTTCACGGTTGTCCCAAACTGTTAATTGTATTTAATATGTACATCTGTTTTGCTCTTAGAAAAGCAATCAAAGGGTAAGCAGTGTGGTACAGCTGGTTAAGGCACCGCTGGAGATGCCAGCATCTTGTGAGTCCTGGCTGCCCCACTCTCAATCCAGCTACCTGCTAATGTGCCTAGGAAAGCAATGGAAGATGGCCCAGGTGCTCAGGCTTCTGCCACTCACTTGGGAGACTTGGATGGAGTTCCTGGGAGAAGATCTCTGTCACTCTCCCTTTCAGACAATAAATAAGTTGGCATTTGGCTTTTTATATAAAAATAATTTGAGTCAACATTGGTGATCTTGAGGACTGTCTTCTTCGACAGGATCTGGATATGACTCAATTTTGAAAAAGAAAATGCTGTGAAAAATTCTTCCATATAAAGAATTCAAGAAAACTTTTTGGTAAACTAAGAAATTATTCAGTTTTCCATTCCTTGGTTATACAACAAAAAAGATGAATTAACAGCATTTCTAGAGCCCCTTCCAGCTTGGACTAGGAATTCTAGTTTCTTCACTTTGGGTTTGTTGGAAGCATAAACCATAACATAAACAACAGAAGCCTAAGAAACAAAAAGCTTGAACATGACATTATTTCTCCTTGAAGGAGTGCTAACTCCTTTAGGTTGCATTATCCTGAATGTCTTCATCTTGCCTTGCAGCCCTACTGTCTGAACTCTTCCATCTCGCTTCACTAAAGATGTGTGGTACGGATCTAGAGGAAACGTGCTGGTAAACACAGACATGGAACAACTACAGGCTCAGTGTTTGTCTTGCAGGGGCAGGCTTTAAATCTCCAGCTCAAGATGTTTAATGTCCCACTAACAAACTCCTCTACCGTACAAAATTCTAGTCACTGGTAGTTCCCAGATATTGTCCAGTCAAGGTCAGCATCTCCCTCACTCTTTAAGATGGGCTCCCTTCT
Organism: Ochotona princeps; assembly: GCF_030435755.1. Taxonomy (NCBI): domain Eukaryota; kingdom Metazoa; phylum Chordata; class Mammalia; order Lagomorpha; family Ochotonidae; genus Ochotona; species Ochotona princeps. The sequence goes on from NC_080841.1 coordinate 44,278,616, forward strand.
CCCCACCTCCTGGAACTCACACTTTTTGGTAGTTACCCCATCACCACCACCGCTGTAAGAGTGCAGGCCTGAGATTAACAGGATCAGCTAAAGTGACTCCTCAACAGTAGTCTACAAAAGACACTGGCTTCCATCACAGGTTGAACCCTCCTGCATCCCCTCCCCCTTCGTCTGTCATCATTTGTTCTGGAAGCAGCCAGCTATCAGGCCTCGAAGAGACTCGTTGTGAGACCTGGGGGCTGGTCCACACCCCCATGGGTCCTGCGGTGGAAGCCCTGCTCTGCCTTCAGAGATGCTCTGTCCCTACCTGTCATATTGACAACAACCTCAGGCGAGGTTCTGAACCAGGACAGGCCTAGTGAGCTACTCCTAAATTCCTGACCACAGACACAGGGAGAAAATAAATGGTGATACTCTTAAGTGGGCTAGCTTTAGGGATACAGGATGAGTATTCCTTATTTGAAATGTCTGGAGACAGAACTGTTTCAGATTTTGGATTTGGGGGGTATTTGCATAAACTTTACCAGCTGGGCATTCTTAATCTGAAAAACCTGAAATGCTGCAAAACCTAAAATTTTTCTGACAAATTGGTACTCTAAAAATTTTGGACTTTGGAGCTTTTCAGATTCTGGGACTAGGGATATTCAACCTGAGCTTGTTATAAAACATCATTTAGCCAAGATGGTGGCTTCCAGCCTTTCTAGCTATAACTTAAGAAATACATTTGGCATTTCAGTGTACACAGACACATACATGCACCCTCAATCATGCACACCCTATACACATTTGCAAGTATATCTACAAGTACTGTTTCATGAAACAATACCTAATTCTGCTGCCTGTGTTCTACGTACTAGTATTTTCTAGGTCATTGCTTGCATTCATTTGATTCAAAAGAAAGTGATTAGAGCTTAGAGTAATCCACTAAGCTGGTTTCACAACCCCTACCTGGGCTGTGGGAAACAGTATAGAAGTTCAGAGGGGAGCAAACTGTGGTGATTTGTCTTGTCATCAATCAACACTGTAGCAGCCAGCATATTAACTAATCTGTAAAATGATCAATTCAGGTTTTTGTTTTTGTTTTTGGCTTTTTTTGAACCAGACCCTTCTCTACAGAATAAGTATCAAATAAGTGCTGTTCAGCCTTCGTTACATTGAGCACCAGGAGTCGAGATGATTCTATAAATTATTTGTCTCTCAGGAACACTTCACAAAATATTTCAGGCATACAAAACTTAGAATACAATGAAAATTGGGCCCGGCGGCGTGGCCTAGTGGCTAAAGTCCTCGCCTTGAAAGCCCCGGGATCCCATATGGGCGCCGGTTCTAATCCCGGCAGCTCCACTTCCCATCCAGCTCCCTGTTTGTGGCCTGGGAAAGCAGTTGAGGATGGCCCAAGGCTTTGGGACCCTGCACCCGTGTGGGAGACCCGGAAGAGGTTTCTGGTCCCGGCATCGGATTGGCGCGCACCGGCCCGTTGCAGCTCACTTGGGGAGTGAAACATCGGATGGAAGATCTTCCTCTCTGTCTCTCCTCCTCTCTGTATATCCGGCTTTCCAATAATAATAAAATCTTTTAAAAAAAAATACAATGAAAATCTCTGTATTTCAGTCTAGCTGTGGAGTAACACGTTAGAGACACAAATGTAGCTCCTTAGCTCCTGTGCTTTGGTCTGAATGCCTATGTTTCCCCACTCACATGAGATGGGTCTTTGGAAGGCGAGAGATCTTGCAGGTGGAGCTGTGTCCCTATACAAGAGGCCCCAGAAAGACTCTCCCCCATCCTGCCATGTGCAGTCCTCTGGCTATCTAGGTACTTAGAAGCAGACCCTCACCACACCCTGAACTTGCCAGCACCCTGATCTTGGACTTCTCAGCCTCTGCAACTGTGAGAAACAAATTCCTATTGTTTACAGGTTACCCAGGCAGGAGTGTTTGTTAGAGCAGCCTGAACACCAAGACAAGCCCTCCCTACTCACAATCAGTTCCCTCCATTAGAGGTAGCGGTCACACAGACATTTTGTTTCTCATTCTCATGCATTGTGTAGTTTTCTAACATGTGTCTATTTACAGGTTTAGATTTTCTATAGGTTTTATCATCCTGTACATATATTTTGCTGGTTTTTCTCATTGTCATACAGTTTTGCAGTTTATCCATGAACTCCAGTCTGGTCAGGCTAGCTGCTGAATGTTATGGTGTAGGCTTCTGCTCCAAGACCTCTGTGCATGGCTGATACCCACTGAAGTTTCTGCGATCACAACAGGACTGGGCACCTCTAGTGTATGCTACGCATGCTGCTCTCTCTTTGAGTTAATAAGTAGATGATGAGTTTCTGAAGGGAATGAGATTAAAGAGATAGACAATCCTGGAAAACAGCTCTCATTGGGCTTGTTCTTGTTCTCTCTTTGTATGCAAGTCCACAGGACTGGATTTGTTTCTATTCTGTCAACAGAGCTTTAACAAGGGGACATGGAGTCAGGTTAAAAAAACAAACAAACAAAAATGATAAAATAAAACATTTGATTTTCTTTGAATTAGAGATGTGAAGTGAGCCTAAGGAAACAATGAATGTTAGTCATTTTAAATAGCTGTTGGAATGTCTTGACACACATGATCACGAACTTGACTTTGTGAAATTTGCCTATTAAAAGCTATGAGCACCGTGCTTGCTAGAACATACAAGAATCTGGTCTGGGAATAACTCAAAGTTTCTTTGGGGAGCTCCCCAATCGAAATGTCGGACTCAGAACCCTAGCCAAGAAAAGACAGAGGACAGAAGAAGTCAATCAGCCACGTCAGCCATATGTTGGCAGCGAAACACTGGGCAAATGGAGACTCTATGATGGACTATGTCAATCAGTGGATTCTTCAACGACCTCATCGTGCTTGGAGTGGCGAGACTGGCAGCGATTCATAACTGGTGAACTATCAAAACTACTTAAGCAAGTATTTCAGAGCATGCCCCACATCCAGGACTTGGGGTGGGTGGGAAACTGGGTGGGGCCTCTCCCTCAATAACCCCCTTTACCTCAGATACATGAAGGAAACAATATGGAAATAATAGTCTTACCCACTTCCTATAGTCATTGAACCTTTTTACCATAATTAACTATGTTTACAAAGATTGTCAAAAATATAATAAAAAAATGCAATAAAAAAATAAAATAAAAGCTATGAGCAGTGCTGCAGTGTTGTGATCCCTGTCTAGGCTCATCTAAGCCAGGGAGTTGGCATGTTTCTGTCAGGGGCCAGCCAGGTGGCTTTTCAGACTTTCTAAGCTTTGTGGGTTTCATAGTCTCTGACACAGCACCGAACTCTGCCTTTGTAACATGACAGAGGCCATATGTGTGGCTGTGTTCCAATAAAACTTCATTTACAAAAACAGACCACAGGCCAGATGTACAGCATGATGACCTTTGTTCTAAGCAGAAGAAAGCAGCATAGATTAGCAACATGTGCGATGATGTGTCAAAGTTTAGACTATAATCTAATATTTCCTCCTTTTAGATCAGCAGCCCTTCTAAAAAACAGTCCTAGTGAGAGCATGGGTAAATAAACACTTTCATAAACTATTGGGAAGAATGGAAATGGGCGTGTTCACTTATTTTTTCACCAACTTCTAACAGCTGTGAGCTCCACCGTCGCCATGGCCTCCACTGGGCACCAAGAACATAGAGATAAAACTCAGCCACCTCCTGGCCTCCATGTGGTCCTGGACCAGTGATGCACACGGACATCTAACATATAATTAACCACTTCAGAATGTGAGAGGAAGAAAATTCCACTGTTTTCTTATTGAAAACATGTTTAGTGGCATGACTATATCTGACCAGCACTAGCTGTGGTAATTAAAAATAAACACAACTGGCAAACTCCAGCTTAATATGTCACACATTTTTTCCATCCATCTCAGGTCAGAACGTGGTGAGGTGGAGAAAGCTGAAGCTGGACTCAGAGTGCACCCAATACACTGGGTTTCAGTACCAGCTCTGGCATCTCCTGCCCGGATGATCTTGGCTATGTCTTTTTCCTTTCCCATTTTGGCATCTTCTGTGAGCCTGAAGAGTCCTTGTCCTTACTTTAAAAAGACAGCTCTGAGCATGACATGAACCAGCACCCGTGAAGCACCAGGCACACAGCAAGACCTTCACATAGGAGCAGCCAGCGGTGTGTGCAGCTGTTCAACAGCATGCGTTGAGTGTCCCAAGTTCCCTGACGTAGGCCAGGAAGTGCACTGCATGATCCTTAGGCTCTGACAAGATGCCTTTGAGTCTCAGGACACTGCCAACTTGAGAACACAGACCATGTCATGGAGGCCTCAGTCTGCACCTGCACCCCATGCCACAATCCTGTGCTGGCTGACTGTGTCAATTTGAATGGGCCACAAGGTGCACAGCTATTTGATCTAACATCATTCTATGTGTTTCTGTGAGGCTGTTTTGGATGAGATGAACATTTCACTGAACAGACTCAGGCCAGCAGATTTGGCTCCTTCATGTAGTGGGCTCGTCCATTGAGCTGAAGGCCTGAATGGAACAAAAAGACTGACCTCCCCCTGGGTAAAAGAGAGGATTCCTCCTGACAGCCTCTGAGCTAGGACATCATTTTTTCTGCACTTGCAGGCTGGGATGGAACCATTCACATTTCCTGGTCCTCAAGTCTGTCAGCCAGCAGCAGCTCTCCTGGTTCTGAGATCCTCCTACTTGAACTAGGTGAAATCTTCAGCTTCCCTGGTCTGCTTCTTGATAATGCAGATACTTGGGGCTTTCCACTTCCTTTACCTTTACATACATACATACATATATATACCTATGTATATACTTGTATGTACATGTGACCATGTATGCCTTAATGGATCCCTGTGGTTGTTTCTTTGGAGAACCTGACAAACAACCCAGGTCACATTGGCTGCACTGCTGGCTCAGGACACAAGGACAATTAACCCCCAGGGCTGCCAGCATGGGCATGGTCCACATGGGTGACACCAGTCCCCATCCCCCAATGATCTGTCACCTTCTCCATCTTAGAACGTTCTGCAGAAATACCCACTTTGTACCTCTCCAGCTCCCCCAGAGCCTTGAACATAGCACTCATGGAGGTAACCATGAGCTACCAACACCAAATGTCCCATCACCTTACCTCCAGGCACACAATGGAAGCCATCACCCTGGTAACCAGGTTTGCACTGGCATGTGAAGGAGCCTGGAGTGTTGTAGCAGAAGGCCTCGGGGTGGCACCGGCTTGGCTGGCATTCATCCACATCTGCAAGACAGCCCAGGGACAATGAGATTCTTCCAGAAGTGGTTTACAGCTCATTGAACATGAATTTTCAAAAAACTAACTCCCCAATTTCTATCTTGTGCTTTTATAAGCATTCTGCCCATTGATAACAACATTTGTTCATTAAGAACCAACTTGCAAAAAGGAAGAGAGGATTTCTTTGCATTGCAAAATGGCCTCTCCTGTCACTGATAAGAGTTTCCAAAATGGCTTAGCATTTAGAGACAGAGTATTAATTGCTTGACAGCAAAACTTCAGATATGAGCAAATCCACATGTTCAATAATGATGGGAAGGTATATTAGAAATTATCTTCTAAGGAAGTTTGGCTTTTTCAAAAAAATTATGGCATATTATCCAGTAATTCTGCAAACCATGAGATCCAGGTACCCTGTTTATTGGTTGTCTTCTCTAAAGTTACCTTTAAAGCACCCTGACAACCAGTAAGGTGCAGTCCTTCATTTATTCAATCAGCGAACTTTGCTTTTAGAGACAGAGCAGGCCAAGTGAATAAACAGAGAAAGCTTATTAAATCAAAGGTTGGACTTTAAGCTCCATTCATGTCAGAATTGTTTGTCTTCTTGTGAAATTCAAACAACATCCTCTTCCTGGGAGAGAGCAGGTGTCTAATTGTTGCTTGAATGAGCAAGTCACATAGAACACAATAGTTTTTGGGGAGCCCAAATGTCTTCACCAATGAAAACAATCCCCAGAAAAGACATCAGGCAAGCAGCACATCTGCCCAACAGAGCTACTGAGTAATTCTCTCTCACATTCCACTGGTGGGGATAGAAAGCGAGTTAGTAACTCATACAGAGTAAATACCACCCAGGGAATAGACTCCTCAAGAAAGAATCACACCAATCACGCACCATGGCAGGCTCGGCCATCCCCAGAGAAGCCCGGCAAGCAGGAACAGGTGTAGGAAGAGCCTCCTGTGTAGACACACTGGGCCCGCTGGGGTATGTCACAGTCATGGAGGCCGGTTACACAGTAGTTGATGGGACGCTGGTCTACAACAGCTTCAGAATCAAAGTTGACACACACCATTAGAACAAGGTCCCTGAGCAGGCCCACTGCTCTTCCAACCTCCCTCCAAACAAATGTGTTAGTCCAGTGGGACTTCATAAAGAGGAACTTGCCTGGACCCCAGGCTCTCGATCCATGGCCTTGAGTTTATGCAAGGCACACACAGGCTCATCTCATGGCCTTGGGTAAATCACGCAACTTCTCAGAGTCGCATGACCTTCTTCTGTAGGGCAGGAATAACTTTTAGCATGCAAAGTACAGGGATGCCTGCAGGTAACTATAACTTTCTAACATGCTCTAATGATAGCACTTGTAGAATGAGGGTTAAGGAGGTAGGCAAGTGACACAGAGGCCCTGGGCTGCTGTCTCCAGTTGGGTTTTAATGGCTGAGGTCCAGAGGGTGATTTCCAAAGACTGGATTGTTACTTTAGGGCTCCTCAGGCCACCATTTTTTCTTATGATTTTCTAAAAAAGCACTGAAACCCATAACAGGGACCCACCCCTCGCAATGTCAGACTCCTTGTTCCTCAGTATGGGGTTCTTTCAGATGTAAGAGGATTCATCTTACTTCCTGATGAGTAATCTTCCCCAAATTCATTCCACCTTATCCTACCTTAAGTAGAGAAGGAAGGAGAGGGCAAGAGAGAGGGAGATAGGAGGTGTGGAGAGACAGAGAAATCTAAGAGGACAGCAAGGAGTAGGTTCTTCAAATGCCTGGGCCAAGTACAAGGTTACCAAACAACTGGAGGCGTGGGCTATGCACTTGGCACCTGGTGTCTTTGACTCCTGAGGTCAAAACCTTAAGCTGACTTCTGTGGGACTGGCCCCACTAAGCAGAATCTTACAAAATGAAATTTGGCCAGGTAACTGCAACCAATAGTCCAAACTTCAGGCCAGACCATAGTAACCCACAACACAGGAACTCAGTCCAAGAACATACTCCAATTTCCTTGAACCCTTCTCCTCTTGCCACCCTCACTTCCACCTGTTTCTTATTTTTTAATTTAAAAATATATTTTTTTTATTTGAAAGACAGAGAGACAAAGCCCCTCATCCACTGGTTTACTCTCCAGATACCCACAATAGGCATAGCTGGGTTCGGCCAAAACTAGGAGCTTAGAACTCCATCAGAGACTAAGTAGTTAGTTGTCACCTGTTGCCTCCCAGAAGGCATCTCAGCAGACAGCAGGCATAGGGAGTAGAACAGGGACTCAATCTCAGATATTCAAATAGCAGATGTACGGTTTCTGAGGGCTGGCTTAGCAACTGTACCAAACACCCTCTCAAACCCACCACTTCTTGCATGCTTTTCTCCAGGATTTTCTTCCTCCCAACCCCTTAGTTAGCAATAGGTGACAGGTAAGACTACTAGAGATTTGGGACCCAATGACTCTACCAATAAAAGGTAGGAAGAATAAATTCCTACCACAAACATTATAACCAGCAGTGGGTCTTCCATCAAGCATGTTCACAGCTTCCAGCAGGTCCCCCAGTGTCCACTGAACAGCCTAGGTATCTCACTGCTTCCGTCCTGCTGGCAGGGACAGTTTTATTGCAGGCGCATACAGGTTTGATCTTTACCCACTTGGTCTTCATGATCACCTGTGTTGTTTTTTTCTTGAATCCTCACATCATTTATAGAAAAAAGCAGTTTGTAACTGAATTTTTTAAGGTTGGATTATCATTTATCTAAGATAGTTTTTTGCAACAGTGCAATTGCATTCTAACAGAAGTTTTAGTGTCAGCTTTACAATTCTAATAGAAGCAACTCTATCTTTTTTATTTTAAAAATAAATAAAGCAAGGGCTGGCACTGATGCATACCAGGTTAAGCCACAGTCTGCAATGCTGGCATCCCATATGGAACCCAGTTTATATGCCCTCTGTTCTGCTTCTGACCCAGCTCCCTGCTAACAACATGCCTAGGAAGCAGCAGATGCCCCAAATGCTTGAATCCCTGCCACACATATGGAAAACCAGGACGGAATTCCTGGCTCCTAGCTTCAGCCTGGTCCAACTCTGGCCACTACAGCCAGTTGGTGGAGTGAAATAATGAATAAAGGATCAATTCCTTCCTTCCTTCCTTCCTTCCTTCCTTCCTTCCTTCCTTCCTTCCTTCCTTCCTTCCTTCCTTCCTTTTTAAAGATTTATTTATTTTTATTAGAAAGAGCTTTACACAGAGAAGGAGTGAGAGAGAGAAAGGTCTTCCACCCACTGGTTCACTCTCCAAATGGCTGCACTGTCTAGAGCCAATCCAAAGTCAGGAGCCAGGAGATTCTTCTGGGTCTCTCACATAGGTACAGGGTCCCAACGCTAAAGGCCATCCTTCACTACCTTCCCAGGCCATAATCAGGGAGCTGGATGGGAAGTGGAGCAGCTGGGATACAAACTGGTACCCATATGGAATCTTAGCTCTTGTGGGGGAGTAAGGGGAGGGGGAAGAATAGCCAATTGAGCCATTGTGCCAGGCCTCTCTTTCTTTCATAACTTCACCTTTCAAATAAATAAAATTAAAAAAAAAAATAAGCTGATGTGTTCTCAGCTTGGGATAGGAAAGCATTTCCGAAGGGTTCTCTTTGGCCATGGCACTTTCACAGCCCCTGTAGTTGCTCTCCAGTCTTCATGGAGACAGTCATGCTGCTCATGACAATCATCCGAAAAGGAGCCATGAGAAACCAGGACAGCCAGTGACTTATGAGCACAAAAAAAGAAGCTGCTGCTCCGTCAACCTCAAGGGGATCTACCACACAAGAGGAAATGCCAGTATGTGCAGCTCCATTTTCCTTGAGGCTCCTAATTTGCAATTTCCCTGTAATGGGATGCTGCAGGAAAGACAGAGAGGAAAGTCTTAGAAAACAGAGAAAACTTACAGTGGAAATCAGAAAGATGGTCAGTTTTTGGAGTTTTACTTTCCTGATATTCCATTTCTTTCTTTTTAAAAAAGAAAAAAAAGATTTTTTTTTTTATTGGAAAGTCAGATTTACAGAAAGAAGAAAGACAGAAAGATCTCCCATCTGTTGGTTCATTCCCTAAATAGCCACAATGGCTGGAATTAAGCTGATCCATAGCCAGGAGCCAGAGCTTCTTCTGGATCTCCCACATGGGTGCAGGGTCCCAAGGCTGTCCTGAACTGTTTTCCCAGGTCATAAGCAGGAAACAGGATGGGGAGTGGAGCAGCAGTGACATGAGCTGGTGCCCAGATGGAATCCTGGCATCTGGAGGTGGAGGATTAGCCAACTGAACCTTCTCCATTTCTGAACCCTGGAAAAGGACTGTGTCCTGATCCAGAATGTTCAGATGAGGGGTGGCCAGCCTGGAGATGTTGACAGGTTCCTGAGAGACACCTGCAGGCAGGTGGGGGCTTGGAGATGAGATGCATAAGAGAATGAAGGACATGTCAAGAGGAAGAAAGACAAATCAAGGAAGAGAAGGTATTTACAAATGGGGAAAAGGACAGAGCAAGAAGTCCACAGTGATTTCACACAGCTTTGTTAGTATTAATTCTAAAATTAAGACCACCACAGCATTTTCTGATGGTGTAACTGATGAAGCAGCAAGAGTAGGAGCACTGCGTGAGTCCAGGCTCGACAGAGCCAGGTAGCACAGCCTTTTGCTTAAACCTGACCCTCTTCCCGCCATGATACGAAGGATGCACAGATACCCATGTGCGCAGTAAGTGAAATTCCAAATTAGATCATGGTAGCCACACATATCCGGCTAGTACCACAGGGCCATGTCCACGCAGAGGGGCGGTGTGCTTTCAGGGTAAAGTGACTTATGGCCAAGCTGAAGTCTATCTTTTCCTCCATTACAAATATGTTTTGCAGATTTCAGAAAATGGGAGATCCCAGGTTTACGGAAAGTGCCAGTCAGAGCAGTGCACCAAGCCATTCTCCCATGATGGAGACACTAGCTCACAGAGTTCCCTCTGGCAGACCACATGCCTGCCTGAGCCCCCAACGTCACACGGCTGGTTGGGTGCAAAGAAAGGCTCCCCAAATGCCAGAATTTTTCCTTTACCCTTCTCTGTTGTGACTGGTGGAGAAACTTCCCTAGCCCTAAGTTTCCAGCCTAGGAGACCACCATAACAAGCAATTCCAAGAGAGATTAAATGACTCGCTCAAAGGCAAGCCAGAACCAGTATTCAAATACATCCAGGCAGACTTGGACTCGCACAGTGAGCCATCTGCCTACACAGTCTCACATGTAAAGGGGTGAACAGCATAGCAGAATAGGCCTGTTGCAGTCAGGTGGGAATTAGGAAACCTCATGAGGCCAGGCCTCAGCAAGATATAGTGATCATCCAGGGGCATTTATGTTTATAGATGAGCAATGCAACCAACTATTTAAGTTAAATTTTACTGAGAATTTGATGTCTTGAGAAAAGGCAAGCTGGTGGGCATCAGGAAGGAACAAAAAACCTGCTCACAGATTCCCTGTGTCTGCCCCAGGACTTCATAGGAAGTAAACTAATCACATCATTTTACAGACAAGGGGCTGAGGTCAGGGGGCACAGGGCATAAACTGTCTTCCCCAAGGGACATTAACACAGCACCTGTCCTGCTCCCTGCCCCATCCCTCCAGTGACCAGAAACGTCAACAGTGGTTGGACCCAGAGAACCAGGTCATCCTGTCTCACATGCACCTGACCCAGGATGGATTACTGACTGAACATGTCACCACCCCAGGGACAAAGCATAATGGAAATGCTGTTAACACTAAAGCCTGAAAAACAGGGATGGAAGTCAGGACAAGTACAGAGAAAATAAGAAAGAAGAAAAAAAGTGCCTTTAATTGAGCTGCAATCTCAGCTCTCTGCACAAAGAGAATTGGCCTGGCCAAGAGCACAGATGTTTGGGTCACACTCAACACATGAGCACGGCGTGTTCTCTCCCGCCCTCAAGACGCCACTACATCCTGGGACAACAGCCACCCTGTCTCCTGAGTTTTAAGACAGGGCAAAGAGCAAGTTTCTAGAGTTCAGCAAACAGCAAAGCAGGGGCCAGAGATGGTTGCTGAACCCAGCGCAAGAGGAATTTGTTTTCAATTGGAGATGATGTTGAGCACACAGGGCCTCCTCAGTGTTTGGTTCTACAGACCTGAAAATATCTGAGACTCTTTGAGTTTAACATTCTTGAAATTAACATGTCAAAACACAGCAGGAAAAAAAAAGGTGGAAAAATGGAAACAACCTGGTACCCGGTGCTTGGCCTATCATCATCACCATCACCTGAATTATCCTTAGGCATAAGCACCAGCAGATTAAGGAATAGCACCAAGTTACTTCAAGAAGGCTAAGGAATTAGGCTGGACATCATAATTTAAAAAATTAAAATCCATAAATATAATGGTCTCAAAGGGGAATTTTGCATATAACTCAAGTAGAATTCAGCTTAAGACAGGTAATAACAAAACAATGTCTAGAAGGAGTGGTCCTTCCATGTGAATATGACAACAGCTCCTGGAATCATACTGAACTAGTCACAAGAAGTTCCAAACATAGGGGCCAGTGCTGTGCAACAGTGAGTTTAGCCACTGTATTGCAAGGCCCAGCATCCCATATCAGAGTTCGAGTTCAAGTCATGGCTGCTGCTCTTCTGATCAAACTCCTCTCTAATGTATCTGGAAAGGTCATGGGGGACGAGGGCATAAGTGCTTAGACCCTTGCCACCCACATGAGAAACCCAGATTGAGTCCCAGGCTTTGGTATGGCCCAGCTCTGGATGTTTCAACAATCTGGGGAGTGAACCAGTGAATGAAACATCTCTCTCTCTTTCTCTGTCTCTCCCAGCTCCACTTACAGCAATTCTGACTTTAAAATAAATAAATATTTTTAAAAAGAAACAAGGATAAGACAGAAGCTTGTGACAGGTGAACTGATGGCTCCTAGGATGAACAACATCACTGCCTACTCCTTGTAGTTGTGACTCCCCTAGCTAACTGGAGGATGGGGCTCAGTCTGATTCATCTTTGTAAATTCCCCTTCCTGCTGCCACACGGGGATCCTTGCATCCTGGCCAAGACCATCATCTGTGACGACACCTTGTATTTGCATTGGGGCCATCATAGAGCATAGGAACAAAAGTTTGACAGTCACCTGGGGAACTTACCTACACACGTTCCCTGGTCAGAAAACTGGTAGCCCTCCACACACTCACAGCGGAAGGTGCCTGGGTGGTTGTTACAGATGGCGTGGCTCCCACACACTGACGGCTGCTCTGCACATTCATCAATGTCTGCAAAAAAACATTTTAAAAACTCCTCTTCAAACATCAAAGATTTGGATAAAACAAAGTATTTTTGTCTGAGAATAGGTCAATGTTTGAGCAAATGTTTCTTGATTATAAAGGAAGTGTGAAACAGGCTGGCTTCCTGTGCACCACTTTGGAGAGCAAGATTCAGGTCTTTTGTCTGAGTGAAGGTGTCTTCTCCCCAGCCCCTCCTGGAGGTTGCTAGAGAGGCTGGGGCCCATGCAAATGAGGCAGTCACATCAGCCTAGCAAACGTGTGAGAAGGTCACCAGAGACAAGTGTCTGGATTCTGAGCAATAATTCAAATTTGTGATTGTTCATAAAGGTTACCTTTCTTGAATTGAAGTCACAAGGAAAAGTTGTCCTGTTCAAAGCCTAACTGTGAAGTTCTAAGTGTTCTCTTAAGTTTGATGGACTTGTAGAAAGCTGCTCATGTGTTATTCTGTAAATGAACTAACCAGTAGGAGGATGTCCTTCACATCGTAACCCTGCAGCCTTCACCACGGGGAACTTCAATGCAAGAACCAGGTGCCCCATTGGTGGACACAGCGGAGTCCAAATCTTGCCTCCTTCATTTACTAACTTGAATCTTGGACATGCTACCTAACTGCCCAGCCTTAGTTTCCCTATTGGTAAGTGGTCCTCATCTTGATAGTCCTTCTGAAGATTCCAGAAAGTGGATCACCTAGTATGCTCGAGACACATGCCTATTATAGTGACTAGGGATCCCTCCTACAGCCCAGCTATGATGATGGCTCTTTCTGATTCTGGGAATACCGCCCTCTGATGATTATTAGGCTTTGAGGGGTCAGTCAGTGGCTACCACTGGTGAAAGGCTGGATGAAGCAGACAAGACCAGAGCTAGCCTGGTCATTACCATGGGTACCTGTCCACTGACAGCTTGAAACGAGCAAGATACAGGTGTTTTCCATACCAACCATCTACTCCAGGTATACACAGTTCCTTCTAGCATTTCTAAAACTCTGAGGTTAAGTAAAAAGAATTTCAAAAGGGCCATGACCATACAAGTTCTCTCCCTTGCCTTCATCCCCTGCCTGTTACCCTAAGGTGGGTCTTTGACATTTAGGAGAAACAAAGCCTCATGTGTCCATCTGGATGGCCAGCTGAACCACTCCCTTCAAAGGTAAGGTAAACGCCCTGCTGGCCTCTTGGACAGCACTGTATAAGACAAGCATTCTTGTCACATCAGCCACATAGTTTCTTCTATGTACCAGGTCAAAAACCCAAACCAAATCATATTCAACTTTTTGAAAATACACTGGAGAGAGGGAAAGAGGGGGAGAGAGAGAGAATGATTGTGTCTGTGTGTATATATTTAAGATACTTTAGATTTCAACCAAGAGGACTACATCTGGTACAGCTGGAATGTTCTAGAGCAAAGCTTTCCCAAAATAGCTTCGGGCACAAGTTAGAGCCAGCAGTAGGAACGGTGTGTGTTTGGGGTAGAGAGGGGGCATGTTCATCATGTGTGGACTTCATAGCCCCATCTGCCAGCTGAGGATGGCACCAACACAGGAGGAGAAGTGCCTGCTGTCTGCTCTGGGGCTCTCAGCAGACACTCCCCACCCGATGGCTGCATGTGTCATTCAGACTGCAGGAAATGCAAATTTAGACAAACTGCTAGCACTCCACAACTTGGAGTAGCAGTTTTCAATCACAAAGACAGAGCACAATCACCAGGGAATGGAATCTAAGTTCTCCTCTGCCCTGGCAGCATGTAAAGAAAGGTATCCCATGGGCTCCAAGAAAGCTTCTAAGGTGAAAAGATTCTGAAAGTTGACCTGGACAACGATCGGCAAGTGAGAACTCAGGGCCAAGGAATGAACCAGTGGATGGCCCCTGAGCAACATCACCACCTCCATGCAGGCCTATACACAGAAGCCAGCCTAGAGGATACCCCTTTATAAATTTTTTTTTATTTATTCAATAGGAAGACTGACACAGAGAATGACAGACAGAGCACTCATCCACTGGTTCACTCCCCAAATGCCGATATACACACGATCTAGAGACTCAATCCAGATGTCCAATGTGAGTGATAGAACTCAGTTACTTAGGCTATCATCAATGCAAAGGTCTGCATTGGCAGGAAGCTGGAATGAGGACCTAGAACTGATACAAGATGTGGGCATCTCAACCAGCAACTCAACTTCTAGACCAAACACCTGCTCCTTGATTGAAGCATTTCTTTAGGGACAAGATCCTAGAAACTTCCCTGCTAATACATCACATGATACTTGCAGTTTGGAAATTCTTCCTCAGTTTGGAAATTCTTCCTCCTTTCTTGTGCATACTGGGACAAGGAACTTAACCCTTTCTTTAGTGGAAATAGTGAACTGGTGATAACTTTAACAAGCCACAACATTTGCTTAACGGTGATTAATTTTGTTATCAACATCTGGTCAACCTCTTATCTAGCAAGAGATTTTCTTCCATATCATCACTCTCTAATTCAATAGAAAAATCCAGGAGTATTTTCATAATTACTTCTTCCTTTTTTATGGTTTCCAGAGGGCCTACTCTGCACATACCCTCAACAATTCCTAAGTTTCTCCAAAGTTTCCCCTTTTCAAAAGTCCCAATATCTTCTCATTGGAAACTCATTAAATGCTTTCTACAAACTTGAAAATCATTCAATGAAGGATTAACCAAAACTAGCTTCACATACTCCCAGTTGAAAATGGTATGGGAACCATTCTACTATGTACCGCAGACTTAATCACAGAGCTCTCACTTCAACATCATCTCCAAACAACCCCAGGGATTTGCTGGGAGATGTTTACCCAAGGCCATCCTGGTCTTGACTGCCACATGTTATTATATCAGAGCTGCACACAATGATTCACAAAAGGCTCATCCTTACTCCCCTGTAAGATATTTCCCCAGTTAAAAGAACACATGAAGTGATCTGTTTAATGCAATTTCCTATTGAAAGCTCATGTCTCAATGCATTAACACTTTGGAGTATGTATCAGTGGTCAAGAACAATAAGTGGGCTGACTGGGGCATCCACACATTCCACAGAGCTAACACGCCAGAACATTCACTAGCTCCAAGACAAAAGCAAGTCCATGTATGACCACTTGTCTTCCTGAACAAGGATATCTGATGATTTCTCTATGACAACAATGGGTTACATAAGGGCCTGGCTGCCCGTGCTTTCTGAAGTGAAACTTTCCCACTGTGAAGTGCTCTCACCCGACATACTAAGAGATCAGTGCCATCACTCAGTCTGAAGGCCACAGTTCAGTGGTTCAGGGCAGCTCCACATTACCAGTATTCGGGTGGCCCAGCAACTAAAGCAGAGATGCATCTTGACTGAGGAGGAGCCCCACTCCTAAATGATGTCTATCACCATCTACATAGCCTGGGCAGGTTTAATGTGCATGTACGCATGTGTATACACACACACACACACACCGTGTCACACTGCTTCAAACTGGGTACAAATTAAGTAGTACTAACTGCCCTTTAGTTCTTTGTAGTAACAAGCATAGTATCAAGCCATCTACATGGAAGTATTTTAAATTAAGGTATAAAAAATAAGAGCCAGAATAAAGCAGCGTAATATCAATCAATATTGAATCAGACTTGAGTTCAATTGCTATGTATCATGCACTCACTTCTGTGAGCCACCTTAGGGTAGCTGCCATCAAAAAGAATAGAACATGACCAGAGGGGCCAGCATTGTGACGCAGTAAGTTGTGATGAATCCAGGCAACCCAGATCTGAGCGCCGACTGAAGTCCTGACTGCTCTGCTTCCTGTCCAGTTTTCTGATTCTGTGTTTGGGAAGGAAGTAGAAGATGGCCCATGTGGTTTGGCTCCTGCCACCCATGTGGTAAACCAGAATGGAGTTCCTGGATCCCAGGTTTAGCCTGGTCCAGACCTGGTTGCTGTGGTCATTTGAAGAGTGAACCAATGGGTGCAAAATCTGCACCTGTTGTATACCCCATCTCCCTCCATTACTCTTTCAAATAAACCCCCTTTAAAAAATAATATAATAATACCAATGTTATGAAGAAATCAGAATCTTTGTACACTGTGCTAGGATATAATACGATATAGTCACTTCAGAAAACAGTATAGTTGTTCTTTGAAAATTAAAGAGCTTGATACACAAATTCTAATTTTGGGTAAATACCCAAGAATACAAAGTAGATATTTCAACAGGTATTTGTATATCCACATTCCTAGCGATATTATCTGACTTAGTCAAAAGACGGAAGCACGCCACATGGCCATCAATGAATGGCTAAACAAAACGTAGTCAATCATCAAACCTCACAAAGGAAAGGGAATTCTGAGACACATCAAAACACAGGGGGATCTTGATGACATGATGTTACATGCAACATTAAGGTATGAAAAGAGAAATGCTGAGTGACTATGTGATTCAGGATGATCAAATTCACAGAAATAGGAGGTAGAATGATGGTTTCCAGGGGGTTGGGGAGGGAAGAAGGAGTCATTGTTAAATGGGTCATAGTTTGTTTTCTGAGACAGTTCTAGAGATGGATGGTAATGATGGTTGCACAACAATGTAAATACACTTAACACCACTGAACCCAACACTTCTAACAGGTAAGATGGTAAAATTTGTTATGTGCATTTGACCAAAGCCTAATTTTTTTTAAGAAAACATAAGAGAATTAATAGCACTAAAGTTGTTGGAAAATTAGATGAGATAATATTTGCAAACACTTAGTGCAAAAAGTATCTGGATAAATCACAGCCACAATGGAGTGGAACATGTAGAAGCTATACGATGCTGATTAGAATCGATATGTTAAATGCTCTAACTATACAGAGGAAACCGTGAGCACCTGGCATAGACAGGCATGGAACATCCAATAGTCACTGCTTCCTTACCCCAGAGCTCTGGTTTATAGAATCTGGATGTTTTCTCCTAGCCTAATCACCCCAAAAACCCCAATAAGCCAGAATCAAAGGCTGTACCATAGCAGGTCCGTCCGTCACCTCGGAAGCCAATGGAGCACTCGCAGGTGAACTGGGTCCCAGGGCCAGGGCGACAGGCAGCATTGGTGTCACAGCCATGAGTGCCAATATAGCAAGGATTCTGAAGGGCATCGGGGGAATCATCTGTGAGGAGAAACATTGGAACCAAATGAGTCTTTGGGAATCCTGGCAGGCCTCTTCCTTGCACAAGAAGTTAATCTGCACAGGAAGTTAATGTACAAACTATGGCCAAGAACTGGAGGACAGAAGAGCAGAGAGGAATATAAATCCTACTTATTCCTATGGCCCTGGCGTGGGACCAGCAACCGGTCATATCCACTTGCTTATGTGTGGTCTATTGCTGCTTTCATATTGTGATGGTACAGCTAAGACATGACAGAGCCTGGGTGGCAGGCAAGGTCTAGAATACTCACTATCTGGTCTTCTGGGAATCAATGTGCTGACTCCTGACACCCAAACCCACTGTTGTCAAAGGTGGGAGAATACCAATTTTATTCCACTTTTTGAGTTATAATCATGTCACTGGAGAAGTGACCCAGGAATGGAGAAGGAACCAAAATAATGGGGAAAGGAAAAGACCTTCAGGCCCAGGGCCCAGCTAGGCAGGAAACCCTGGGTATGCATGACCTGAACCCTGCCACCAAGATGCCACAACACCTCAAAGTCAGCTCCTCCCATATACCCAGGCACATGCTGTCCCAGGGAGGGTGTATTTCAGGTTCCTGGTCTGGTTCTACTTAGACTTTCTTACACCTTAAGTGCATAATTCAAAAATGAGCAGCAGAGTATTCAGAAGCCTATTCCGCATTCTTGGGATGGAACACTCCATCAGGTAACTCAACAGGTGAGCATTCTGCACTTGACCCCATTCAGGGTCAGAGATAGGTCTTCAGGTACAAGGTAAGAGGCAGGAAAGCTTTTGTAAGACTTGCAGATAGCCTTTATCAGAAAGTATGTCGGCACAATTTTCTTCCACTGCTCAACAGTAAAAGATCACAGACAATCTGTAAAAAGCAGGGTTATTTAGAACATGCAAACCCAAACAGGAGCAGGTGCAGGCACCCACACAATGCCTGGGGTGACCTTACCCCTCACAGGCCCAATGGAGTTGCTGAGCGCATAGCGAAGGATCCGTTCCTCTTGGTTGTACAGGACAAACACGCTGTCCACAGAGAGCTGCTGGGTATTGGCTAGGGCTGGCCGCAAGTCATCATGCACGCAATCTTGGAAGGTGATGGTCTGGCGCCACTGGTAAGTGTAGGTGTGCGATGGGCTGGTGCCATCCCGCTGGGGCTCAGTCACCGTGTACTCCCGGGTAGAGGAGGATGTGATCACTGGCGTACAGCAGAATGAGGGAAACCAGGCAGGGAGAGAAAGAAGAGAACTTTACAGATGCAAGAAGTTTAATCCTGGGCATAAAATTCATCTGTGGCATCCTCTGCCCAAGCTGCTACCAGATGACAGGTCAGACAGAACAGTTTCAGTAAGATAGGTTCACTGTGTCCAGACTCACTGTACCATCTTGAGTCCCATACTACCACTGGTAGCAGTTATATTAATACTTGCTGCTTCTCTTCCCAAGGGGTTCCCCATAAGTTGTTCAGACTCCAAGAAGTAGCATGAGATGGGGAGAAACGGCATACTTCTGGGAGGTGATCTGCTGGAATTTACACCTCATATTCCTCGCAACCTGCGTGACCATAAGTCACTTACTAGCATCTTCGGTCTCAGCTTCTTTTAAAAATGGGTTGGGGTAAGGCATGGGATTACATGGGGAAATACATGAAAAGTCTCTAGAATAAAGCAGACTAATGCTGTTACTAAAGATAAGCTGCCACTGACTGAGCAAGTACCAGATGGCCAGTAGCGTGCTTACTGCTGGCTGTAGATTATCTCACGAAGGATTCAACACACAGTGCCTGCTGCATACCAGCCTGGATCCAGCAGCTTCATGGTATTTAAAATCAGGACATTAAATGGGTTTCAGTAGCCAATTTTGGGAAATCCACCAGTGCAAACCTCAACAGAGGGGAGAGACAGACCGCTCCACTCACAAGAAACCTGCTATTTACCCATGCAACAAAACTCCCAACTTCCTATTTTGTTAAAAACAAAGTATAAAGGACTCTTTATATTTTTGTACTTTGCTGCAGTTAGCTCCACCAAAGAAGGATTAAAGCCAAAGGGTAAATAAAAGCTCAGTGTAGGCTGCTCCTGTCCAGCTCCCACATGCTGGCTGCCAGAAAGACCATCTGGCTGCAGGCTCTGCACACTGAGGTCTGGCTGCTTATTCCCACCCTACTCCCTGGCTCTCCTCTCCCTAGAAGGGGAGCTTAACCAAGTCACAAAGCCCTAGTCATTGGTACAACCTTCTGGGGCAGCAATTACATTAACAAGAGCTTTTAAAAAGGCTCTATCATTTGAACCAGTACTTCTAGGAATTGAGTCTTAGAAGAGAACCAGACAGAAATGTGGCCAAGGTTTATGGCGAAGATGGTCATTTCAACTCATTATGATGGGGGAAGGCTGGGAATAACCTAAGTCTTAGAAAATAACAGAATAGTTTCCAATAAGAGTTATCGAACAGAATTGTATAGATCTCTTAAAAAAAGATTACTGGAGTCCAGTTCATGAAAATTATTAGTCACAATTTGATGTTAACAGAAAGGGCTAAGCCATAACAAGTGGGATGATCAAAATTTTACTGAAATAAAAACTACCTACCTGACTATACATTGCATAACAGTATTGTATCATTTTTTCTTTTTATTTATTTATTTCTGTATCAATGTTTAATGTCATGATTTAGATAACGAGTCTATGGCCATGTAAGAGAATATCCTTGTTCTTATGAAAAAATGCATGAAATATTTAGTGGATGAACTCTACTGATATCTAAATATAACAATTTCAATTGATTGGGTGGAGAAGAATTTATCAAGAATATATTGAGAGTTGATAAATGTGGCAAAATGCTAAGGAACAAAGCTGGGTAGATGGCACAAAGAAATTCTTTAGGCAATTTGAAACTTTTCATTAAGCTTTAAATTGCTTAAAACTAATACCAAATGGAGAATAAACACAGTTTGTAAAAACTACATATAGTGTATATCATAGTAGGATTATTTTGTCTTGAAATGATATAATATGTTGGGATATTTGATACAGATTGAGGTGTGTCTTTGCTGGGAGAAGGCTGAAAGGTACTAGAGTTTACTAATATTTATATCCACCTACGTTTTACAATTCTCAAGTTATGCCCATTTTTTGTGTTAAATTCTCTACAAGCATCTGCTATGTCTATAATGGGGGGGGGGCGGGGAGAGGAATGATTGCAACAAAGGTCCTGGGTATTTCCCTCTGCAAACCCCGGAGGGTTGTCAGCAGTGGCAGATAAGCAGAATGTGGTCATGCAGGCTGGTCCTGGGCTGAGGGCTGGGGCTCACCATTGCTGGAGTAGTGGTAGAGCTCTGTGTAGGGTTCGATGTGCACAGAGGAGCCGGCCGGGATCTGGGGTACGCGGCCCTCCAGCTCCGTGTCAATGGTCAGATGTCCATGTTCGTCAATGCCGCTGAACCGCTGCTTGATGACCAGCTTACCTGGGTACCCTACGAAGGTCACCTCTGCCTGGCGGCTGAACTCACCCCCTGGAAAACAACATTATCCCCTGCCACTCTGTCATCTCTCCAGTGAACATGCCTTCCTGCCCTCCCTAGACCCCCAGTGCAGCCTGAGCAGGCAGCTTCCAAAGGAAATTCCGTTTAACAGACGACCACTAGGCCGACAACAGTGAGGACAAAGGGTGGACACCCATGTGGTACAACTGAGCCAGGCACAGAGGAGAGGAACCGCTTCCCAGCCACATATCAGCATCTCAGAGAGATAGCCAGTGGTTGTGCTAGAAAAAGTAGGGAACTCCTTGCTGGACTGCCAGCTTTGCTAACTACTGAATGAGTGACTGTGAATAAATTAATCCTCTCAGCTCGTTATCTGCTGGTGATTAAAAAGGGACAGGGTCTATTTTGTGGCTGTTAGATGAGACACAGTATGCTGAAATGTGTTGCTGAGTGCTGCACAACTACAGTGAGGTGATAATTATTGTAACAGGTCAATGCTGCTCAGTATGGACAAGTTGCTTGGGACAAGCCATCAACACTTCCAAAAACCACCCTAGGATCACATGTGGGATGTGGGTTCAGGAGTTCCCCTGGGCTTTGGGTGAAGTAGCAGCCACAGATACACAGAAAAAAACAAGAGCTACTCCCCCCCCACCCCCTTCCATCTCTCTCTCTCATACAGTGCTGTATTCCTTTTACAGCAGGAGCAGCTGGGAAACCATAGCACCAAGTGCTAACCCTGGTCCACTGCCTGTTTCTGTACAGCCTCGGAATTAAGCATGGTCTTCACATTTTTAAGAATTTTGTCTCATGATATGTGAAAATTATGTCAAATTTAAAGATTGGTGTCCATGAATAAAGTTTTATCAGAACACAGTCACATGTGCTCATTTACATATTATCTATGGTTGCGTTCATCCTACCAGGACCCAGCTCAGTGGCTGTAACAGAGATCACACAGCCTAAAACACTTAGGCAAAGCATTTACTATCTGGTCCTGCCAACCCTTTGACAACCCTTGTAGACACCCAAGTCCCATGCAGATGGTGAGCTGGGACCACAGGCCCTGGAGGGATTAACAAGACTCAGTGTATTAACAAGGATTTGCTGTAGCATGGGATCTGGGAAGATTTCCTCTCTCTGGGATCTGCTGGAGCTGACGCACATCACCAGGTGTCACCAAGAGCAATTAGCACCAGCGACTCTAGCATGCGAAGCCTGCAGAAAATCAGGGACTGCAGCAAACAAAACAGCATCTTGTTTAGGAGTACAGATAGAGTTATGATACTCAGCATGTACTGAGTGCCTCAGGAACTGGGCCATAGGGTGGGGATTCAGCCTTTGTCAAATATGTACCTCCACCCAAGCTGTTTCCAAGAATGGGGTCCTAATGTGTACAAGAGGGGCTGGTCCTGGTAGAGCAAGAAGCCACCACCACTCCAAGAAATTGTCCCCCAAGGGAGTTTACCACACAGCTGCTGCACACTAAAATTTCCCTGGCAGGGCACAGTGTCTAGGAAACTCCAAGGCCATTTTCAGGAGTGTCCCTAAGATTCACACGCATTCACTGGGCCTCATTTATCAGCCACAAAATGGCAAGTTGCCCTTCTCTAAGCAGTTGCCCTTCTCCTGCAGCCACTTCAGACGTGTTGGAAAAGGGGGTTGAGGGATAGGCTCCACAGAGGTCGGGAGGCAAGTTGCCAGTCAGACACTTTTGGCTATGAGGATGATGGAGCCCATGTCGCCTGATTTGCTGGAGACTTCAAAATCTCTACTGTGAAGTCACTTCTTGACCAAAAACACATTTCCAGGCAGTCTCAGTGTGTACAGCAATGACATCTTAGTATGAATTTTACCTTCTTATTCTATTGCCAGGGCAAAACTACAGGTCATCCTGTCTATGGTCAAAAAGAACTCAACAAATATTTCAAATACCTCTCAATAATCCACTTCCAAGCAAGCAGCTGCATTTCCATCCATTCCCAGGCCCTCCCCCAGCCACTCCCGGCCCCAAATACCACTGTGTTCCCACTGATTTTAATGTTGGATGGAAATTACCAGTGATGCTGAACCCATTCTTGAATCCGTCCTGCTCCACCGCAAACATCCAGCCAATGATGCCTCCAATGGGCGCCAGAGGAAGCAGAGAGTAGCCCACAGGCTCGGGAATGGTGCTGATGGCCGTATAGGAACGCCCGTGGTTCATCACCACGTAAGAGTGCAGATCGGTGTTCTCAAAGATAACGGGGACCTGGCTTGTACCCACAAAGATCCTTCCTTTAACTTTGCCGTTGACTCGCTGTGGAGAGCCTGAACCACAAACAGAGGAAGGTATCAGTCACTTTCAAGGTCTGGAAGGACCTACACCTATTGGTAGACGGAGCAAAGCAAAAAAAAAAAAAAAAAGCAGCAGCTGTCCTTCCTGAGAGACTCGTGAGCATGTGCCACACAAGCCTTGGATATTCCAACCCTGCTACTCTATTCCACATGTCTGGAACCAGATGGTACAAAAGCCGGCTCAGGACCTGGTGCAGTAGCCTACCAGCTAAAATCCTTCCCTTGTATGCATCGAGATCCCATATGGGCCGGTTCTAATCCTGGCAGCTCCATTTCCCATCCAGCTCCCTGCTTGTGGCCTGGGAAAGCAGTCGAGGATGGCCCAAAGCCTTGGGACCCTGCACCCACATGGGAGACCTGGAAGAGGCTCCAGGCTCTTGGCTTCGGACTGGCTCAGCTCCAGCCATTGCAGCCACTTGGGGAGTGAATCAGCGAATGGAAGATTCTCCTCTCCTTCTCTCTGTATATCTAACTTTCCAATAAAAAATTAAAAATAAGTCTTAAAAAAATAAAAGAAAACAAAAAAACAAAAGCTGTCTCAATAGGGAGCCACTGTGTGACTGGGGAATTGTGCAGGGGGGGGTGGAGAGTGGTAAGAAGTAATCTCAGGAGAAGGGCAAGATCACAGGGGATCTAGAATGAAAAGGGCCACGTAGTTGGTCACTTATGTGAAAGGGACAGAATGAATCGTTTTGCTGGGAGAGCAGGGTCAACGGGATGGCCCCTTTCTGTGACATGCCTCAGGCTCTAAAATAGTCAGACTCTCTGGGGCTAGGCCTGGCAGGGGGCATCCTGGAACCTTATGGGAACCAGACCACACGTGGGCAGGGAAGACATCACAGGCAAGTGCTCTGAGCCAGGACCAGCTTGGTGAAAGCGGGCTTTTCTGTCACAGATTGTTCTGCTTACAAGAACTGGGAATGATGTGGTTGAGAACTGCTATGGTAAATGTGAACAATTTCTTAAGGAGGAGAATGATGAGAAGCAACATGTTAAGTGGCTATTTGAGACACCAGAGTCTCATATTGGAAGGCCTGTTCAGATCCAGACTACCCTGCTTCTCATCCAGCTTCCTGCTAATGTGCACCCTTGGAAGCAGTGATAATAGCTCAGGAGCATGGACCCCAGCCTATATGGGAGACCTGGATGAAGTTCTGCGATTTTGACTTTGACCTGGTCCCCACCTAGCTGTTGTGGGCACTTGAGTAAAACAGTTGACTGAAAATCTGTTTCTTTCTCCCTCTCCTTCAAATAAGGTGAAAATAACAATTTAAAAAGTTTTCCTAATACACTAACAGCATAAACCTACACAGGAGACAACTTATGCTTGCAAATTATGTTCATAATATGCATTAACACACATTTGGGGGCAAACTGCTACAGCAGTAACTCAAGGCAGTATGGTGAGCGTGTCTCTTCTAACCTATGCATATCTACTATGTTTGGCTATAAACAAATGTATTTATTATTATCTAATCAGGGAAAAAATGAATTGGCTCTTGTTGTATATATGACTCAGACATTCTGAGTCAAATTCTGAGTCAAGAAGATGGAACACAAAACCACACAGAAACTGTATACAAATGTTCTACACAGTATTACTAATAAATAAAAACATAATCAACTTAGCATGTTTATCAACTGATGAGTAGATAATCAAGATATGGAATATCCAACCACAGGGATATTATTTGGGATCAGAAAAGAATGAAATATTGACACATGCTGGGGCCAGCACAGTGGCATAGTAGCTTATGCCAATCTACATGGGGTGCTGACATCCCATATGGGTGCTGGTTTGAGTTTCAGCTGTTCTACTTCTGATCCAGCTCCCTGTTAATAAGCTTGGAAAAGCAGCAAAATATGGGCCAAGTCCTTGTGCTCCTGAACCCACGTGGGAGAACTGGAAGAAACTCTAGGCTCCTGGCTTTGAAGTGATACAGCTCTAGCTGCTATAGCCATTTGGAGACTGAACCAGCAGACAGCAGATCTTTCTCTATGTCTCCCCTTCTGTCTTTGTAAATTTGCCTCTGAAAAACAATAAATAAATATTTTTTAAAAGTAACATTTACACATGCTAAAACATGCATGAACTTTGAAAATATTATGCTAAATGAAACAAGCCAGATGCAAAAGGTTGCATATGGTGTGTTTCTACTTGTGTGAAATGTCCACAACAGGAAAACAAAGGCTGGGGGATTTCGGGGACTGAACAATGCTAATGGGCACAGCATATCCTTTTGGAGTGATGAAAAGAAATGGCTGAGAATCAGAAGTGATGGCTGAGCAATCGAATGGGTATAACAAAACTCACACAATTGACCACTTTAAAAAAGCGAAGACACTGGTGAAGATGTGCCATATGGGAGTCCTGGGGTCTGATGCCCAGCTTCCTGATAACACCAACCAACAAGACAGCAGTGGTGGCTCAGGCAATTCCTGCCACACACATGGGAGACCTGGATTGAGTTTCCAGATTCCAGCTTCAGCCAGGTTTAAGCCTAACAATTGTGGGCCTTCTGGGTATACATGTCAGGTCTCTGTCTGCCTGCCTCTCAAAGAAATTAAAATTTTCAGGGTATGTGAATCAGATCTCACAAAAACAAAACCTGAAGGAAGCAGTACAACAAAAGTGATCTTGGATTATTTAGGCTTGTTGTGGAACCTCTGCCATTATCACATGTGTCATTCATTTTCACAGACTCCAACTTGCCAGGAACATGGCTTTCACTTACTCTTTTTTTTTTTTTTTTTTTTTTTTAATTATTTATTATTTAACTTCAGTAATTACATTGTATTATGTGACACAGTTACATAGATACTTGGGTTCTCCCCACCCCTCCCCAAGGCTTTCACTTACTCTTGAAAGTTCTCTTCGCCTAGCAAATTTTCTTGAATAACCCTAGACAAATGGACTGGTAGCTGAGGGGCTTGCCCAGGTCCTGATGGCTTTTTGCTGTCTTCATACACCAGGATTGCTAAACAGAATTACTGGAAGCCCTGCATATTGTGTCATTACACCTGGGAATGCTGTGTTCATAACTAGCAAGTTAATAGCAAAAGAATGCATCTTGGGAACCAATGCAGAAACAGGCAGGCAAGCCAAGTGGAGGAAACTAAACAATTTTTTCCCATCAAATATTGAGCTAGAAAAAATTTTTTTTGGTATCAAGCATCCAACAAATATTTAAACCACAAAACAATTACACGGTGCAGGTATAATGTCTAAATATGTGACTGACCAGTTGGTCATAGCTGAGCTAACTGCCAAACACAAACTCTTCATCTTTTGAGAGCTCTTTTCTCTGGCATGGAAAGAGGTAATGAGATGATTCCTTAGGAATAAGCGTTTGCTGTGAATTTTTGGAAGGTCTGCACTGGGTGGGAGGGGGAGAGAAAGCCAAGGCCCAAAGACACAAAGGCACACTGTCCCTGGGGTGATGCACTTTGGAAGAAAACAGAAAACACTTTAAAGATGTTGAAATCATCCCCCCAAATAGAAGGAGCATGCTCAATTTTCATTCATTGCTAAAGCTAAGATTTAAAAAATACTCACTTTATCTGCCTATGACCCAGAAGGAAGCAAGTTTTTGTTTTTAGCTAATTAAGATGATAATGACTTAACTGTTACAATGGCAGGGAATCTCAGAAACAGCAAAGGGTCCTCCAATGGCGTTTTATTGAGTTAAACTTTGCACAGTCATGGGAAGTTTGCCTTTAAACACACAAGATAAATGACCTATGATGCATAAGACAATTTTTCTGCATATGAAGGCGCAGATGTCTAACATAATGGGGCTTGAGTTGCTTCATTTTTGTTTTTGCTTCGTTTGCATTCTAGTATGTGCTTCTGATCTTGCACAGGAAACTCTCTAGACCTGCACAGAAAGGATTCTTCTCACCTTCTGAGAACATAAAACCTGATGCTTTAAAATTATTTAGGTATTCATAAAGTTGTTTTATTTTACTTAAAAGGCAGAAGTTAAGAGAGTGCTAGTTCCCTCCAATGCCTGGCTCTCTCAAATAACTGCAGCAGTAGGCACTGAGCCAGCTGAAGCCAAAACTGGGAACACTCTATGGCTCTCCACATGGGTTGATAGGAACACAAGGTCTTGGGCCAACATCTGCTGTCTCCTGGGATTTGTATCAGCAGAAAACTGGAATCAGGAGTAGAGCTGGGACCTGAACCCAGGCACTCAGATGAGATGCAGGTACCCCCAGCAGTGTCTTAATCACTATGCCAAAACTCCATCCAGGACCTGGGTCTTTTGAGGGCATAGTTTAGAACAAAGGTGTGTGCACTATCAAATGCACTTTGGAGTTAGCACCACAGGGAGTCTGGTGCAACACCCCTTCTGATCTATAACATCTTTCCTCTAATGGATTTCAGAGGCTCAGGAAAGGGAAAACAGAGAAGCATGGTAACTGGAATACCCTTGACCCACAGCCTTCTGGTGAGCCAGCAGATGTCTCTAAAATAATCCAAAAATTTTAAAGCACCAGTCACCCCCACTCCCCCAGATCCCACAGATGGAACACAAGCCAGCAGCTTACCTTCTGCAACACACTGCCTGCCATTGCCCGTGTAGCCAGCCACGCAGCTGCAGCAGAAGCCGGTAGTGTAGTCCCTGCACTCTGCATGCACCGAGCATTGGTGTCGGTTGTTGGCACACGTCTGACGGGAGTCTGTGTTGTAGCTGAAGACTGTTCCCCAAAACACAAGGACACACTGGTGAGCACTCTGGCACCTTGGGCCTCAGTGCCCTTGAGCTCTGCAGGAAGTCACCTCTGCTAGGCAAGTCTCACCACAACACATTGAAATCTATCACATGGAACTGCTTAGCTACCAATGTGCCTCCATCACCCAAACCTCTGAGGCAGAGAGCCTACAGGGGACAGAGAAATCAAAGCGGGGAGTTCTTAAAATCTGCTGTGATCCAGCAACCTGAACGACTGTCACTCAACAGCATGCATACACTGGTGTTCCCATAATGTAGTCAACACAATCAGCTTCATGCTTCTGGGGAGCTTGAAATATATTTTTTAATGATCTCTTTTGTGGTAGAACACATGTAGTAACAGAACATTTGCCATTTTAACAACCTTTTCATTTCTTTCCCCTCAGGGTAAGCTCGTACACTCCAGCTCATCAAAATGAATCCCTGAGTCACACCTGCCCTAAAAAGCTTTAACCCAAGACACAAAGAGAAGTTTTGCCTATTTAAAATTTACCTCTCAAATTCACTTACTAAAATCATGAACTTACTCATGGGATCTCAATTCTAGAGCAAATTCACCTGGAAGGAAATTACCAAGCACAAGAGGGGGCGAATCAGAGAGAGAAGAGTAATTCTGTTCATAACCAGCTATGAAGAGCCAACGTAAAAGCAAATCTTAGCCTAGGTAGATTCTGGTAGTCCTGCAAACACCAAAGGGAACACCCCGTGTATATGAAGAGGCACTCGAGGGGCTCAAAACTGAATTCGTGTGACACTCCTGATCGCACAAGCCCCAGCTGTGGGCCCAGCTGGGTCTGTGAGGGACTATTTCAATGCCACTCACTACAGAAGACTGATCTTTCCAATAAACACAGTGAAGCCTTGAACAGAGGGACAGAAGCACATCTATTCCAGATACATGTGGGCTCAAGTTTAGGTTTCTTCAGCCTCAACATCACCACAAAATTGTTATGGTTACTGATTATGTGAATAGCTTCACAGGTGAGAATGTCAGAAACATCTAAGCAAGGGTGGGAACAGGGTAAGACTCAAAGCTCAGTATCTGCAAGTGACAATGTCCAACACTTCTGGGGGAGATGACTCTGAAAGCAAAGGCAGAGTACCAGTGGCTGACAAATGTCGGCACCACCCCAGGAGGCAGGGTGAATGATGTGACCCACATCCCAGTTCTCAGATTATGCACCTCAGACATGAGCGCACGACCCAGTAAGCATCCAGCTTGTCCTCTGAATGCTCAATAAGAACAAACATGGTGTGGGTACTGCTGAGAGATCAAACAGAACAAGTAGGGAAGAAAGAAAATGGGTGAATAATGCAGGGTGCAGTGGGGCTCTTGAGATCACTTCCTGGGAGAAGTAGTAGGCTCCTGGTGAGCCTAGCTACAGATCTACACCAACCTGCTTACGTGACTCTTATGAGGTTATATGGCAACCCAAAGAGGAAAAAAAATAGTAAGCACAGTTTAGTTTGATTCTCTCTTTATAAGAACAATTAAAGTATACTGGAGTTCAAATAATAGAATAAGATTGTCTTAGAAGATACACCCAAAAGCTATCTTTCAGAAAAGGGGAACTGCTTATTTTGTATTTTTGAGGCTTTATAAACAAACTCTGAAACTGACCTAGCCTGGGAGGAAAAATAATCAACCAGTCTCGTTCCCCAACAAGAGGAAATAAATGCCAAAGATAAGCTGTGTTAAGAGCCAAAGGAACTTCTAACGTGTTGTTTCAGGTGGGTGACCGTGTTTCTGATCTTAGACATTTCAAATAAGAAAATCTGACTTCCAAAGTAATTTTGAAGCACAATTCTCTTCCAGACAGTCAGAATGGAGAACTGGGAAACTGGAAAATGGACACATGCAGCAGTCCCCACAACCACAGGCCAGCTCCCCAAACATCACTGTTTCTCTGAAATCATCAGGGTGACACACCAATGTTGGCTGACTGCGAGAGGTCAGCCTCTACTTCCCAAGTTCTCATCCTTCCCAACCACCATACGATGCACACACTGACAGCCCCTCGCAGTACTCCTGCACCTTAACACCCAAGTGCCTGAGAACCTTACCAGACCCATGGTCTTACCGACTCCTGTTTCCTCGACTTCATCCACATCTATGACCTGTGGGTGCTGCTGGGAAAACTTCTCCACTGGCAACTGGAAAGATCTGGTCCTCTCTGTGGGAGGCCCAGGGGATCTCTCAGTAACCACGTGACGTGGGGAGATGACACTGGGCACGCTGTGCGCATCACTGTCTCCCCTTCTCGAAGTCTCATAAGGGAAGGATTGGGTGGTAGCATCTTCCAAGCCCAGATGAGTGGTGACTAGGTCATAATCTTCATCCTCCTCCTCATCGTACTCTTCTCCATTGCTGGGTCCGAGGTTCACGTCTGCAGGGACCACGCCATTGGCCGTCGCGGGACTCCCAATCTCAAACACCCAGACACCCTTCTGCCCAGAGTTGCTGCTCCTAGGGAGAAGAGTAGGCTTTTTGGAAACAGGCCAGCAGCCACAAATTGCCACAGTTAACCAAGATAAAGTCACCCCTGAGAAATCCACATTGATCTGAAAGCCATCACTGCTTCTACCTGTAGCAAGAGCTGGAGACTGGGAAAGTTGGTCCGGGGCTTTTTTGGGGGAGGAGGGGGCAGTGTTCAATGGGCACAACACCAGCAAGGGCTCACCTACAGCCACTCCAGGGCTCTGCTCAAGGGCCACATCAGAACTTAGAATGTTACTTACACTGATCACTGGTTATATTCTCCACCTTAGGAGGTAAGGTAGCTCACAGGACTGAAGGTGACTTTGGACTGCAGTCATTCATGTTCTCCACTATTCTTTCCGTGACAGGAAGCGATGTGAGAAACAATACAATGATCTTTGTCCCGGTTCCTGACAAAGCATTCCAAGTACTCCTTAAACCCTTGCAATTTGCAAAGTGATAAGAGTGACTTTTGTATTCTAATAATTTGGCTGGTGACTGGGCGCCCCTAGAAAGCTTTAGGATAAAGCCTGGTGGACAGATAGACCAAGCCAGGATTGTAAAGTTATACGGTTCAAGACCTCTACCTCCCACCTCCAAGGAGGAAAGAGGTGGTGAATGAAGATGGAGGCCATCACTAATGCCAATGATTCTGTTTAATGAGCTATCCATAAACACCCCAAATGACAGGGCTTCAAGAATTGCTAGGATGGTGAACACATAGAGGTACTAAGAGGGAGGTTCTGTGGGGTGGGCATCATGGCGTAGCCAGTAAAGCCCCCTCCTGAGACATCAGAGTTCCATATAAAATCAGAGTTCTATATGATTCCAGGCGATCCAGTCCCTGCTAAGGTACCTGGAGAAGCATCAGAAGATGGCCCATGTGCATGGAGCCCTGCACACACGTGGGAGACCTGGGACAAGGTCTGGATTACTAGCCTCAGCTATTGCAGCCATTTTAGAGAGTGAATCAGCAGATGGAACATCTCTCTCTCCCTTTCTCTGTAACTGTGCCTTTCAAATAAATAAAAATAAATCCATAAAAAACAACTAAGAGGATGGAGCCTCTGGACTGGCATGGAAGTGCTATTCTTTCCCCCATACTTTGCCCTAGTCACCCTGTCTGTCAGTTGTTCCTGAGTTATATCTTTATATTGAGTTGGCAACAGTATGTAAGGCACGTTCCTGAGTTCTGTGAGCTGTCTTAGCAACAACTATCAAATAGGAGGACTGGGTCATGGAAACCCCTGGGTCATGGAAACCCCCAGGTTTGTAACTGGTTAGTCTGAAACACAGGTTGAACTACAGAGCTTGCAACTGGCACGTGAAATAGAGTTGGTCTTGTAGGGCTGAGTCCTTGATCTGCGGGGTCTGCGCTAAGTCCAGAAGTCAGTGCCAGGACTAAGGGAGTAGTCAGACACCCAGCTGAATTTAAGTTGGAGAATTTGTGTGTATAAGCATAAGAAACAACATCTTTGGTTTCAGAAATGCTGTGTGACCAGTGCAAACATGGTTTATTAGAAATCCCATTGCCAATGACTGCAGAATCTTGGATAGGTCTCAGTTTACCTTATTGTGACTAAAGAGAATGGTAAAAAGCAAATTCTAAAGCAAAATGAAAAAAAAATTCACAACAATAAAATCACAATAGAATAATCCTGATCTCTACTTCTTGCTGCATCATTTTTACTGTTCTTATGAATATGTGGCTGGAAGTGTTTTCACACAAAGTTATATACAATGATCGGGTCACCACTCCGTGGAAGCTGCTGAGTCAAAACCTAGAGTGGTCTAGGAGACAGGAAATCTGTCTTTCGAGAACTCAGGTACTGTGGCATGGGAAACTGGACCAGTTCATCAGAGTTAGTTATTACATTTTTAGGAAATTTGAAAGTCAGGGTTAAACATAGTCAGTTATTAAACATAATCAAATCAATTATATTTTCAAGGGTGAGAAATAAAAATCATCATGTCCTAAATATTTCACTATCATTTTCTTGAAGGTTATTGTACCTTTATAGTGAGAATATATATACTGGGGCATCTTTTCTTTATTCTTCACTGACTAACATGACATTAGCAACTTAAAAATGACCATAGTAGGAGTAGAAATAGGCAAATGCTGTACATCAGGGCTCTGTAAAACTGCTCATTAAAGGTTTATCGATACATCAATAAGCAACTGACAGAGGAAGCCTTATGCTAGATTTGCTGATATGAAATTGGGAGGGTAGATTTAAAAGAATGAGAGATGAAAGGTTTAAAAAAGCTAGATTTAGCTGTTTTCCCTTTTGACAAAATCTACAGAATAGCCTGTTAGTGCTGTTCGATTGAACACTAGTCAGTACTTAGTGCAGGGTGAAATGGCTTCCTTAGCCTTGGGTTCACAAGCAGGAGACAGAATTTACTAATCTTTATCTCTTATGTATATTAGAGAGTCTTAAATGAGGATATCTAAAAAATAGCATAAATGCTCATTCTAGGAGTATATTCCCTTAAACACATCAGAAAAAAAAGTACTTCATATTTACAACAGCTATATACAAGATTTAAATCTATAGGAACACTTAAGACAAGATCTATAAAATCTATTACATAATCCTTGATAACAAAAGAATAACATTAAGAGGAGACACTATTGAAATTTTTTAAAAAGAAGCATACTTGACCAAATTCTCAATTGATTCTCTGTCATTAGCAAATATATTATATGTTCCATTGCTCTTCCATAAGAATCCCACTAAACCTTGACTGAATGCCACCATTGCAGGGACTTGGTTCTCTTCCTTCTTTGAGAATGTCTTATAGAACTGCAGGCCGTCTTCAGGATAAAGGAAAATGGCGTAGGAACTAGATTCAGAGGAGGCCAGAACAGCCTGGAACGTGTTTCTCTGTGAAGATGAGTTAAAAGTCAGTTACTAAGGAAAATATCTGCAGATCCTAAACTGTGTTACACAGCAGACTACCTCCTGGAAGTGCTCTACAGATACAGCAAGTCTCACCCAGCTCTAAAAGAAACACCTGTGCAGCGTGGACTGCGTGCTCCAGGACAGCGCCCACTGAAGTACCCTTAAAGCTAGGTCAACATGAAATTTCCTGATTCATGAAGGAAAATCCTCTGCATAAGTGGGACTATGGTTAACCAAAAATAATACAGATGGATCCTCCCATGGATGGGGAATCTTTTTTTCTGCCAAGAGCAATGTGGATATTTATAATATCATTCAGAGGCCACATAAAATTATCAACCTAAAATTAGCCTGCTACAGATCGCTGCATTTTGAAACCTACCTGCGATTGCCTGGGCAGAGTCTCACTTGACATGCATGCCTTATATGGTCCATGAGCTGGATGTTCTTCATCCCTTCTAGATGGTAGCCTAAGTCTCATGCAACTCAGAAAATTCTAACCAATAGAATCTGTTTCCATTGCCATTAAACACATATAGCCACATTCACCATGAAGCAAATATTTATTGAGTACCACCAAAACTCACCCCTCTCCCCAAAATGAGACTGAGAGAAAATAGAGCAGAGTTCACACCTGTGTTCTACACAGGTGGCTCTGGGCATGCTACTGAGCTCACTAATCTTCAATTTTTGTCTCTGTGAAATAGAGATAAAATCACCTACTTAGTAGTAATGTTGGGAAAACCATGAAAAGTTAAT
This sequence comes from Ochotona princeps, assembly GCF_030435755.1. Classification (NCBI taxonomy): domain Eukaryota; kingdom Metazoa; phylum Chordata; class Mammalia; order Lagomorpha; family Ochotonidae; genus Ochotona; species Ochotona princeps. The sequence continues at coordinate 44,313,013 of NC_080841.1, forward strand.
ACATGAGGGGCTGGGTACAAAGACGTATTCCTCAAATGGCAGTATCTTCACTACATACCATGCATTGCCCTGAGTTCTGTGGATATGAATAGGAAAGACCCATGGTCCCTGCCCTGGAGAACCTATAGTCCAGGATGGAAGACTGACATATGAACCAACTGCACAACTCTATAGCAGTTATGTACTTCATTTTTAACCCATCATTTAATAGTAAGAACTTCTCTATTTATTTAGAAGCTATCTTTTCACTAACTGCCATCTCATGTAAGGGCAGTCAGAGAGGTCACATTTGTTTACCCTATTCTGACCATGGGGAATTTTTTTTTTCTATCATGGAAACTCAGATTTCTACAGCCTTGCCAATAAGCTTTTGGAAGCTATAGACCTGTAATGGCCATCCTGCCAGATTTTGCTTTGGGCTTCCTCTGTTAATCAATAATTCAGGCACAAAGTGCACAAGAATACATCAAGCCAAAAGAACAAAGAGTACAACACCAATTCAAGTTCAGTGGAACTTGAACCTGAGCAAGTGCTTACCTTGCCTTCTTGGATAGGGTCTTTGTTGGGCCCTTGGTAGGCAGCCACAGATTCCCAGGTGACAACCACCACACTATTGGGCTGAAAAACAACCTCTGGGAACCCTCTCTGGACACATTCCGCTGCTAGCTGAATGACGGAGGGGGATAAGTCTTCACGATAATAAACCTTCCCGAGGCCATCTGTAGTGTCCAAGTCTGCCAGGAAGGGTGCAACTGCGCCAAAGGTTGGTGGGAAGAGCCCAGGATGGGATTCCTTGGCTGGGGGTTCACTCATGGTAATGATGCCGTTGGTGGTGACCTGTACGAAACCAAGTGTGGTTAAAGACAATGCAGAAATAACTTCTTTCTCAGAAGTCCTGGGCACCGACTTGCAGGTGCTGACACAGGTGCCCATGGATGCAAAACACAGTGGGATCAGACAGTCTCAGGGCCCACACTGCAAAACCAGTCTTTGTCTATGCAAGATGGGCTGGCTGAAGAAGCAAGACAACATCACTTGGCCATTTGCTGGTTGGGGAAACCTTGAGCTAGTACTCATCACATTTCTTCATCTCTGCCCTCCTAACCTCAAATAAAATGATAAGAATAAGAGTGCTTTGTTTGCTGCCATGCATTATTAAAACATAAGTCATTATAAAAGTCTTAATTAATTTACATTATAAACAGAAGGAATCAATCATTCCATATCAGGGAATATGCTAGGTACTAAGGGTACAAAAACATGTTGAACTCAGTTCCTTTCTTCAAAGAACCCACAATCCAGGTGAGGAGAAAGGCTCACACGAATGATGATACAAACAAGTGTCAAGAAACAAAAGTGGGCACCTCAGCTATACGTTGGCAGCGAAATACTGGACAAATGGAGACTCTATGATGGACTATGTCAATCAGTGGATTCTTCAACAATCTCATCGTGCCTGGAGTGGCGAGATTGGCAGCGATTCATAACTGGTGAACTATCAAAACCACTTGAGCAAGTATCTCAGAGCATGCCCCACATCTGGGACCTGGAATGGGTGGGAGACTGGGTGGGGCTTCTCCCTCAATATTCCCTTTACCTCAGATATATGAAGGAAACAATAGGGAAATAATAGTCTTACCCACTTCCTATAGCCCTTGTACCTTTTTAACCCTAATTAACAATGTAAAGATTGTCAAAAATATAATAAAAAAATAAAAAGAAAAAGAAAATTAATCATTGATGGAAAAAAAAAAGAAACAAAGGTGGGGCCAGTGTTACGGCACAGCCAGTTAAGCAGCCATGTGCAATGCCAACATCTCACTTGGGCACTGGTGTGACTCCCAGTTGATCCACTTTCAAACCAGTTCCCTATTAGTGTCCCTGGGAAAGCTGCTAAGGATGGCCCAGGTACTTGGGCCCCTGAACCCATGTGAAAGACCGGATGGAGTTCCAAGCTCCTGGCTTCAGACTGGCCTACCCCCAGCCACTGTGGTCATGTGGTGAGTGAATCACGATGGAAGATGTTTTTTCTTTCTCTCCTCCTCTCTGCATATCTGACTTTCCAAAATAAATAAATCTTTAAAAAAGAAAAAGACTAGGGACTGCTAATATACACATTTTTATGATGGGGGAAATTGATTAAATCATTAATTTGGCCTAACTTATCTAATTAAAATGTGACAACACAGGTCATTGAACCCAGAGTGCCTGACCCCAAAGTTGGCTAATTCACTGCTTGGACAACTTTCTGGAAATCAGTTACAAATGCCCACAAAAAAATTAGTGCTACTGCTGTTACTCAGCTAAAACCCATGCCTCCTGAAGAAAGGAGACACTGAAGGATGGTGGCCCCATAGCTGTCAGGGCCCCTGGACCTGCAACAAGTTCATGCTAATGAGTGAAGCTGGACCCCAGCCCCACTTTCTTGTTACCGTGCAATCCACTGATGACCCAGACTTCACTGCAGTGATCCTTAACACTTAGAGAATTCGTGAAGTTGAAGGAAAAAAAAGGCCCTAATCAAGTGGAATGGCACCTAATGCTACTCTTTGAAAGGCTGCAACCTGGACACACAAAGAGCTGAGAGTGACTCTCCACTCAGCTGTCCAGAGCTGATGAAATGGGCTGTGGGTTTTCCAGTGCCATGATTTTTACCTCTCCTCCTCCCACAGCCTTCATCCTTTCAGTCACTTCACACCTCATTACCAGAGGATGGGTCAGGGCACCATTTGGTGACTTTAAGAGAACCTGGCAAAATGGTCCAGTGAGGTTGGAGATTGGAGGGAGGAGGGCAGGAAAAGAAACCAAGGTTTGAGAATCAAACATGTACTCAACAAAAATCTCTTTTGACCGAACTTTATGGGCTGTTAACTGTTTAGGTGGCAGATTTTTCCATCATCACCTCACATCAGTAAGACTTCCTGGGATAGGCTACAGAGATGGAAGGCAGGCAAAGAGCTTCACGGAGCTGGTCTCTCAGTGCCAAACATCCCAAGCGGGCTGGTGTGTGGGAGCGTGGGAACGGCTCACTTTCTCAAGCCTGTGGTGTTGGCAGCAAGTGGCTGCTAGCGGGAAGCGAGCACACGGAGGCCATGTACAGACGACTGAGCCTAATAGCCGTTTGTCAGTGAAACTTAAATTGGTCCAACAAATTTGTACATGCTCCCAGTGTCTGCTAGGCTTTAAGATCTGGGCACTGAAATGCTTCTGTTTGCACAGGGAAGGTCGTAGGAACCAAGTTTTGACAGGCATCACGTCACCCCACCCCCCATGCTTTGGACAAAGATCTTGCACCCCACAGTGGCAGTAGAATTGCTGGGAAAAACTTCTCAGCCAATTTCACTACACAATCAATTTGATCGCATGTGGTCACAAAGAAACAGAACTTTTTGGATAAAAGTAATATATAGCAGAATAGTCACCAGTTCTGCTGGATTCTTAGCTTTAAACTTTTCCCTGACAAACTCCCCCCTCTCCACCCCAGGAGAACCAAAAATATCAAACTTAATGAAGATTTGAGATTTATTTGAGATTTATTTGTAAGGTCCCTCAAGTGCATGATGCTCCCAATGAGCCTTGCTCCTTGTCTCCATTTTCTGAAAGTATTTGAAGACAGACTGCTATTCCATAGCACCCACAAAAATTAACCACAAAATGGCTTAAAGACTTAAATGTAAGCTCTGAAACCATGATGCTCACAGAAGAAGGCATAGGGAAAAAAGTTCCTCAGCACTGGTCTTGGCAATGATGTTTTGGACACACATCAAAACCCAGGCAACAAAAGCAACAACAAACCAGCAAGGTTCCATGATTGTCTTTGCATCCCCTTCTTCCCCAGACTCGCCCACTGCTCCTTGCTCCATCCTTGCCACGCCCTTTGTGGGAATCCAAGGCCATCAGCTGCACAGGCCACACTTGGCTGCGTTGATGAGCGGAGGATGCTGGCAAACACAGATTTAGCAACTTATCAAAAGTAACAGAGCCTTGAGGTGTCCCCTTGCAGTGTCAAGGGTCCAGAAAGAACCAATGTGTATACATAAGGATTGCACAGCGATCACCAGTGATCCCCTCACTTGTGCTGGTTAAGGAATGTCACAATTGGCCAGCCTTTAGTTTTTATATGAATGTTGGTAAGGCTAGAGCAGAACCACGTGCACTAGAACAAATGTCTCCAGCTTTATCATGGTGTTTCACTTAAGAAACTATTACATGCTCTTGATACTATGGTGCACACTGCTTTGAAAACAATTTATTGGCTTCAACCCTTGGCAAAGTTTCATTTCTCTTTGTGATGTCCTCCTGATTTCCTATGGGATGTTTATCACTCATTCCTTTACATCTGCCCCTTGCTCCAACTTTTACAGTTAGCATCTTAGAACCCTGACTCCCAAGGGTGCCAGTATGTTCCTTGCTATAGGTCATTTTGCAAAAGCCATCCTGGACTGAATGTGCTCATGAAGAAGTCCATCTTCCTCATGAATGACCTAAGGATAATAATTAGTTAGGACAATAATTTGTTAAAAGAACTAATCCTAAGCATTTTACCATGACACACACTAACTACATATTGCCTTTGTGAGGCTCTCGTTGAATCTGCATAGGGAGTCAAAACCTCTTTTTTGAGGAGCAGCTGATTCCACCCTGTCGATCAAATGCAAATATTGAAAGCTCATGTACAATGCCAGTGGACAATGGGAAAAAGTTCATTTGGCAAAGTTAAACTTCAGTGTAGTCTGTTACTAGCATGACTTAAAGCCCTTCTACCGAACACATCCACCCACTCACCCCAGGCACTACAGTAAACAATTCAGCTTTTCATCTGGCTGCCTTAGGGCAGAACATGTCAATTATATCACAAAAGACTGGGGTGAAAATGCCAAGCACCACGTGGTCAACAGCTGGAACCACTTAGGCACGATTGTTTCAACCCAGCTGACAAGCCAGAGATGAGCAGAGCCGCTAACTCACAATGGAGGGGTGTTTCTCCACAGAAATCACTTGTGTCTCCATTTCATCTGTAATGGGAACTCACAACAACTTGAATTACTGTCTAAACACAGATATGCAGTAAATTAAAACTTCTGTTAGAATCTCTGATATTCCAAAGCACACCAAAAAAGTCAAACAGCAGCCATCTCTTTTTCAAAGGCAGAAATAAGCCTCCTAGTCCTTTGGGCAGAAAGCAGCCTGCGATAGTTGGAGAAAGCATTCCTCCAAAACACGTGCGGCTGGGGAACGCTGGAGGCACACACAAATAAGAAACAAGCAGGGCTTAAGAAACACAAACAGCTGTGCTAAGAAGACAATGAAACTTAAAAAGCAGACTCCATGGGTGGGAGCAGTGGGAACTTACTGTAAAGTAATTTAGAGTAAACAATGGAAACGCAACAAACATTAGCTTTGGCTAAGGTTAAGATGATTTACTGAGGCTGTTTCCATTTTTTTAAATTTAATGAGACAGACATTTAACACAATCATCCTCCAGCTCACATACATGAAACAGACAAGGACATGACAAGAAACTTAGTTTAGCTTAATGTCACATTGTCAGCAGTGGGCCAGACTCTTTATGTTCTATTTGATTATATAGCTTTAGGAAAAGGAGTGGGGTAGTCATGAAAGCTGCAAACTTCTGTGCAACATCTTCATGGTAAGTAATTAGACATATGAAAAAAAAAAAGGAGTTAAGAAAAGGGAAACTTGAAAAAGAAATCTAGTTAATAGCTAAATCCATGACACAATCAAAGTGGGAATTGATTAACTTCAGCTTAGATACCAAAGGTGGACGTGGGACCCAATCTACTTGCATGGAACTTGAGAGTTTGTAAAGCATTTTAACTCCAGTTATCTCACTAAACCTGGCAGAGTGAGCACTGATATCATCTTCATTCTTTCAGAAAAAGAATTTCAGTTTATATCACTAAGATCAAGTGCCAGAACAAAACCCACAAATCCACACTGCAAATGTTTTAACCCCACAATGTCCGAGAAGTAGCTGACTTGAATTAGAAACTGATACAAAAGGATTAGCAAATAAAGATGTTAGAATGACCTCATTAAAAATAAGTCAACATTTTCACCTTAATCTAGTTAATGCTTAGTGAGAGACTGGTTCAGTTACCCATCTCTTCTGCACGAAACTTCTACCTGATATTGCCTCCTAACATTTAAAAATTATTGAGGTCTTTGAATTTTAATTACCGGTGTGTCTATCAAACAAAAGGTAAAAGTATCCTTGAGCGTTCCACACTTTAAGATCAGCAAAGATAGGAAAAGAACCTTATCCCAACCCTCAACCTCTGGGAAAGCACACTGGTGCCCTAAGGTTAGTATCAGAAATCACAGAAAAATCAAGCATGTATCTTCCTTTCCAGAAGGAACCACAGCTCCTTGTAACCTAAAAGCCAAAGAAGAGAGGTTTTTGTTTAAGGAATACACCAGCTAATGACTGTAGAATGAAATAAACAACCACACAAACAAAAGGAAACATCATTTTGCAACCCTAAATTCATCATTGATTTGGGCAAAGGTCATCAATGGATGCTAAAACCATTTGATGAAAGGTTGGTAGGCAAGGAAATTGTTGATAGAGCCAAGCACAACTCCAATGCTTGCATGTTGAGCAAAATCAGGGGAAAAACAGCTTGACACAATCTGGCTGCGGGCATCTTAACACCAGTTATTAATCACAGCATGGTTAACAGACAAAGCAGTAAACAGACATCACTTGCCTCCTCATGTTTACATCATGAAGTATCCTTATTAGTGAGTGCATAACCTATTAAAATATGAAAGGACAAATGGGTCAATTAAAAAGGAAACAAGGATTTGAATAGACATGTCTTGAAAGAAAATATACAAATGTCCAAAGAATCCATCTGAAGATATTCAACATCATTAGCCACACCAAAGAATTCAAATCAAAGCTATAAGACACTACTCCAAATTCACCATGATACTTCTAAAAAGTGGGAAATAACAAGTGTTTGTAAAGATGCAGAGAAATTGGAATCCTCACACATTGTTGGCATGAGTTAGGAAGGCACAGTCCCTTTGGAAAACAGCCAGACAGTTCCTCAAAATGCTAAACAGAGTTACTGTTGGCCTAGCAATTCCACCTCTAGGTATGAACAGTACTAAATAACTAAAAGCAAATGTCCACACAGAAGTTTGTACGTAAAGTGTTCACAGCAGCATTTTCTGTAACAGTCAAAAAGTAGAAACGGCCCAGATGATCATTAACTTACCAACGAACAAAATGGGACTAGCCACAATGAAATATTATTCAGCCATAAAAGAATGCAGTCCTGATATGTGCTGCAAGGTGGATCACATGTCTAGTCCCAAAAGATCACGTTATGTAATTCCAGTCATATGAAGTGTGCAGAATGGGCACACTTAGACATAAATAAGCTAGTGAGCCTGAGGTGAGGAGGGAGGAGTGGGAAGTTGAGAGGGAATGGATCTGGGATTTGTTTTGTTGGTAATAAAATTTTCTGGAATTAGTAGTGATGATAATTTCACAGCTCTGAACAGATTAATAATCACTGAGTTATGATCTTTCAAAGAGTGAATTTTATGATGTAGAAATTACCGCTCAATAAAGTTTTTACTTAAGAATCAAGGAATTAAAACAGGTAAATGAAATAAGAAAGAGAAATACATGTCTGCATATTTGAGAATCTCTCTGCAAGATTTCAAGAATCATAAGCAAGACCTACTTTTATAATCAGGTGTAAGATAACAAAACAATTTTAATTACATACTGAGTTCATAGAAATGAATGGTTCTTGTTGTCATTAAATGTAAAAGTAGGGAGGCTACTCTGCTTTTACAGATCAGATTCCAACCAGGGGCTGCTCTGCAGGCAGCTTATGCACAGCATCTCGGGGATACCTCTCGCTTGCCCAAGTCCTAGAGTGCACTTGGCCTTGTTCCTTACCACAGTAGGATGACCTGGTCAGGCTAGGACTAATCTCATCACCTGTGGACCTCAAGGACCACCATGACTAAACAGAGAAGGAATGTACCAGTTTAGTCACAAGCTTCAGCACATGGCCATCTACGAACTTGTAACAGCTACACCCTCCTGAAAAACTTGACAGCAACCTCATTCCACAGGACAGCAGCTTAGTAGATGTGAGACTTCTACCTCCTCATCTTCTCTAAGACTTAACTTTTTTTTTCTTTTTGTTTTGTTTTTTTTTTAAGATTTATTTATTTCAAAGGCAGAATTACAGAGAGAATTTTTCTATCTGTTATATCTGCTAATTCACTCCCCATATGGCTGTAATAGCTCTGATGCTGAGTGTATACATACAAAAAAGTTTTAGCTATTTACTTTCACCCATGTGAAAGATGGCAAAAGTGAGACTGACAGAGACATCTCCCATTTACTGGCTCACTCTCCAAATGCCAGGTCAAAGCCAGGAGCTCCATCCAGGCCTCCCTTCTAGTGGCAGGGACCGAGTGCTTAAGCCATCATTTGCTGCCTCCCAGGACATGCATTAGCAGGAAGCTGGGTGGAAAGCGGAACTCAAACTTAGGCACCCCAGTATGGGATGTGGGTCTCACAAAGCAGTTGCTCAAGCTGCTGTGCCACAATGCCCACCCATGAAAGGATTCTGACAAGCCCCTCAGCTCAGTGTCAGTTCCCTTCCCTGTACCGAGGCTTATCATATCTCCCACCTGAGCTACTTCCCAGGGCTGCTGCATGACTCAGGTGAGATATTACGAGTCTCTTAATGGCTACCCACTGTTTCACAGAATCAAGTTAAAAACCCTGGCAGTCTTTCTTTGTTCAACGAAAGCACCCAGCATGTCCACAGGCACTTCCCTGAGTGTGACCAGCTCTCATGGGACTTAGACTCCCCAGGGGAAGACAGGCAACAAACACATAAATAAAGGAGCAAAGCAGCAGCAGGGTTTTGTCAACTCTGTGATGCAAAGGGGCCACTGGTACAACTCAAGAGGCTGGCAGAGGGCAGAGGACAGAGGCCTGATGAAGTCACAGCCCTGGGAAGATGGGGCGTGCAACCCTGGCAGAGGCAAGAGAAGCACCAAGACCTGGAGGGACATGCTGGCTGGGACTTAGTGAGCTGAAGCCAGGTAGTTGTGCAGCAAGACATGAGGGTGGAGGGACTGGGTCAGATTAGGATTTGCAGAGGAGTTGGGAATCCATTAAGCACCAAGGAAAACTCTTGGAAGGTTGCAGGTTGGCAGATGAGATCTGAGTTACAAGTTATCTCCAGCACTGTGTAGCTCACCAAGTTCATCTGGCTCATGTTCCCCTTGGCTTCCCTACCCTAGCATAGGCCAAATTCCTGCTACTTACACTCCACAGGGTCTCACACACAACTATGCCTCCTCATCTTCCCACACAGCTAATCTGGAGTCATCGCATTGCTCCAGCTCTGTTGAAGAAGGTTCTCCAGACCCTTCACCACAATATAGCCTCTCTCTGGATCTCTTGCTCAGGGCACACCGCAAGGGCAGCTGGTATAATTACTGGCTTACTGTCCATGTTCCTCACTAGACCATAAACCCGGTGAGGGCAGAAACCACACTGATCTGGTTTTCAAGCTCTAGTCTCCAAAACCTAACACCGTATCTGGCATATCAGGTAACACATTAAATACCTATGGAGTGAATAAATGATGGATTTCCACATTGGACTGCATTGTACAAAAAGTGATACTTGGACCTGGTGCGATGGCTCAATAACTAAATCCTCACCTTGCAAACACCAGGAACCCATATGGGTGCCAGTTCATGCCCCAGTTGCTCCACTTCCCATCCAGCTCCCTGATTACAGCCTGGGGAAGCAGCAGAAGACGGCCAAAACCTTGGGACCCTGCACCTGTGTGGAAGACCTGGAAGAAACTCATGGCTTCAGATCAACTCAGCTTTCAGACCATTGTAGCCACAGGGGAGTGAAATATCGGGTGCAAGATCTTTCTGTTCCTCCTTTTCTCTGTAACTCTGATCTGCCTTTCCAATAAAAATAAATCTTAAAAAAAAAAAGCATCTGACATTTAGTGCCCTGAAAAAGTCAATAAAAGTCAATGAGATTTGCTCGTCATCTAGTCAGTCAAGTATATGATGGACCTAAGAGATAATCCTGTGGATTATCTTCATTTTGTAAATAAAGGGCCAAAGTAACAGTAGGCTGAAAATGTAATCATTTTACCTGGATTATCACTTGGGCACTGTGATTAATGGATTCCACTGTAGCCTCCATGGGGAATCAATAATGTCACACATTCTGTGATTCCACCAGGGTCATGGCAAGACCACAGGGCAATTTGGGCAAACTGAAAGCTGCTGTCCCAGCCCCATGCTCAGGGTTTAGCGAGGGCAATGGGGGCTAGGTGTCACCACCCTTTATCTCCAGGACCGGAGCTTTTGTGCTGGTAACAGGCTGCATAGCTACAAGGAATGGCTGTGGGCTCGACTAGCAAATTTGCAAATTTCCCTTGTGCCATTTCTTTTTTGTTCTTCTTATTACAAGAGGGGACTGGCCTTGTGGTACAGCATATTAAACCACTGCCTGTGAATCCAGCATTCCATTTGAGAACCAGTTCAAGCCCTGACTACTCTGTCAGCTTCCTGTTTTTGCACTGTGTAGTGCATCCACGTGCTTCGAGGTACTAGTACTTGGAAGACATCCCAAGTACTAGCAGCCCTGTCACCCACATAGGAGACCTAAATGGAGTTCCTGGCTCCTGGCTTTGGCCTATCCTAACTTGGACTTTTGAGGCCATTTGAGGAATGAAACAGTGGATGGAAAACCTCTGCTAACTCTTCCTTTCAACTAATAACATTTTAAAAGGATTACTAGAGATGCTAAACATGACTGTTTATTTATTTGAAAGGCAGAGAGAGATTGAGAGAGGCAGATCTTCCATTTACTGGTTCATTCCCCCAAAGCCCTCAATAGTTAAGGAGTCAGGAGCTGGGAATTCAACCCAAGTCCCCCAAATGATTGTCAGGAACCCAAGCGCATGAGCCCTCACCTGTTGCCTCCCAGGGAACACATTAGCAGGAAGCTGGAGGGCAGTGTGGAACTAGGTCTTAAATATAAGCAATCTAATACAGGATACAGGCATCCCAAGTAGTGATTTAAACTCTGTGCCAGATTTCTACCACAACTGTAGCAGTTCTATGAATGAACATTTATAGGATGCTGGGGACCAGAGAAAGGAAGAAAGAGGAAGGAAAAGAGACCAGTGGCAGGGAGATGAGTCAGGATAAAGGTATTCAAACTTTTTGCTAGCAAGGATATCCTTTTACTATTTTCCCATGGCATGGAAGAACACACAGAACTTGTTAAATAACCATTATTCTATTTTTATGAATCAAAGACAAATAATTTTATATGCAACAGAAGCATGTCCCAGAAATTCTCCAGTTGATCTACTCACCCAGAGATTTACAGTCAGTGTGAGCCAACCCACATTAATACACTGAGATGATAAAATTCCAAAGGGAGACCACATTGTTTAATATTCTGGGCTAACTCATCACAATTCTGAAGAACTCGCAATGAGGGAGTTCAAAGTACACTGGTCAAGGCAACAGACTTCTCACATGAAATGTCCAATGGCTTAGAGAGTTGGCCAATCAGTCCTGCTAAGGAGGCCATGCTACAACTGGTTTTACTGGTGGAACTACACTGATTTACCACTCAAAAAACAAAAAAGAGGGTATTCTACGGGGGACTCAGACCTTATCACATAGGGAGTCCACTGCAGCCCGCAAGAGGGAAATCTGATAACCCAGGGGATACTTCCACTGTGCCCTTGTCTACTTGTGCACATCTGTCAAACTGAGCCTGCAGTTTGTGATATTTGGATGGCACCAGACCAGCAGCTCTCCAAGATTTTGGTCTCAGGACCTTCTGTATACTTCTCAAGATCGATTTTATGGATCTGAAAAGCACAGTTAGAGAGAGAGAGTGAGGGAGAGAGACTGAATCTTCCATCTGCTAGTTCACTCCCCAAATAGCCACAATGGCAGGTCAAAGCCAGGAATTTCATTTGAGTCTCCTATGTGGGTTTAGGGGCTCAAGGACTTGGATTATTTTCTGTTGCTTTCCCAGGCTCTAATGCAGGGAGGGACCTGGATTGAAATGAAACACCCAGAACTTGAACTGGCACCTAAATGGGATGTTGGCGTTGCAAACAGTGTGGCTTAACCCACTGTACCACAACACTGGTTCAGTCTTTATGCTCTTAAAAATAATTTTATTAAAGATCCCCAAATGTTTGTGGTTGTAATATTGACTTATTACTTGATGAAGGGAGGGAGCAGGAGGGAGAAAGAGAATGTGAGCAAGTACTGAATGTGCCAGGAATTCAATCCAGGTCTCCTATAATAGTGGTAAGGACCTGACTACTGGGGTGATCACTGCAGCATCCCAAAGTGTGACAGCAGGAAGCTGAGCCCAGAGGAAAGCCAGGCTAGCCTGGAGCATATTGACATAGCATACAGATGTCCAAACTAGAATCTTTAACTGCCATGCCTAATGCTTACCCTGCTTGTCCTTATGAAGGCTATCTCAATTGACATTTATCATATGAGAAGTTAAAGCTGAGAGATACTGCAATATTCCTATTATTTAAATAACTCACTACATGTTAACATAAATAACTTTTAAAAATGAAAACAAACATATTCTCCAGGCTAAGGCTATTCAGGGTAAGAACAGAATTGCCACTGTTTTACATTTTAGCAAATCAGTTTGCTGTCTGGCTTAATAGAACACAACTAGACTCTCTTATCTGCTTCTGCATTCAACCTGCTTTTATTAGAATCACACACATCATGTAAACTCAGATGAGTCTCACAGTGTAAAAGAGCATGGGAGTCTAAAAAGCAAGCATCATGGTAGTGATGAAAAAGAGCTTTGACTTTGTAGATCCCTGAGTTCTAGGACACCCAGGGATCTCTGGAGCGCACTTTGAGAACTGCCTCATTTTGAGCATCAATAGAGCTTCCAGGACCCCAAATCCGGCTGTTCATTTAGCTATCCTGTTTCCCCTTGTAAACCTATGTCTCCAGGCTTCCGCTTTCCTCCCAAGACTGACTGTTCTGTTTACTGGAAGATTTATTGGCTACACATCATCCCCTACTTCTGGTCTTTTTGGGCCCCAATGTCAAAATCAGATCTGAGCTCATGACTTAAGTCAGTCTTCCAGCAACCCCACTGCTGCCCACCTTCTCCTTGATGTCCCACAAGCGACCAAGATTCTGTCGATATATCTGGTCACCTCTCAGATCCACTCTTTTCTCTCTTGCCCCCTTTCAGTAGGCCCCAATAGCTTTCTATCTGGAAAATCCAGTAACTTATGAAACTGTTTCCCTGCTTTCAAAGGCTCCCTTATCCATATAATTTTTGCAAACAACTGCTAGACTCACCTTATCAGAGATGAAAAGGTTTTGTGAGCACTCATAGGTAGCTTAGTCCACATTAGCCTTTCCTGCCCTTCCATGTGGTACATGACATCACTTGGACCCAATCCTTTCCTCTACCTTACCACTGACTCTGGACTTAGCCAAACAACTTGCTTTAGCATGTGAGATATTAGCAGACATGGCTCAAGTAGAGGTTTGCGAAAGCTCAGAGGTATACTGCTGGCTTTCCCATATTCCTGAGAAGGACCCTTCTAAGTTGACCCTTTAAGGCAATAAAACTTTTAGCAGTGATGGAAATGTCCTATAGCAGCAAGCACTACTTCTTTAGTGTAACCATGAGCCACAGGAGATTACTGAGCACTTGATACATGGCTAGTGTGACTTAAAAGTTGAAAATTCCATATCTTTAATTGTACTTATTTAAATTAAGGCACCTGTGTTTGGTTGGTGGCTACTGAATTCGAAGGGAAGAGCTGTAGAGGTTGAGTGCCAGGAGCCAAATCATCATAACTGCCTCCACCATAGCAGCCCACCTTGGAGCAGCCCACTACCAGCTATTCCCACTATATGGTTTCCAGATTGTTACACTGCACAATCTAATTGATACAGTCTATCTTCTGGCCTTACCTGAATAGCCCTTGTTGTGGTCAGTTCAGACTACCAACTTTCTCAGCATAGGCCAGGCTCATTCCCAGGGGAAATTGTTCCAGATGTACTTTGTACCTTTTCCTCTCTGCCTACTGAAAGGGGTCCCAAGTGTTATTTCTGTGAAGTCCTCCCTTACTGTTATAACTGCCAACAACCCCTCATGTCCATTACCATGTGTCAGCCTCAATGCTGGAAAGAGCTAAGAGTCAGACATAGATCAGGATTGAAATCCAAGCTTTGGAATTTAGCTGGTGGGGCAGCTTTGGGCATCCCATAGTGGGATGGAGACGGTCATGATGAAGGCATCATGAAAAAGGCATCTGAAAAAGGACCTGACACATACAGGCCCACCCAACCAGTAACTTTCTTCCTTTGGTGGGTATCCTGTTTGCTGGGCCAACAACTGGACTGCACAGAGCATCCAACGTTTGCCCACACTCCCTACCAATGCACCTTTCCATGCAGGGTTATACGAAGGCTTCCATCAGTTCAAAGATGCATCTACACAGCAACAGGTAGAGGTTGACACAGTGCTGTCAACAGAAGCCCCTTCAGCTCCTGGGATTGTAGCCCTCAGTTTTCAGTCAAACCGCATGACTGCCTCACCTCAGGGAAATCCTCCATATAGGGGGATTCTCTGTTCATTAATCCATACAAGGGAACTGATACAGCTGCAGGGCTCCTGGGAGCTGGCTGAGTGCCTTATTAGGACCACACTGTACCAGAGTTTCCTCCCTTTGCTCAATCTTTCCTCTTTTCCTCCTTCCATGGGTGCACATCTGGCAAGCTCACCCTAATGAAATAACCTCCTGCTAGCCTCCATCTCGGAATCAGTTTCCTGGAAAATCCAACTGGCAGCACAGATACAAAATCTAAGAGGTACTCTGGGATTCCTAAATGCAAATGAAATTTGAATAGACTGGAAGAGTACTTTGAAAGGAATCTTCTTTTTTAGGGACAGATTGTCTAGGTCTTGAAAATGTAACATGGTGAGTTGAAGCTCCAAGTAAAGGCAACCAGAGGTCTCAAAATTAATAAAGGGGTTCTTAATCTTTATTAATGATGGGGTCAGTGTGACCTCCATAAGGGTTCATGAGTAGAATTTCATGGTTCTCTTAATTCAGAGGAAAAAGAAATTTCAGGATTTTTAAGATTGTTTATTTTATTTGAAAGTCAGAGTTATATAGAGAATGACACCGATTTTCCATCCTCTGGTTCATTCCTCAAACGGCTGCAACAGTCAGGGCTGAGCCCAGCAGAAACCAGGAGCTTCCTTGGGATCTCTCAAAGAGGTGGCAGGAACCCAAGCACTTGGGCCATCTTCTGCCGCTTTTCCCAGGCCTTGTCAAGGAGCCGGATCAGAAGTGAGCAGTCAGGATTCAAACCAGCACCCATATGGGATGTTGACAATGGCTTTACCTACTATGTCACAGTGCCAGCTCTAAAAATTTCACTTTTTCGTACTTATTATTTAGCTTTTTCTTCAATTATGAATATGGTAACAAAGCATACCAGAAGCTATCTTGATTTTGTCACTAGCACAATTTACAGGTATTTTGATATCACACTACAATTGCTGCAGGTGTTTCTGAATTTCATAGTCCTTATGACCTTCAAAGGTCAATAGTTTCCTGATTCACAGTTACACCTTGCTATTTAATGAAGTTGAAAGGAAGTATAAATACATCTATATAAAAGATGTGGTTTTAAAATATATATATAGCTGAGAGACAGAACTGCCACCAGCTGGTTCATTTTTTTTTTTTTAAGTTTTTATTGTTATCGGAAAGCCGGATATTCAGAGAGGAGGAGAGACAGAGAGGAAGATCTTCCATCCAATGTTTCACTCCCCAAGTGAACCGCAACGGGCCGATGCGCGCCGATCCGAAGCCGGGAACCAGGAACCTCTTCCGGGTCTCCCACGCGGGTGCAGGGTCCCAAAGCCTTGGGCCGTCCTCCACTGCTTTCCCAGGCCACAAGCAGGGAGCTGGATGGGAAGTGGAGCTGCCGGGATTAGAACCAGCGCCCATATGGGATCCCGGGCGCGTTCAAGGCGAGGACTTTAGCCGCTAGGCCATGCTGCCGGGCCCCAGCTGGTTCATTTTCTAAATGACACCAATCATGGCCAGCAGCCAGGAACTCAATCAAGGTCTCCCATGTGGGTGGCAAGCACCCAATCACTTGAATCATCCCAGCTGCCGCTCAGGATTTGCCTTAGCAGAGAGATGCAGTTAGGAACCACAACTGGGTATTGAATCCAGGCAACACACTGCAGCACACGGATGTCCTAACACCGCTTACCAGATTTTTCAACACCTATAGCTTCCCTGGCAATCTTGTGGATTTTATTTGATGCATCAAATCGCATTAAGGTGAAACAGGGTCTTTGGGTTTTAAAAGTTCTTTGCTGGTGAGGCTAAGCCGGGGGCTCTACGTGAGGGTTGTTCAAGAGGCGGTGTGCCAGCCGGGCCGGGAGCACGGCCATTTCTGAGGCAGGGCAGCCTCCCCCACTTCTGGAATGCATACAGACTTTATATGAAAGCCACATGGTGGGCGGCTGCGGAAGGCAGAGACACGAACGGATTTCACCAAGGTGAACGCGCCAAGGTCTAGGGTGGTTCCAGAGAGTTAAAGGTCTCCAGGCTCACCTCATCATCTGCGACCCCCCCCCATGGTGACAGGAAATTGAATCCCCAGGGCGCCCTGAAGTCCCAGCTCTGAACTCTGGACTCTGGATCCAGCTGGACTGGAGAACAGAATCACTGCCAAGGCACATCCGGCATGTGTACACACACACACGCATTTGCGGGGGCTGTCGGCTAAATTCTGCGAGCGGAGAGCCAGCTTAGGCTGTCCTTCCTGGCCCTGTAACTTGGGACGTTCTCCCGCGGCGGTTCTGCGCCCGCACCTAGCCCCGACTCGGGCCGGGTCCTGGCCCCAAAAAGGCACCGGACACAGGCGAGGCGGGGACCCGACTTTTACAGTCGTCGGGGAGGAAACTCCGCCCTGGATTCTGGGGCTGTTAGGGACCCAGTGTTCCAGCAGGGCGCGCGAGGCCCGGCTGACTTGGCCAGCGACCCCTGGGTGACAGACGTCCGACGCCGCATAGCCTTCGGCGGGCCGGGCAGAGGCGGGAACCCAGTGGGCGTGAGGCCAGCGGTCAGGGATTGCGCCCGCGACACCCACGCCCGTGCAGCTCCGCGGGTGCCCCCGACGTGCCCCGCCTTCCATCCGACGCCGACCTGCCGCCCCTCCCTGCGCCTGACCGCCCTGGGTCGCACTCACATAGACCGATTCGATGTCGGATCTGTCGTAGAATCGGAGCGCCTCGGTGAGCTCCAGGGCAGGGGAGACGAGGTCATCCCCGTCCTCCAGCTCCAGGTCTCCCTGGCCCGGCCCGAAAGGGAAGAGCTCTTGGCGGCTCAAGCAGCCTCCGAGTCCCGCCAGCAGCAGCTGCAGCAGCAGCGCCCGCATCCACGCAGCCCGCATGGTCCCAAATGCAATTCCCGCAAACCCGGCACTCGCCGGCCGGCCGCTGCAGAAGGCGGAGATGTAACCGGACGCCCCTCGGCAGCCCCTGCACGCCTCCGCCTCCAGCCGTCCCCACCCAGGGAAATAGGGGAGGGGAGCAGAGGGGAGATGGGGAGGGCCCCGCCCCATGCACCCGCGCTGCGCCGAGCGGCCCAATGGCTGCGAGGGGGAGGGCGAGGGGCGACCCCGAATCCCAGCGTCCGTGCCGGGGCGCCCTAGCTGCCCGCAGCGGGGAGTGGTCTTTGGTACGCGTGACACCGGGCGCCCACTCGGTTCCCACTGAGTGGAGCCACAGTGGGAGCAAAGGGTCGAACTCTGCACCGCTGTCCTCCGGTCAGGGCGGACTCTGAAGTCAGAACCCTGAGCCCACCCGCAGGGCAGCCGGCGGGCCGGGGATTAGCCTCGCGAGCCTCAGTACAAATTGGGGCGTTGCAGATTAGCAGAGAGGAGCCTGGGCCAGGAGCATGTTCCTTCGCACTTCAATCCATCCGTCCATTCAATAGTTTGGGGGTGCCTGATCCAGCCTCTAGGATGGGCAGGTTCAGCACGAATCAAGGTCTCACGTTTTGAGACCAAATTATGAGTGTGTGACACGTTCAGTGCTGGCTTGGGTGGGATCCCAAGTGGCAAAACTCAGCAGGGCTGGAATAATGGGTCAGGGAAGACTGATGGTGAACTCAAAGCCGGCGTTCCAGCAGCAGCAGCAGCAGCAGCAGCAGGAGGAGGTGGAGCGCGGACGCTGGGTGGGTGCAAGGCAACCCCCTGCCTGCCCCGCCTCCAGCAAAGAATCTGGGAAGGATTGTGCAAAGCCAAGCCTTGAATGATAAATCCAGGAATTTAAACTCGCCCTAGCGCTCAGAAAAACTATAGAAACTCCTTGAGGAAAGGAAAGATAAGCAGTTTGAGGTAAACCTAAATATCGGTTGATGATTAGTTTGGCACAAGGTTGAAAGGACAGGTGTAAGTCCTTAGAAGGGTGGGGGGTATGGACGAGAAAGAAGGAGGTGCCAACGCAGAAGAAAGGAATCCGGAAGGTATTTCAAATGAAAGCAGGAGCAAGACCTGTGTTTGGAGAATGAATGTCATTAAAATTGGACTCAAACTTTTATGCTTGGAGGACTGAAAAACTAAAGCTGCCTTGGATGGCTGGGACCAGGAACTGGGCCAGCTGGAGTGGGCCATGTGTTTGATGTCAATGGGACATCCCTGTTGCTGTCGGCAGCTGAAATTAAGGACCTGGAACCTACCTTGGAATAATTTTCCCAGTAAACAGCCAAATTTTATATAGTGTTTTGTGGATGTGAGTCTTGCTCCAGCTGAACACAATGAAGACAAAAACAAATGAAATACTTGAGCATGAGTTTTTCTGATTTACTCATAACACCTGTCCTCTTTTAAATTCCTTGGCCATCAGAGAGAATGTCACCTGTGTGTCGTAACCCTAGGATGCAGACACCCTCCCTGTGGTACAGGGGAGTGCCACTTCACAGGGGTCCCACTTTCAACCCCTACATTAAGTGGCCTCTACCTCACTCCACTCCCACACACACACCCCCGCCCCCCCGTTGTTTAGGAGTGACTAATGCTGTCTGCAGTCTGTTGTCAACTCCCAGGGCTTTTCTTTCTGCTCCTTCTGCAAAACTCACAGGCCCTTCCTGGCCTAGAAGCACTTCCTGGCCCTAGTGCATGCCAGTTGGAACAGCCCCAAATGCTGTCCCGTGCCTGTCCGTGCTTCCGTGCCCCAGCACCGTCCTAAGCATCCATATGGAAGCTTTTTTGGTGTTGAGCAGCACTCGGTGTGACTCCACAGCTCCTCTGTGCCTGGTGGATGTGACAGAACCAGGCTCAGCCGGCCTTTCCCTGCCGGCCCATCGCATGCTCCCTGTTCACAACCTCCACCTTACCCTCTGTCCCACATCAGAGTTCTCTCCAAAGCTGTGTCATCAGTGCCTACAATGTCCTCGCCCCTCTCACAAATTTTCTCCCTTTTTAGTACTCGGACGGCTGCTGACATTCCTATTGGTCTGTGGAATTTCCTGGTGGATGCAAAAGAGCGATTCTCTACTTTGTTAGTTCAGCCAGTCCTGGGAGTCCAGCCTGGCTGAGCCTGGTGGAGCCTGGACTCCCCTGTTTGCTAGCTCTCTATCTGTTTTGAAGCTACAGTCATCTCATGTGTCCAGGTTTGCATGCTGACAATCAAGGTTTTGTTGGGAAGATTATATTCATGAGAAGATTCTAACATAGAGCTAGACACCAAGTAAATAGTTAAGATTAAACCATCATTATCAGTAAGTATAGTTTTGATGATTCTTACTACATCAGCATTTCCTGAGAATGTACCACAGAGTCAGACACTGTGTTAGGTCTTGCAAAGACCAAGACCACTAAGGCAGAAGCCCTTCTCTGAGAAGTTCAGTCTCTCAGGGGAGACAAACACAGTGCTAACATGATCTAGTGCTTTGCTGGATTGGTGAAGAGCAGCCATAGGTTCACTTGCTGAAGGATTGCTTCTGCTTGATGCTTGGTGTAGCACTGAACTTATTACTGGCAAGAGGGCAAGCTAGTAGCTTCCCCAGTGTAGACAGAGGGGAAATGAAGGTTGCAGAATGTGGGGAACAAAGGCAGAGGAAGGGTCAGGATTTGAATCTCAGTTCATCTGACACCAAAGCTAATACTCTTTCTGCCACATAATTTTGCCTTTCTGTGGGAGAAACTGTTTCCCCCTCCATCTCCACCCATGAGATATATTTGCTCCATTGTTTATACAGAATGTCCATGCTCTATTTATGTCTGCTTATGTTCTCATTTTCCATCAGTACTGTCTGGCCTGCATAAGCCTAGTATGTACTGTGGATTCTCTACCGTTACTATTTATAACCCTATACTCATTTCACACTGCACAGAACTGATGGGGCATGATATTGATGCTGTTGTCTACTACCAGGGCTGTGTGCATTGTGTCCCTGTCACTCCACTGAATTCACAGTTCAAAACAAGTTTAGTGTGTATCATAGAATACTCCACACTGTGCTTTAGATGATTTCTAAGCAAGCATAATAATTTGATCTTTTTCTCTAGTTGTTTCATGTGGGGTTTTTCCCCAGATACAAGCTCTTGGAAAAAGGACTATGTCTTCTATTTGTTTTCCTGAATTTTCAGTTAAGCCCAATGTTGCATGCTCTTTAATAAAGGTTACCCACCTAAGAACTCAGCAATACTTGTAAAAATCACTTGATTTCTGCAGTAGCAACTGTACCTATATTTTCATAATGTATGATTGTGTGTTTTAAGTAAAACTGCTCCTTTGAGAGTTGTACTTCCTTTGACTAATGACATCCTGATTAGGTAAAAGGAAAACGTTCAGGTCACAAGCTATGTCTGTGATATCATCTCATTAAGACAAAAATCTAGGCAAGTGAGTAGGAAAATAGCTCAGCTGGCTCTTTCACTGTGTTGTGAGCTAGTTTGGGCCACTGAGCACACATGGTTCCAGGGGCTTCTGCTTTTTCCAGATACCATGTAGAATTAAAAGTGTCACTGTTTTAATTCAAGGAGAACTCACTAAACTCATGACTCCAACCTAAGCTCAGCTCTGATCTCAGATAAGGAGAAACAAATTAACCACACCCTGACAAAGGATGATATTCAAGTAGGATTTAATGTTCAAGTATTGCATTTTCCAAGGAGGTTTGAAAGAAAAGTACTTTGAGGAAGCAGTTATGTTTGCGTGTTTGATTTGGAAGATGACCAGGTTTCAGGATAAAGTTTAATCTTTGTTTCTACACCCTGTTTTCCTCTGGACATTTTGCTAGTTCATTACCAGCAGACCTCTGCTGTAAACTTTCCTGGGTCCCACTTGCCATTTTTACTGTTTTAATTTTTAATCTTGATTCATGTAATTTTGAGACATACATAAAAGTTTCAAGGATAATAGGAAAAATTTCCATATATCCTTCATCCAGTTTTCCCCAAATGTTTGCAACGCTACAATATTTGCTTAATTTCTCTTTTTTTCTCTACCCATGCACACACACAGATTTATCTGGGCCATGCAAACATGATATTCCTTTCACTTTGCATATTTTGGTGTATGTATCTTAAAAACTGAAGCACACTCTTAGCCAATACAGTCAAGAAATTAATACTGATGTAATACTATGACCTAATTTACAGATCTTATCCCTAATTCACCAAAGGCCAATCAATTGCAAAAGAAAATTGCATTCGATTTTGATGTGTCCCTTGTCTTCTTTAACTTACAAGAGTTCCTCAATCATTCTTCATCTTCTACGGCAACAACATATTTTAAAAGGACTGACCACTTATTTTGTAGGCTGACCCTCCACTTGGGTTTGTCTGATGTTTCCTTTACAATTAGGTCAGAGTTTTCTGCACATTTTGGCAGGCGTCCCACGGAAGTGATGTTGTGTCCTTCTGGGGGTAACATATCAGGAAGTACATGATGTTAGCACATCCTACTGCTGGTGTTAACTTTAATTATTTAGGACATCCACATCTCCTAGCCTTCTCTGCTTTAAAGTTGCTGGGTTTTCTTTTGTAATTAATAACTAAATAATTGGACAAAGATAATTTCACACTATTTATATAGCTTACTTTTCACTAAATGTTGATTCTCTAGTTTTAACCTCTTTAATGATATTGCCAAAATTCAATCATTATTGCCAAACATTTTTTTCTTCCCTGGTCATTAAAGATTTATTACTGTAGTAAAATTCATATGTAAAATATTTACCATTTCTTAGTCTACATGCAGTGGCATTAAGTACATACATATGTTGGGCACCCATCACTACCATCCATCTCTGGAATTCCTTTCATCTAACAAAACATGAACTCTGTCCCAATTCAGTAACAGCTCCTCCTTCCTCCCTCTCTCAGTCCCTGACTGCTGTAGCACTTGGCTTATTTGACTTGGCGCAATGTTCCTAAGGTTCACTCACATTGAAACACATATCAGAATTTCCTTCCTTTTCAAGACTGAAAAAAATTCCATTGTATGTATGAGCCTCATTTTGGAGATTTAAACATACAACCCATATTCAAATTTTACCAACTGTTCCAATAATCCTCTTTGTAATAACATTGGTTTGTCATCCTTGATCTAATCTAAAATCATGCCTTGCATTTTCTGATTGTTACGTCTCATCAATCTCCTTTAATTTGGAATAATTCCCCAGGCTTTCTCTTTCATGTTATTGATACAGGTTAAGAGAATGAAAAATTATTTTGTATAGTATCTTTCAACTTAGGTATGTTTCACTGTTTTCTTGTGATTAGTTGAAGATTAGTTGAGTTTCACAGGAATACCACAAAACTGACATCTATTGTGCTTGCCAGAGACCCAACAATATTGTCCCAATATTGGTGGAGATAACTTTGATCAACTGATTAAAATGGTACATTTCAGGACTGGGGAGGGGGTGACCTTGGGGCCTGGGGGTTAAAACTTCCAGCAGCCTGCTGGCTGTGGTGGGTGCCAGGCTAGGGCCATCTCCATGCTCAGAGCCCTGATTCCAGCTACTGCATACATTCCTTGAGCTGTCCCCAGGGGACCAGCATGCCGTTTGGCGCCAGGCTCTGCCTGCTGGCTGCCCGGCGGCCAGCTCTGGGATTTTGGTTCTTTGAATTGCTGTTTAGGTAGCTCCATGTTGAGCCTACTGTGCTTCTGGGATGTGAATCAATCCTAAAGACTCCCAACGACAAAGTAACTTTTCCCTTTGAAGGTAAGCGAGGGTAATGAAACCTGGTAGGTTGGAGGAGAGGGACCAGATGATCTTTATGGATAAGACTGATATACCAAACTCCTTTAAATCCTGTGTAGAACTTGTAATCACTGAACCATGCTGACCACCGAACACCAGTCCATGCAAAAGCTAAGGCTCGGGGCTTGTCTAGCAGGATCATATCCGATTACCTGACATGATGATGGATCAGGAGACGAGTCACATTAGGCAGGACCATGACATTAACTAGCACACGAGAGAACCATATCCAGGGGTAGGTTCTGTGGGGGATGTGTGGGCCAAAACCTGTGGAAATACTAGCCCCACTGGTTAGCTCAAAAGTTGGTGTGGTGATGGACTAAGCTAGGTGTGACCAAGGAGCCTGCCATCACTTATGGGTAAAGGAACCGACAACAGTCTGGACTGGTCAAGGCTGCAGGACCTGAATGTGCATCCTGAATAGGGTGTGGGGTGGACTGGGCTGCCACGTTCATCAGCTCATACAAGGCCAAATGGAAGGCCAGACTATGCCGGACACTCGCCTAAAACCCAATAGCATGTATGAGAAGGGGTCTGAGAGTGGGTCAAGTAGAGGAACTTCAGAAACTCCCCTGGCGGGTCATAGCTTCTGCTGGTGAACACATGGTCCAGATCTGGGGGTTGGAGAAGCTGGGCAAAGTAGCTCCAATGACTGGCTAATGTGTGGGTTGGTAATGGAACGAGGTGGACTGGGCAGGACGGAGCAAACCTTAGCCCACAAGCAAAATAAGAAATCAGGATGGAGCATAGGTCATGCCGAGCTAGGCTCTTGCACCTACTGGTCTGCATGAGCCAGGGACGCTAAACCACAGCATCTAAAGCAGGGGCCAGTGCAGGTGAGGGGCTGAGCCAAGCTGAGTCAGAGTAACCACTGGCATGCATGCGATCTATGGCTGGGAACAGGCCCAGTTGGGGAGTTAAGAGGACACCCTAGCTGGGTTGAAATTCCCACCGATGAGCGCATGGGCTGGAATGGGGGCTTGTTCTGATCAGGATACAGTTGTAGTCTCCCTTGGCCCAAGTGTGGACTGGGACTGGATACACCAAGCCGGGCTAGACTCCAATACCATCTGGTGCTCTGGGGGACCAGAGTAGATGTGGGATGGATTAGGCTAGGTCTCAGCCCCTACAGAACCGTGTGTGAGCTGTATATAGGTATGGACGAGCCGTGGCTGGGCTGAAACATCCAACAGCAAGAACCAAATTGGGTTGAAGGCCAGTCAGGAAAGACCACTGTCCCTACTGGGACAGGAGGCAAACTGAGTAGGGCTGACTCATGGGCCCCCGGGTATGTGCGAAATCTGGCACTTGGAGGGGTTCTGATGGAGGAGCCTGGGCAACTCCTCTGGCAGAACACAGTCCCTGCAGGTAAGCACAAAAAGCATGATAGGAAACAGCCGAGAACAGGCCATGGGAAGTTTCCCACTGGCATACATTTGGCATGGGTCAGGGGCAGACCAGGCTGAATCAGTTCATGTCATCCACTGGCAAATCCGAGCAGCAGAACAGAGTGTGGGTCAAGTCAGGTTCAGTCACGACAAAAAACCAGTGCACAATACGGAATGCCAAGGTGAGGTGACCTCAACCAGATGTGGCCACAGCACTCAACAGCACATGTGAGAACTAGCAGGAAGGGGACGGAGCCAGCAGGGGATATATGGGGGGTTCCCCTGCTGGACGGCTACTCCCACCAGAGAGCAAGAGCTGGGATGGAAGCTGACCAGACTAGGAAGGGCTACAACACCTGTGGGCCTCATATGCATCAGATTAGAGAAAAGCCAGGCTGGGCTGATGGTTCCTCCTGGTGCAAGCATAAAATAGAGTGGGTGAAGGTTGGTTGGGCTTTGCCGCAGCATCAGCTGGCAGAAGCCGGCATTGGGGGCTAATTCTGTCAAGCTAAACTGTAGAACCACCTAGAGAGTGCATGATCCGGGAGTGGGAGTGGCCTAGAAGGGAAATAGTGGGCTTCTCCCTCTTGGGTTACCACCCCCACTGGAGGGCACCAGAACCAGAACAGGGGCAGGCGTGCTTAGACAGAGAGTGGCACCCGTCGGCAGGTGTGCGGGCTGTATAGTGGAGCTGGTTGGACTGAATTAGGCTTCAATGTCCATTGACATGTATTAGAGCTAAATGGGATGTGGGATAGACTGGACTAGTCTGCTGCACATATTGACAAACCAGGGTAGAGGGCGGGCCTGGTGGGGGTTATTGTGGGTCGCTCCAACTAGCCTGCAGCTCCCACTGGTTTATATGAGGGCTGAGTGTGTGCTGGGCAGAATCAGGCTGAACTGCAACACCCATTGGTTCCAGTGGAACACAGGGCTGGAAACAGAACCAACCCAGCAATTGCAACCACCGACTGGGGCAATGGACTGTACCGGGTCCTGTACTTCCAAGTACACACAAGAATCTGGTCTGGGTTCACCTCAAAGTTTCTTTAAGGATCCCCTCAATCGGGCCCAGCAGCGTGACCTAGCGGCTAAAATCCTCACCTAGAACACCCCAGGATCCCATATGGGCGCCGGTTCTAATTCCGGCAGCTCCACTTCCCATCCAGCTCCCTGTTTGTGGCCTGGGAAAGCAGTAGAGGACGGTCCAAAGATTTGGGACCCTGCACCCATGTGGGAGACCCGGAAGAGGTTCCAGGTTCCCGGCTTCAGATCGGCATAGCACCGGCCATTGCGCTCACTTGGGGAGTGAATCGTAGGATGGAAGATCTTCCTCTCCGTCTCTCCTCTCTGTATATCTGACTTTGTAATAAAAATAAATAAATCTTAAAAAAAAAAAAAAGGATCCCCTCAATCAAACTGCTGGACTCAGATCCCTAACCATGAAAAGACAGAGGTCAGAACAAGTCAATCAACCACCTCAGCCATATGTTGGCAGTGAAAAACTGGGCAAATGGAGACTCCAAGTTGGACTATGTCAATCAGTGGATTCTGCAGCAATTTCTTTGTGCTTGGAATGGTGATACTGGCAGCAATTCATAACTGCTGAACTATCAAAACCACTTGAGCAAGACACTCGGAGCATGCCCCACATCAGGGACCTGGATGGTTGGGAGATTGGGTGGGGCTTCTCCCTTTACCTCCCCCGTTACCACAGATATAGAAAAAAAAAGTGTGGAAATTATAGTCTTACCCACTTTCCTGTAGCCCTTGAACTTTTTAACCCCAATTAACTATGTAAAGATTGTCAAAAATAAAACATAGAAAAAATGATACATTTCAGATTTGCCTATTCAGACTTTTTTAGAGAGTAAATTTACTTAGTAGTGCTTCTTTCAAGAGTTATTACTGCTATTACTGGCAATAAAGACATTCTCTTTCACATTCTTAGAGTTTTAAAACATCTGCCTATTGCTTATTTATACTTCAAATCTGGTTATTTTCCAATTTTTAAATTTAACATTGGTTTTCCTCTGTATTCATTCATTCCAAAACCATTTTCAAAACAGAATATTTTTAGTAAATGTGTTATTTTCCAAAACAAACTTATAAGAAATTACCAGGGAGTTAAAAAACTTACATTGATGGCTTCTCTATTTAGCAAGAGGATTCTTTTTTTTTTTTTTTTAAGATTTACTTATTTTTATTGCAAAGTCAGATATACAGAGAGGAGGAGAGACAAGGAGGAAGATCTTCTCTACATTGATTCACTCCCCAAGTGGCTGCAACGGCTGGTGCTGCGCCAATCCGAAGCCGGGAAGCAGAAGATTCTTCTGGGTCTCCCATGTGGGTACAGGGTACCAAGGCTTTGGGCCATCCTCTACTGCTTTCTCAGGCCACAAGCAGGGAGCTGGATGGAAAGCAGGGCTGCTGGGATTACAACTGGAACCCATATGGGATCCCAGAGAGTATAAGGTGAGGACTTAAGCTGCTAGGCTATCACACCAGACCCGCAACAGGCTTCTTTATGATACTTTAATCAACCTATACAAAACCAACCTAAATGATACTGATCATTGTTTTACTAATTAATATTTATTGAGCATATACTATGCACCTGGCACTATACTAGGCATTGTAGACACATCTGAGAACAAAATATAATCCCTGACAACTTGGACTTTGGATTCTGAGGCAGCAGGGGATCAGGAAGAAAATGGATAAGAATGAATGAATATGCAATGTATCTGTCATGTGACAAAGAAGAAAAGTGCTAGGAGTAAAAATGATTTAGGGTAGAAGTTGATGCGTGACATGGATGGGCATGAGGGCTGCAGTTTTATTTAAGAATGTCAGGGAAGTCCTCTTCAAAGACACCCATTTGGAGCAGAGATGTGGGAAGCGAGGGAGTGAGCCAGGTCCCAGGCCTGGCCAAGGGGTAATCCAAGCGGGGGCGTGCACAGGGCTGTGTTCAGGCCTGGGGACTGCGGGTGTAAAATTCCTAAGAAAAAATGTTCAAGCATTGTTTAAGGATGTTCAAGGGTGGCTGGAGGAATAAGGTGGGGGAAGTGAGTTGTGATCTTGTGGGTCACTGTGTGTGCAAACCCTGGGCAGCTAGCAAACACTTCAATGGGCAAAGTGAAGCGCAGAAGGAAATCAACTAAGTTAGCAGAATAAGTACTAGTGTTTTCATGACTGGATTAAATTGATGCGAAGCACTGAAGGCAGTACACACCACACAGAAGACAACCAAAAGTCTCTTCCACATGTGAGACGCCACAGGGTTTGATCACTGGGCAGGTGAAATGTACAACCTGCAGCTGTCTTGCCGACTTTAAGTAGTCTGTTGTGCTCTCGGGCTTGTTTTAGAAATGCAAATGGATTCCTCTGGAGCAGTGTATCAGGGAGAGAGAGGCCTTGTCTTGGAGAAGTGCTGGATAGGCACGGAAAACTGCACCCGGCTGACGTGAGCTGGGAAGCAATGCACAAAATGCATACACATACAGCCCTGGCCAGAACTGGGGGGTGGGGTGTCATACCCATCCCCAGGAGTCTCAACTGCCCCTGTGATTTCACCAGAGCACACCAGCAGTCAGTCACCCATCCAGAGGCCACCCTGGCTGTGTGGCCCCAAGCTCTCTCCTCCTCCTCCTGCAGTGGCGTCTCCTGTCCTCTCTCTCTTCCCTGTTCTTTTCTGTACTCTTTGGCACCTGGAAGCTGACAGACCACTGGGTGGGGGGGATGTGCAAACACTTCCATATGAGAACTTCAGCTCTCTTCTCAGCTGAAGAACCAGAATTGTAGTACAACGTGCACTTCGTCACCACTGAACACATACTAAACTGTGCCGCCACTGATGAAATCTTTTCCATTTATTATTTCAGAGAGAGATAAACACACACACTCTTTGCAGGGTCACTCTTCAAATGCATGCCACAACTCAGGCTGGGCCTAGTCCAAAGCCAGGAAGTGAGAACTCAATCCAGGGCCCCCATGTGGGTGGCAGAAACTCACTCAAACCATCACTGCTGCCTCGCAGGGTCTGCATTAGCACGAAGCTAGAGACAGGAGTCAGAGCTGGGTATTAAATCCAGAGATTTCACATATGAACATTCTCATTTTAATACCCAGGTCAAATGCCCAGCCCTGCACTGTGATTTTTCTCAGGTTCCTTTGTTGTTGTTCTGAAAGTCACTGAGCAAGTTCTTCCAGTGCTGAGCTCCTGACTGTTTTCCCCATGAGCCCGGAGGTTTCATTTCTGTGGTGACTTTTCAGGAATGTCTTGTCATGATCCAGCAGAACACAGCACAGTGGGGTACGGAGGCTCAGGAGGTCTGCGTGTGGCTCACTGATGTCATCTGAGCTTAGGAGAAAAGTGTCTGCCCAAGCCACTCTTGACAGAAAAGGCACCTGAAGGACTTCCCATAGAGTTACCTTGGGGTCGCTGAGGAAGCCCCAAGGGCCCCTCCCAGGGCAGCCTCTCTCATGGCGCGGTGCCAACCTGCTCCACATCCCATTACTGACGCACTCTGGCCCATGGCTTTTTGCCTTCTTGGAGCCACAGACAGTCTTCTGGCGGGAAGCACAACTCCCCTTCAGATGCTGACCACAGAGCCTAGGGACGCATTATAAGGTGGGCAGCTGGTAAGTGGCAGTGAGGAAGTCACTCAGAATGGGGAAATAAGGGATGGACTCTCCCAAGCCCGGAAAGTCCACGAGGACCTGTGGAGGGCGGGGTAATGAAGTGAGGGTTTGGGCTCAGAGTTCTTAAGCAAGTGAGAGTTTCCAGGAGCAAGCACAGAAGAGAACTCCTTGGAGCATGATTGGTTGGCAAACATTTGGTGAACATGATTTCCCAGATCTCCCTCCTGCCTCTTGGGATGCCTCTTAGGCTGGGGACAGAGGTGTTCTGCCTGTTCAGGGAAGGTGCCAGTAAGCATGTCTGAAAAGTCTGGGAGGACTGTGATAAGCTTCATCCACTCCTGATCATGTTGCCTGAACCCCCATGGACTGCTCATGTGAATTTACCACCTGCCTGCAGAACTCAGGCACTCTCCACTCTCCACGCTGCCCAGTGCTGGGAATTGTCCCTTCACATGACAGCCTAGGAGATGTCTGCCCTACCCCCACCCACATGCCAGTGAACAGTGGCAAGCATGGGAAAAGACTGTGAGGAAGGGGAAATGCTGGTAGGTCTGGAGGCTGATTTGTATCCCTGCACAGCCCCCACTGAAGCCCTAATCTTAACACCCTAGGATGAGTTGTTCGCACATGGGCCCAGAATGTAAGATGACTGACTGGTATCCTTATAACAGGAGATTTGATCATAAATACATGACTGCATGCACGTACACACACACACACACACCAGCAAACAACCACGAGAACAGTAGGCAAGAGGGCAGTCATTAACAAGGCAAGAAAGGAAGTCTTGGGCCTGGCGCAATACCAGCAGCTTAAGTCCTCACCTTATACTCACCAGGATCCCATATGGGCACTGGTTCTAATCCCGGCAGCCCTGCTTCCCATCTAGCTCCCTGCTTGTGGCCTGGGAAAGCAGTAGAGGACACAAAGCTTTGGAACCCTGTATCCATATGGGAGACCCGGAAAAGGCTTCTGGTTCCTGGCTTCGGATTGGCTCAGCTCTGGCCATTGCTACCGCTTGGGGAGTGAATCAATGTAGAAAAGATCTTCCTCCTTGTCTCTCCTCCTCTCTGGTATATCTGACTGTCCAACAAAAATAAATCTTTTTAAAAAAAGAAGGGACGTCTTAACTGAAAGCTGTCATTCCAAGGCCTCGGTCTCAGACTCCCAGCTTCCAGAACCTAGGGAAATGAATGCCTGTTATTGAAGCCAGCAAAGTTAGGGTGCTTTATTCTGGCAACTCCCACCAACCAATGCAAGAAGGCTCCAGGTTCTGAGCGTTCTAAGGCCAGTCCCATTTCTTTTTCAGTCTCTGCCTTATGTTCATGACTATGTAAGGAGACACACACACACACATACATACACACACACAAATGGAGGAAAACACTGGAAGGTAACACAGCCACATGTTAATAATTTATGTGCTAGGATAGTTGAGTTAGAGATGTATTTTATCTTCTCTGTTTAAAAAGTCTGAGACATAGTTGCGTGACTTTCCCCACTTTTTAAAATGACATTTCGTTTTGCCATAGTTTAAGACGCAGCATAAAGTAAGTAGGCAGATCGTTTTTAAGAAGGAATGCGGGGGTGGGGGGAGAATGGAGGTCTAGAAACAGAGTCCTCAAGCTTGCATGGCCTTGAAGGCTTTGGCACTAAGCCACACAAACCCCAGCTGGAAGTCCTGCCAATTGTGTGACTCCTGTTTGACCCACTTACTCTGCCCCATTCTCCAGCCATCTGATACTAATAACGACTTGGAACGCTGATCCAACCTTCTCTCAGTTTTTGTTGAAGACGCCTTGGGTCTTTGAGGTCTAATTAAATCCATATCGCACTGGAGCCCTTCCGGGGCTGTCCAGGGACTGTGGTTCCCTACCTGTGTGTGGGCCTCTCTTTCAGCATGGGGGCTATCCTCGGTTTTGTAGTGCACCCACTCCGGGCTCACGTATCCTCCTCCCTATACCAGTGTTTACTGAGTGACAACTATGTGTGCATGGCAGATGCTGCTCTGGGTTCCGGGTAAATAGCAGGGAACAAAACAAAGTCCCTCTTTCCCACAGCACTTGCAAATGTGGAGAGAAAGATAATAAGCAAGTGAGAAACTCCATGTCTGGGGATGAGAGGAGCTAGAGTTGGGGGAAGGTAGAGAGTGGAGCAGCTGCCAGTGTGAAAAGAGGCCTGCTGGTGAATTGGGGCATTGAAAAGGGCCTCTCTGATGGAAGACACTAGCCCCTTAGTTCTCAAAGTGTGGGACATCCACAACACTTAGGAAAAACAAATTTTTTGGTTTTTCCTGAAGCAGAGTTAATTTATCCAACACATCACAAGAAAGCAGTTGGCAGAAAGGCCAGGTAGGCATTTATTTGGGAACTTCCAAACATGCACATTCTCAGGCCCCACTTTAAACTTACTAAATCAGAAAGTCAGTGGGGCCCAGCAATGTGCATTTTACCATGCACTTCAGAGGAGCCCGGCACCCACTAGAGTTGGTGTATCACTGATGGAGTCGCCAGGATCCTCCAGCTGGCATTCACGATTCCGAGTTGGGCCTTGCATGCATCTATCAGTTGGTAATAACCATCTTCAAGAGGAGTGGCATGGCCATCTTTCTGTGTTCATAATGTGCTGTTCTCTCCCCACCCCTGGGGGCTATGACGCATACATTATAACATCCCTGGTACCTTGCTCTCATACTCTCTTCTCACTTTCCCTGCTGTTTCTATCCAATTCCACAAAGCAGTGTCTTCAACACACCAAGAAACTCCTCTGCCCAAAAGGCTAATAGTATTTTGCTCATTTGTGCTTGTTTGCTTGTTTCTCTTATAATTTAAAATGTAAAAATCATTCTTAGCTTGCACATTATACAAAAATGTGGTATGCTGGATTTGGTCCATAAACTGCAGTTTGCTGTAACCAGCCACTGAAAAAAGTGGTGGTCATTCTCTGTCACAGAGCTTACACCCTAGTGGAGGGAGACAGAACATAAGCAAGGCAAGCTGTGTGATACAGAAGGAGAGCTGAGTACCATGGGCCAACTAGACAGTGGTGGGGAGATGGGGAATGTGTTACAAGAGAAGTGTGAAATATCAAACAAGGGAGAGGCTCACTGCAAACGTAGAAAAATCTAAAAGGAAGTGAAAGAATGAGCCACAGGATTATGCAGGGGTATATTCCAGGCAGTGGAAAAGGTCCTGGGGCACATGAGGTTGTCAGAGTGACTACTGTCAGATTAAGAGGGCAATAGAGAGGCTAGTGTGTGTGCATATGACGTATGTATGTGTGTTAAGACATCTGATGTGTATGGAGTATGTGTGCATTATGTGTAGCACATGTGTGCCTGTGTGTGGTATACATGCATTATGCATGTGTGGTGGCATGTATATGTGTGTGCTGTGTGCATGAGTAATGTTGGTAGGTGTGCTGGGTACAGGTGGGTGCTTTGTGGTGTGAGGTCTGTGTGTGATGAAGTGTGTGCATGTGTGACACCTTTGTGTTGCACGTGCATCTTGATGTGTGTGGATGTGGCTTGGGCAAGGCTGCCCCCCAAAGGTTCCCATGCTAGAAGCTTGGTCTGTAATGTACCAGTATTGAGAGGTGGTGGAACTTCTAAGAAGTGGGGCCTAGGGGAAGGTAATGAGGTCATAGGGGCAGCACCTGCGGATGAATGCTTGCTTCTCAGGAGTGGTTAACTGCCAGAGCTGGCTGTAAGACAGTGAGGTCACCACGCTTAGGGCCTTTCCACTTCTATGGCCCCTCGCTGCTGTGTGCAGCTCCGCTACATGGTGTCCTCTGCCATCCTCTGGTGTAGGAGGGTGCCCTTGCCAGACATGGCTATCTGAGCTGGGACCATTTAAAGTCTTCAAAACGGCGAGCCAAACAAACCTCTTGGGGCTGGTGTTGTAGTGCAGCACATGAAGCCATAGGTTGCAACACTGACATCCAATTCTGAGTGCTTCTTTGAGTACCAATCTCTCTGCTTTCTACCCAGCCTCTTGCTAACAAGCCTGGGAAGATAGCAGATGAAGCACTCAAGCACTTGAGTTCAAGCACTTGAACCCCTGCCACTCACATGAGAGAACAGGATGTGATTCCTAGATTCCAGCTTCAGTTTGGCCCAGTCTAAGCCACTGTGGCCAACTGGAGAGTGACCAAATGGAAGATCAGTGGATGGAAGACCTCTCTCACTCTGTCATGTTAGTCTGCCTTTCAGATAAATAAATAAATAAATAAATAAATAAATAAATCTTGTAAAAATTACGTTTTCTTAAATATAGTAAACAGTCTAAAGTATTTTGCCAAAGCAACACAGACCAAGACATGGTATATGTAGTGTGTGCATATACATGGTGCATAGAGGTGGTTGTGTGGTGTTGGGTGTGTGTGTGTTTAGAGCTGAAAGGTTCTTGCTTAGGAGAAGCAGATGGGAAGGAACAGGTGGAGTAAGAGTGGCTGGTTTTCAGGATGTTTACTGGGGAGAAAACTAAAAACTTTCTGGGAAAGGCAAGACACTGGTCCACTTGTAGGGACATCAAGGTGTGTCACAGCATGCAGTGGAAGTGGCAAGATTCCATGGTTTAGTGTACCTCTCACAGGCACACCACATCTAGGTTTGCTGTGGTCTGGGTTTCCTGAGATCGGGGGTAAGAGGCTGCACAGTACACTGCCAGATAAACAGAAAAAAGCTTGGAATGTAGAGCCCCCTTAGCTCCTTCTGTGATCCCCAGGCATGTCTAGTCTGCCCCACCCTGTCCTCCCCATCACCACCACAGGGAGTTCTCACAAGTGAAAATCTGATGATGTCAATGCCTTCCAACAGTTTTTGGTGATCTCTTTCAGTAATTCCCAGAATTTTGGAATCTCTAGGCCTATGAAGCTTTTCACAAAACTTGAGATAAATGTAGAATTGTTCATTTTTTCTATTTGCTCACTATCTTTTGATGAATAATAGGATATGTAAACACCAGATTATCAGAATGACATGGTGTCAGAATCAAGGAAAGTTCTTTGAATTGAATACAGTTAACTCTAAGAAAAATTCACCTTATGTAAACTAGGTATAGGTACATATAATTACATTCATCATGTTGGCTTTATATCAATCATGTGTAATTACATGTAATGGTTAATAACTTTACCACAGACTAATGAAAGGTTTGGCCCAGTTCTTGGCTGGCCCCATCACTGTGGTTTGGAGGCACGTCTGGCCATGGAGGAAGCCCCTTCATGAGGATGCCAGGACTCGCTTTACTCCTCACTCCCTACCTCCTGCTTCTCCCTGCAACATCCTTGCCACTGGATTTTTTTCTGGGCTGCGTGTTATCCTGCTCATTTTCCTGGGTCTGTCCCTTCTGCCTTTTCCTCTTTTTAGCTGTGACATGATCTCCTAGGTAGCTCTCAAAACCCTATTCAATTTTTACCTTCTGGCTCAAGTTTTCTTTGTCTGCCCTCTGCCTCTGGGACGCTTAATCACTCATGCCTTCAAATAGTGTCTGGATTTGTGGAGTAATATTGGGACAGAACACCTGAGATGGGCCAATTTATGAAGCATAGAAATTTGTTTCTTGGTTCTGGAGGCTTGGAAGTGCCAGATCGAAGTATGTGCCTTCTTGTTGTATTATCACTTGGCAGCGGGCAAAAGGGCAAGAGAGAAGAAGGCCTGGTCTTCCTCTCATGACAGTGGAGCAAAAGAGAGCAAATCCATCCCCAGGAGACTTTTCATAGCTACAATTACTCATTCACGTGTTGTGGATGCTTCCCATGAGGCTCACCTTCCAGGTGAATGAAGGTTAAGTTTCTACCCTATGATTTTGGGGGGACACATTCAGACTAGAGCCCAAAGTATCACATTCATACTTTTATAATGATGATAACAAACAGAAAATCCTTCTTCACTAAATTCTGAGCTCCCAGTTTATGGAGGTCGCACCACAAAACCAAGTATGTAATGGGTACTCATGAAAGGCTGACCAAATGGATCAGTTTTGGGACAGAAACCATGCAACATAAAGGAAAGCCAACTTCATGAGAATGACTGACATGAGCCAAATACATACGGAAAATCCACTTTCTGCAGTGACGACATACTATGCTCCATGGGGTACCAAGTCACTGGTCTCAGTGTTCAGAAAAGTCCTCAAAGAGAAAGCAATGTCTATAGGGACGTGTTTAAAAGAAAGATATTTGAAATTATTGTCCAAAGGGGCTGGGGTTGAGACACAGCTTGTAAAGCCACTACCTGCAATGACAGCACCTAGATGAGGACTGGTTAGAGACCAACTGCTCCACTTCCTATCCACTCCATGCTAATGCATCTGGGAAGACAGCAGAAGATGGCCCACATGCTTGGACTTCTGCCATCTATGTGGGAGACCCAGAGGCCCAAGTACTGGGCCCGGTTCAGCCTTGTCATCCTTGACTGCCATTTGGGGAGTGAACCAGAAGATGGAAGACTTCTTTCTGTTCTCCTTTCTCTATCACTCCACCTTTCAGATAAACAGATATTTAAAGATATATATTGCTCACAAATAGATCTACAATTGTCCAGGTAATGTTATTCTACAGCTCATTTAGAGGAGAAAATACAGCTGATCACTACTTCTTAAAAAAGAGCCAATGAATCACAGTAGTTATTAAGTTATCACTAATGCACCTTAAAAAAAAACAAACACAAAACAGATGGTATGGCAGGCGGATTTTTTTTAAACCTAAAACCTACTCAAACGTTATTTTCTCTACACAGTCTAGCTGACAGACAAAATGCCCTCTACTTGCAATGCTCTTTTCCTCTGCAGTTCTGTGGAAGGCATGCACCGGCCTCTCAAGCAGACAGCCCTGCAGATTGGGAAATGGACAGAACCTACTGAGCCCACTCATTCCTGAGGCCCTGGTAACGGACGTCATGCACGTCCTTAGTTCCACTGAGGAGCTCTGAAACGGAAACAATCAGCAGGATCCCCTGACTTCAGCCCAAATATGGTGCTACGTTTGGGCTCGGAACACCCTCCCCCGCTCTCGGGTTGTCACGCTCGTGGCAAGGTTTATGAGAGAGGCACACTTATCTTCCAGGAACCTGAGTGCTAAATATTTACACATACGAGGAGGGGCTATGTGCCTGAGACCCCTCTCAAGGAATGAGTAGCTGACGGGTTTACACTGAAAAAATATTATGGCAAAACAAGTGATGAGAAATGCGTCCAGGCAATGTTTGGATGACCTGGCGTGGGCCGGCTGGTGTGGCCCATCTGCTGTGCTCTGCCCTGACTGGTCACCCTGTTAGATCTCCGAGACCAGCTGTCCCACTCCCTGGGAGGCCAAACCAGCAATCAAGGCTGACAAATGGGCTTTCTTTTTTTGTTTCTTTTTCAGTTGCATTTTAAGCTGTTATCACTCTCCCCTACATTTATTTTTCACCAATATATCTGCCTTTTAAAAAGTCCTTTATGTTACTAAAATAATGCATATTACTAAAAAAAATTCAAACATTCAGCAAAGTCTAATGTAAGAAAAAATACCTCCTTGCTTTTCCTTAAATCCCATACTCCATGGGTAATCTGGAGTTGTCTCTCTCGAACTGTTCTCTCTGACTCTAGTGTGGGTAACGCAGACTGCCCGAGTCCTGTCCCAGCCCAGTTGCCCTGCTAGTGCTGTGGCCTTGGACCTGTTATTTGATCTCCTGTGCTCTGGTTTTCTCATCTATAAAATGAGTACAATTATGCTACTCATGTTCTGGGACTATTGTAGGGATTCCACAAGTTAGATACATAAAACTCAGAACAGTGCTTGGTGTAGAATAAGCACTGGGTGTATGCTAATATTGTTATGTTGATAACAGTAATATCTGACATATACACCATGTCATTTTCCAGGTAAGATTTGCTATTGGGACAAACCTATTACAGTAGCTCTCAAACAATACAGAAGTTCATTTCTCCTACAAGCAATTGGTAGAGAGGAACAGGGCAGGCAGTTGCCTCTGTCCCAGTTTCAGCCCCTTGCAGGAGACCCTATTTGCCTGGAATTGTTATCTCTGGGGTCCAGCCACAGGAAAGGGATGGGGACCATGAATAGCAGCTGACTTCCTCCTGCAGGATGTGAGCCCCGAGTTTCAGGTGCACTTTTGCTCATGTTTCAAGTGGCTGGAATTTAGACGTTTTGTCAAATCCAGCTGAAAGGGAGGGTCTGACTGCCTACTTAACATGTGGGGTCACCCTACGTGACCACTCAAGCCAAGGCAGGCTTCAGCTGCCACTTAAAGGGGTTCTAGGAAACAGAGGATGTGAGGGGCAGCGAATACGAGAGGCAGTGAGTAATCTCTGCCATGCATACTTAATTCATGGGCTCCTTCTTTCTGTGCATGGAACTCTACATGCTGATTTTGCCAGTAGCCATATAATGGGTGCTACTGCATGCATTGGGGTGCATGGCTCTGGTTTATGTAGCCTATCAGTTGCACAATATTTTGGGAAGTGAAGTTCCCGTCAGTCTCCTAGCCAGGTCTTGATGATAGACACTGGGGTTCTCTGCCATTTGCTACTGCAAACAAAGCTGTAGTGGACATTGTTTAGGATTTTTTTTTTTTTTTCAGTTTGGGGCCCATATTTCTCTAACAAAGGTTGATAGACATATTATAGAGAGCACAAGAGAGTTTTCAGCTGGGAATGTAGCAGATGGGAGCCCAAGTTTCAGAGTCTCTGCCACTATGTTAGGAGACCTGGATAGAACTCCTGGTTCCTGGTTTCAGCCTGGCCCAGTCCTGCCCATTGTGGCCATTTAAGGAGTGAACCAGATAATGGAAAATCTCACTCTGTTTCTCTTTGACCATGCCTTACACACACACACACAAGCATTTCCCTTCAGCGATTCCCTATCTGAAGATCTTGGGCAAAGACTCAAACAACTCCCACCACCACCTGTCAGTAACAGCCTTGATTTACAGTTGGCCCAGACTGATGGTCTGGGAAAAAGAAAGAAAGGAAGTGATGCAGAGCCCTGGGCTATACTGAGAGCTGGGCATTATTTTCCTTGCCCTGGAAGTGTGGAAATAGAAGCATGGAGTAGTTTTAAGATTTGCCCAGTTTCCATAGCTGGCAATTTTTCTGGTTCATTCTTTCCTTAAATCAGTTTTATTGAGGCATAATTTACATACCAAAAATTCACTCACCTGCTATTATGCAAGTAAGCAAGGTTAACAAATGTCCACAGTTGTGTAATCCTTACTTTACCACAATCATGATGCGAAACATTCTCATCATTCCAGAAAAAAAATTTTTGTTAATTTATTTATTTATATGAAAGGGAAGTTGGAGAGAGAATCTTCCATCTACTGATTCACCCCAAAATGATAGAAATAGCCAGAGCAGGGCTGTTCTGAAACCAGGGACACAAATACTTGGATCATCGTTCACTGCTTTCCCAGGACATTGGCAAGGAGCCGCACCAAAAGTGAAGCAGCTGTGACACAAACTGGTGCTTTATAGGGTATCATTACTCAGGCAGCAGCTAGTCCCTCACTGAATGTCTTAATGTAAACACACCCTGGGTTAAATGTCTATAAAGAGCCTCCATGTTGAACAATGAAGACAGAAATGTGGCATTTAACTTTTTTTAAAAAGCTAAAATATATAAGGTAAGATTTATAAAAATTATACAATTTCCTTAACTTTTGTTCACTGCACCCTGAATTGACACTGACATTTAACTAATCAATATCAGCTTACATCATCAGTAGAAACACAGTTTCACTGGGAGTCAGTTCTGAGTTTCATGCTACCCCAAAGGCAGAGTTCGCTGATTATACTTCCACTTTCCAGAAAGACTTCTTATGGTCCCATACAGTCTGTCCCTTTCTCTCAATGCATGCTTGGCAATTTGGGATTTGTAACCTGATACTGTAATTCCATTTTTAGTATTTCATGTCAGATATTCCTGTAGCATGTAATTGTGCCTGTCTGAATTAGTATAAGTGCATCTGAGAGTCAGTCACGTTGTTACATATAACTGTGTTTTTTTAATTACTTCACAGTATTTCATTTATGGCTTTAAATTTTTTTTGTACTAAAATAACTCACCTCTTAACTTCATTTCCATACACTTTCAGGAGTGTTCTTATATAAGAAAGTTCCAGTTTCTCTACAATCTTTCAATTAGCCTTTTTTTTTTTAGCCAACTCTTGCATTTCTGTTAGTATTTCATTTGGATTTTGACTTCTACTTCCATAATGATGAATGAAGGTGAACACTCTGTTTAGTAGCCATTTGTATAATATCTTTTTCAAGAAAAAATTATATCGCAACATAGACATCTTTTTGAAAAATATAGTTGTAAATTTATCATAAATATATATTTGTAAATATGAGTATATATATATATGAGAGACAGTTACAAAGAAAAAGGGAGAGAGAGATGGTGAGCTCTTCCATCTCTGCTGCTTCACTCCCCAGAAGGCCAGAATGACCAGCACTGGGCCAGGCTGAAGCCAGGAGCTTTCTCCAGGTCTCCCACATGGGTAGCAGGGGCTCAAATACTTGGGCTGTCTGCTGCTGCTCCTCCCAGGCCATTTGCATGGAGATGGATCAGAAGTGGAACCGCCAGAACACAAACCAGCACCTAAAGGCATACTAGCATCAAAGACAGCCGCCGGGCCCTGAAGATCAAGTTTTAAGGTTTGGGGCCCAGCGCTGTGGCCTAGCGGCCAAAGCCCTCACCTTGAATGCCCTGGGATCCTAATAGGGATGGCAGTTCTAATCCCGGCAGCTCCACTTCCCATCCAGCTCCCTGCTTGTGGCCTGGGAAAGCAG
Source organism: Ochotona princeps (assembly GCF_030435755.1). Taxonomy (NCBI): domain Eukaryota; kingdom Metazoa; phylum Chordata; class Mammalia; order Lagomorpha; family Ochotonidae; genus Ochotona; species Ochotona princeps. Next base: position 44,353,219 of record NC_080841.1, read on the forward strand.
TTGAGGATGGCCCAAAAGCCTTGGGACACTGCACCTGCGTGGGAGACACGGAAGAGGTTCCAGGTTCCCGGCATTGGATTGGCGCAGCACCGGCCCGTTGCGGCTCACTTGGGGAGTGAATCATCAGACAGAAGATCTTCCTCTCTGTCTCTCCTCTTCTCTGTATATCTGACTTTGTAATAAAATAAATAAATCTTTTAAAAAAAGTTTTAAGGTTTGATGAAGTATAATTTGTCAATGTGTTTATGGATCATGTTTTTATTGCTCTAAGTGTGTTAATCGAGTTTTCTCATTTTCTATATTTTTGATGCTCCGGGCCAAGGGGGATGACGCCTTCAGGGTTAGATAATTCGTACAGACTTGTCTAGGAGAATGCCTTTCATAAGCAAACTGACCTTTTCAGAGCCAGCAACCCTAAACAACTCCCTTACCAAGCTCTAAAACTGTTACCGACCTGCCCAGTCACCTCTGGGCACAACTGGCCCCTTTGGTCCACAGCCCATCAACATGATTCAAACTCTAAGGCTGTTTGTCCTGCGTACCTCTTCCTTCCTGGGAAAACCACAATAAGGGCTGTGGCCCCACCTCCAACAACCTGCTCTGCTCATCTCTGCCTCAGTGCATTCCCTATGAGGCCCAAAATGGCTGGGGCTGGGCTAAACCAAAATCAGACACTGGAAACTCAATGGAGGTCTCCTACATGGGTGACAAAATACAACTGCATGAGCCATCACCTGCTGCCTCTCCGGGTGCACGCTAGCAGGGGACTGGCAGGAGAAGTGGAACCAGTACCCGGTTACTTCTGTAAGGGTGTGGACATCCCAGCTAATGTCTTAACTACTTGATCTAATGGTGTAGCTATTTTTAAATATTTCAACTTTCATTATCCTTATTTTAAAACAATTTTATCTATTTGAAATGCAAAGACAGAGAGAGAGAGAGAAATCACTGTCTACTGGCTCATTCCTCAAATCACAATTGCCAGGGCTAGGCCAAAGGTTGGAGGCATGAGATGGAATGATAACCCTGGCCTCCATGAGGGAGACAGGACCCGGTTACTGTAGCCACCCCACTGCCTCCTGGAATGTGCGTTAGTAGGAAGCAGGAGGCAGGGCCTGCAGTGAAGCATAACCTACACGGGACACAAGCACCTTAACCACTAAGCCGAACACTTGCCCTGAGATTTCCTTTCTAAAACAACAGTTTATGGCTTTAGCTGTATTCTCTGTAAGTGCTAGAGTATCCATCAAATTCTGATGCGTTGTATTTTCATTTTCAACTAACTGGAAATACTTTCCATTGTGATTTCTTTTTGGCATACAGGTTATTTAGAGTTATGTGCTTCCTGCTGGGGGCTGCAGGAGAGAGCGTCTTGCTCGGATCCCGATCTCAGCTAGCATGTGCTCATGCTGACTGGGCCCGGGCCCACCTGGATTCAGGGGCTGCTTCCTTTCCGGTGAGTACACCAAGGGGGTGTCTCTGGGACTGGGTGGGTCCGGGGTCACCCACCGCCCTCATTGGGCGGCGGACGGGATTGGGGTGGGGCACAACCTTGGGCCTGCGGGTTTAAACTTCAGCAGCCAGGAGGCTGCTGGGGGCTGCAGGAGAGAGTGTCTTGCTCAGATCCCAATCCCAGCCAACATGTGCTCATGCTGAGCTGGGCCCAGGCTGCTGGCCGCCCGGCCGGGCAGCTCTGGGGTAATGGATGTTCGAATCGCTGCTTAGATAGCTCTAGGCTGACCCCACTGTTTCTGGGATCTGAGTCAATCCTAAAGATTCCCAATGCCAGTAACTCTTCCTTTGAAGAACTTCTAATCACTTAATAATGCTGAGCTTTGAACACCTATCATGCAAAAGTTAAGCTCCGGCTTGTCTAGCAGGATTTTTTTTTGCCTGACATGATGATGGTTCAGGAGACTGGTCACATTAGGCAGGGCCATAATATTAACTAGCACTCTAGAACCTTATCCTGGGGTGGATTCTGTGCAGGATGTGTGGGCCACACCCTGTAGAAAGTTTAGCCCCACTGGTAAACCTAAAAGTATGGGTGGCTATGGACTAAGCTAGGTGTGACCAAGGAGCCTGCCATCAATCACAGGCAAAGGGACCCGCCACAGACTGGACTGGGCCAGGCAGCAGCACCCAAATGTGCATCCTGAATAGGTTGTGGGGTGGGCCGGGCTGCAACATTCTCCAGCTCATACAAGGCCAAATGGGAGGCCAGAGTACACCGGGCACTGGCCTAAAACCCAATGGCATGTATGTAAACTGGGTCTGGGAGTGGATCAAGTGAAGGAACTTGGGAAGCTCCCCTGGCGAGTCTCGCTGGTGAACACGTCATCCAGATCTGGGGGTCGGACAAACAGGGCATAGTAGCTCCAAAATGTGTAAATTGGCAATGGAACGGAATGTACTGGGCAGGACTGAGCAAACCTTTGTCTACAAGCAAAACTAGAAACCAGCATGGAGCACAGGTCATACCAAGCTAGGCTCTTGCTCCTACTGGTCCTCAAAGCAACCACGGGCAGGTGTATGATTTATGGCTAGGAACAGGCCCAATCGGGGAGGTAAGGGGACACCCTAACTGAGTTGAGGTTCCCACCAAGGGGCGCATGTGCTGGAATGGGGGCTGCGTTCTATCTAGGAAACAGTTGTAGTTACCCAAGGCACTAGTGTGGGCTGGGATTGGATGCACCAGGCCGTTTCAGATCCCAACACCATCTGGTGTCATGGAGAACCAGGGTAGACGTGGGACTGACTAGGCTGGGTCTCAATCCCCTACTGAGCCATGTGTGAGCTGTATGTGGGTATGGACGAGCCATGGCCGGGCTGAAACATCCAACAACAAGAACCAGAATGGGGTGAATGCCAGCCAGGAAAAGCCACTGTTCCTGCTAGGACAGGAGGTGAACTGAGTAGGGTTGGCTCAAGGACCCCCTGGCATGCGCAAAATCTGCCATTGGGAGGGGTTCTGATGGAGGAGCCTGGGCAACTCCTCTGGCAGGACACAGTCCCTGCAGGTAAGCGCAAGAAGCATGATAGGAAACAGTCCAGAATAGGCCATGGAAAGTCTCCCACTGGCACACATTCAGCATGGGTCAGGAGCAGACCAGGCTGAATCAGTTCATGTCATCCACTGGCAAATCCGATCACCAGAACAGAGTGTGGGATGAGCCGGGTTTGGTCGTGACAAAACAAGTACACATTATGGAATGCCAGGGCGTGGTTGCCTGTACTGGATATGAATGCAGCACCCAACCAGCACGCGTGAGATCCAGGAAGGGAGGGGCAGAACTGGCAGGAGGATTAAGGGGCTGGTCCCCTCACCAGGGAGCTACTCCCACTGGAGAGCGTGGGCTGGGATAGACAGACCAGACTAAGCAAGGCTACAACACCTGTGCGCTGCATGTGGACTAGATCAGGGAAAAGCCAGGCTGGGCTGATTATTCCTGTGGGTGCAAGCATAAATTAGAGTGGGTGAGGGATGTTTGGGCATAGCCGCAGCATCAGCTGGCAGAAGCTGGCACTGGGGACTAATCCTGTCAAGTCAAATCACAGAACCACCTAAAGAGTGCATACACCGGGACAGAGAGACCTGGGAGGGAAAAAGTGGGTTCCCCCTTCTTGGGTCACTATTCCCATGGGAGGGCACGAAAACTAGGACAGGGGCTGGGATGGCTAGATAGAGAGGCACTCAACAACATCTGTGAGGGCTGGATGGTTGAGTTGGTTAGATAGAACTAAGCTTTAATACCCATTGACAAGTACCAGAGCCAAATGGGATGGGGGACAGACTGGTCTTCTGCTACACATACTGGCAAACCAGGGTAGGGGGCGGGCGTGGTGGGGGTTATTGTGGGTCGCCCCAACTAGGCTGCAGCTCCCACTGGTTGATGTAAGGGCCGAACCAGACTGGACTGCAACACCCATTGGTTCCAGTGCAACTCAGGACCGAAAACAGAACCAACCCAGCAATTCCAACCACCAGCTGATCGGGGTGATGGACTGTGCCGGGCCCTGTGCTTGCTAGAACATACAAGAAACTAGTCTGGGAATACCTCAAAGTTTCTTTGGAGATCTCCCCAATGGAACTGCTGGACTCAGAACTCTAACCAAGAAAAGACAGAAGACAGAACAGGACAATCATTCATCTCAGCTATATGTTGGCAGCGAAATATGGGGCAAATGGAGACTTTATGATGGACCATATCAATCAGTGGACGACCTCATCGAGCGAAACTGGCAGCGATTCATAACTGGAGAACTATTAAAACCACTTGAGCAAATATCTCAGAGCAAGCCGCACATCTGGGACTTGGGGTGGGTGGGAAAACGGGTGGAGCTTCTCCCTCAATATCCCCCTTTACCTCAGATACATGATGGAAACAATATGGACATAATAGTATTACCCACTTCCCTATCCCCCTGAACCTTTTTTTTTGTTCTTTAACCGTAATTAACTATGTAAAGATTGTCAACAACCATACAATAAGATAGATTAAAAAAAATAGTTATGTGCTTCATTTCCTAAGATACTCTAGATATCTATTACTTGTTTCAAGTTTAATTCCCTAGGGCCTGGCAGCGTGGCCTAGCGGCTAAAGTCCTCCCCTTGAAAGCCCCGGGATCCCATATGGGCGCCGGTTCTAATCCCGGCTGCTCCACTTCCCATCCAGCTCCCTGCTTGTGGCCTGGGAAAGCAGTCAAGGACGGCCCAATGCATTGGGACACTGCACCCACGTGGGAGACCCGGAAGAGGTTCCTGGCTCTTGGCTTTGGACTGGCATAGCACCGGCCCGTTGCGGCTCACTTGGGGAGTGAATCATCGGATGGAAGATCTTCCTCTCTGTATATCTGACTTTGTAATAAACTGAATAAATCTTTAAAAAAAAAAGTTTAATTCCCTTGTGATTAGCACACATACTGAGTAAGACTTTACAGCTCTCTTGAACTCCTTGAAACTTTAGAAAATAGAAAAATGATCTATCGTGAAACTCACTAAAACTTTATTTAGGACCTAGAATAGGGTCTGCTTTGATTAATACTCCATAAATTCTCAAAAATATTTTTACTATCCTGGATAGCATGTCCTATAAATGAGGTGTTAGTACTGTTGTTCAAATTTTCTATATCAAATTGTTTACTTATTCTTCCAACTCTTTTACTCTGTAGCTCTAACTATGCTTTTTAGGATTTAATTATTTTTATTTTTTTTCAAGATTTATTTATTTTTATTGGAAAGTCACATTCACAGAGAGAAGAAGAGACAGAGAGAAAGATCTTCCATCTGCTGGTTCACTCCCCAAATAGCTGTAACATCTGGAGCTGAGCCAATCTGAAGCCAGGAGCCAGGAGCTTCTTCCAGGTCTCCCACATGGGTGCAGGGTCCCAAGGCTTTGGGCCGCCCTCCACTGTTTTCCCAGGCCATAAGCAGGGAGCTGTATGGAAAGTGGAGCAGCCGGGATGCAAACCAACACGCTTAAGGGATTCTAGCACTTGTAGGGGGAGGATTAGCTAGTTGAGCCATTGTATCGGGCCCGTTCTCTCTCCTTTCAGTTCCATAAATTTTGGCTGCATAGATTTTGAAGCTCAGCTATTACAAAAATTAACATTTTCAACTTGTTCCCATCTCTTTCTTTATGTAAGCAAAGCCTGCATCTTAGTGAGACGGTAGGTAGAAGATGGACACCCCCTACAGCTCTTGGTTTGTGCTCTTCAAGGCTCTTTGTAGTAGGGATTCAGAAAGGTGGAGAGCCCAGCCTGAACTCAGAGCAGAGGGTAATACAGGACAATGGATCTGAAAGAAAATCAACATTATCAGCTCCGGTGCGGTAACCTGGCGCCTAAAGTCCTCACCTTGAACATGCCACAATCCCATATGGGTACTGGTTCTAACCCCAGCAGCCCTGCTTCCCATCCAGCCCCCTGCTTGTAGCCTGGAAAAGCAGTCGAGGAAAGCCCAAAGTCTTAGGACCCTGCACCTGTACGGGAGACGCAGAAGAGGCTCCAGGCTCCTGGCTTCGGATTGGCTCAGCTCTGGCCATTGCGACCGCTTGGGGAGTGAATCAATGTAGAGAAGTTCTTCCTCCTTGTCTCTCCTCCTCTCTGGTATATCTGATTGTCCAATAAAAATAAATCTTTTTTCTTTTTTTTTAATCTATTTTATTGTATTGTTGTTGACAATCTTTACATAGTTAATTACAGTTAAAGGAAAAAGAAGAAAAAAAAGAAAAAAAGGTTCAGGGGGATAGGGAAGTGGGTAATGCTATTATGTCCATATTGTTTCCATCATGTATCTGAGATAAAGGGGGATATTGAGGGAGAAGCCCCACCCAGTTTCCCGCCCACCCCAAGTCCCGGATGTGGGGCGTGCTCTGAGATATGTGCTCAAGTGGTGTTAATAGTTCTCCAGTTATGAATTGCTGCCAGTTTCGTTCAATGAGGTCGTCCACTGATTGATATGGTCCATCATAACCTCAGCCAATTTCAATGACTTTCCAACTAGTCCGTGATCTCCTTGATTCCTGTCAGACGAGGAGCTATGGCCTCTCTGCCTCTCTGCTGGTGGATCATCCTGGATACAACCACTTGGCAGGGCCAGAGATGGCAGGGGTCGCTCCAAAAGAGCGAGTGAGAAGTTACCAGAAGAGGGAGCTTTCAAGGAAAGGGCCCTGGAGGCTGTGAGACCCTTAGAGATAGGCCAGCAAGGCAGGCAACAGGGGAGAGCACATGGGAATCAGCAATAAGCCAGAAAGAGCTAACTGCCAGGGAAAAAAAGTGAAAACAGGAAGGACAGGATAAAAGATGTTTCGATCTGGACTGTGCGGCAGGCAAACTGCCTGGGTTCAAATCCAGCCTCTGCTAATTAGTCCTGGTGCAATCTTGGGAGAATGACTTAACCCTCCTGTTTCAGCTTCCTCACTTGTTAGGGTTGTAATAAGGATCAAGTTAATGCCTGCAAAGTGCTTCAAACAATTCCTGGCCCATTAAACACTGGAGATGTGTTTGCTGTCCTTTCATCCTCCTCCTCCTCCCAGCCATTAAGGACCTGTAAATTAACTCGGCTCATGTCTTGGGCATTCCAAGATTTCTGTGCATGGTACTAAAAATAGCTGTGAAGATTATACTCACTGTCCGTGCCTCCTTGTCATTAGGAGCAAGAAACCATTACAGTGAAATGGGAGGCCCTGGTGGTAACACCTCAGCCTATCACGATATGGGCAAAACTGCCCAGTACACAAAGATGAATATTGGAAACATCATGTATAGATTTGCACTGGGAGAGAATTTCACAGACGGTGAGGCATGCCCTACGTGGACCCCCTGCAAGTGTAAGCAAACAATCAGGCTTCCCATTCATCAGTTCCCACTTAGTCATGTGGTTATAGTTAATCATTTTGCTTGCATAAATATAGCTTCTTGCCTGCCCTAGACATGTATGGTTTTGTTGCAAAACTAGAGATGCTTTCATGTTAATTTGAAATTCATGCATCTGTTGCAATCCCAAAGACGGTAAAGTAGCAGCATTACATTCCTAGAGACCTCCAGCACTTCCTTCCTCCTGGCTCAGAGTACTTTACTGTCTTCCCAAAGCACTGTCTGAAGCAAAGTGCCTCGGTGGCCCTAGAGGAAGCCTCATGGATCTAGAAGACAACTCAGGACATCTGGTCTGGCGGCCACCCACAGAATGTATTCAGGAGACCTCAACACAGACGGCCCCCCAGCTTCTTCCCTGTGAACAAAGGCAGAGGCGGGCCGAGAACATGCAAGCAAAGACTATTTATTCATAAGGAAAGAACAAAAAAGTAATAAAAATAAAAGACACAAATGGATAGAACCACAGCCCATGGCAAGGAGGTTTCTGGACCTTCCACAATTGCCTTACAGGATCCCTGAAGGCCTAGCTGGTGGGGCTGTCACATGGCAGTGGCATCCAAGGGGCAGCATGAGTGAGATGGACAGATCATCTAATGAGGCAGGACCCAAGCATCAACTTCTCTTTATAACAAACCATTCTCATAGAAACTCATTCCTGGAGGCCAACATCCATGCCCTCTGAGGCTAATGCCCCCGGTAGCCAGATGCCTTGCCACTCTGCCCACCATTTAAAGGTTCCACCACCTCCACCCCACCAAGCTGCAGAACCTTACGTCCGGCTTCAAACCATATCTAAATCACAACAGTGACTATTTCACACTTGGCAGGGTGGTCATGTATGTCCACTTTACCTGCCCTCTCATCCTGTGGCCAGCAAGTCACCATGCAGTGACTGACAGCCTGGCATGGGACCTGGAGGGGCTGACCTGTTGAGTCCCAGGGTCTCCTGGAGTGGGGCACTAAGAGCAGCTCCTTTGCACCTACGTTACACAACACTGGAAGGATACAGATGACAGCTTCTCGAAAGCACTGCACTGCATCCAACACTGAGTAGAAAATATAAAAATGAGATGAGAGTGTTCTAGTGGAGAAGAATGACTGATTAGTGTCCTACAAAGATACCACTGAAAATGAATCCGAAGGAAAATGCAAGAAAAAAGAGGAAAAAAAAACCTGGCTGTCTTTGCTGTTGGGTGAGGATATGAGGCTGTGAGCCTTTGTAGATCACGGAACTTTCCCAGTGAGGCCCTTGCCCCATCCCAGGTGCCCAGATGTCATGGGCTCTGACCCCAGACCGTAGCACAGAAAGTCTTGTGCGTATATGCAGCTGGCAGTTTTTCTCTCCTTTTTGGTGATCCATCTTTTATTTTACTAGGAAAGAAACAACAGAGTGCACCTGACTCCCATGAAGCACGAATCATATGCAGGCCATAGGAGTCATATGAATAGGAATATTCCAGACTCTCAGCCATCATACCCAGCCCACCTCTCATGGAGGCTTCAACCTGTTCAAGTCACTGCTTATTGTTAGCACAACATCACCAAGATACAATAACGACAGTCAAGTGTCAGCTGTTACTTCCATGTTCCAGAAAACTCAGGGAACCTGAAACCTGTGGTTGCTGCAGGGAGTCCAAGGAAGCATGGGGAATGAGAAACTGCTACACCAAAGTGCAATAAACAGTGAAGATCATTGGTAGATAACCAAGAACAAAAAAGGGAAAAGGTCTAATGATCTCTACCTTTCACTATGGTTGAACCTGGGTCTTAAAATCTACGCAAAAATAGCTACACTTGTGGGTAGAGATGAGGGGCAGCCTTCGGGAAGCCCCTCAGCTGCTCAGGAAAGCCTATCAGATTAAAGGAGTCAACCTGAGGAGACCTGGAGGCTCATGCCACGGCCACAGGAGGGTGGCCCTTGGGGTCCCGTATGCCGCAAGGTGGGAAAGCTAACAACTTGCACACCGTCACAACCACAATCCCCACTGACACCATATCACACGATCTGGGTCAAAGAGATGGCAGGGCCTTTGTGGTCATCAAAGCGGTCCATGGTCTTGAGGCTGAGGAGCATGTGCAGGCCAGAGGTGAAGATGAACAGCATGAAAAGGGAGGTGACCAGCCCCATCCAGATGCCTGGAGAGAAAAAGCCAGCGCAGTCACTGGCGTAGGAGAACTGCTCACCTGTCACGTTGAAAGCCTGAATCTGGAAGTCCTGAAAAGTCACGTGCCACAGTGAGGGCTGCGTGCGGGCCACCAGGAGATGGCCATGGCGGCTCAGACTGCTGACATACCCGCAGTGGAAGGAGTAGACGCTGGGCCCTGTGACCTGGGAAGCGTTGAAGTAAACGACTGAGCCATTGCTGTGGATCTCCAGGCACTCCAAGGTAAACCAGTACCGGGCAGACACCGGATAGAAGCGATTAGTCAGAATAAACTTAAATGTCACCATCGTACCGAAGAGTTGTTCATAGGTCAAGGACAGCCTAGCCATGGAGTCATTCCAGAAAGAGTCTGTCAGGTTGAGCTCCTGTACCCCAAAGGTGAGGGGTGTCAGGTCTTCCCATTGGTCCTTGTAGGCCACAGAGAAGTTCTGGGCCCAGAAGAGGATTCGGATAGCAGTGTCCATGTAACTTACAGGGGGATGGATCACGGGTGAGGCTGGCTTCTTCGGTCGAGGCTGGCGTCTCCGACCCCCAGCCACCATGGCTACATCACGGGCCACCCTGGAAGGGCGGAGCGCTGTGAAGGCTGCCGTATAGGGCACCTCCTTAGACTTGAGTGCGTCCAGCACCTGCCCGATGATCTCATCATTGCCTCGGAGGACTTCCCTGGGTGTCACCAGACCAGAATTGGCAGCGTAGGGCAGCCGGATGAGCAGCACGGTGGGAAGGCTGGCATTGAGCTTCAGCTCCCGCAGGGTGGCCGCGTCCACGTGCAGAGCTCTGGTCCTAAGCTTCTCCTGTAGGTAAGTGGCCAGAGTGCGGATTGCAGAGCAGGCCACAGCAGGAAGCACCAGTGAGGAGGAGGCCTGGCCCAGGGCTGTCTCCAGGTTAGAAAAGGCGCTGTCCTTCTTGTTTCCAAACACCGCGCCATGGGCTGTAAAATCCTCCACGCTCAGCTCGTCCTGCACGAACAGCAGCACATGCCGGGGGCCCCGCTCCAGCGCGGGCTCTAGGTAAGCCCACAGCTGCACAGCGCTGGTGACGTGGCCCTCGTGGGTGTCGGCCGCGGGCCCCCACAAGGCCCGGTCCTTCGACCACAGCACCAGTGGCACCTGCTGCTCGGCCGCCGCCGCCACCACGAGCAGCAACAGTAACAACGGCAGCCGCGGTGACCACCCGAGAGCGGAGAGCCGGACTGACCCCATGTGCGTGCTGGGCCGAGCCACTGACCCCTCATCCGTGCTGGGCCGAGCGGGGAGCTGGACTGACCCCTCGTCCGTGCTGGGCTGAACCACTGACCCCTCGTCTGTGGTGGGCTGAGCAGGGAGCCGGACTGACCCCACGTCCGTACTGGGCTGAGCCACTGACCCCACGTCCGTGCTGGGCCGCACCCGACCTGCCACCACAGCCGCTGCCGCCATCTTGGTCGCAGCCTCCGCCCCTCGCGCCTCTCTTCTTGTTTCTGATTGGCTCCCGGTCAGCTGATGTGGGAAGTTTCTGGAAGTCTGTGTTCCTCCTCGCCTGCACTTTCTCCTCACGGAGGTAAGCTTTGCACAGGAACCGCTTTTCCACTTTTTAGACGAAGGAACTGTTTTGGTGTAAAATGTTGGCGTGTTTACTAAATGGCAGAGTTTACATGGAGGGTTAGAGGGGAGGAAGTACGACTGTTGGCCCGATGCACGTTAGCCTTCCTCGCCTTGAACGCACCAGGATCCCACATAGGCGCTGGTCCTAATCCCGGCAGCCCTACTTCCCATCCAGCTTCCAGCTTGTGGCTTGGGAAAGCAGTCGAGGACAGCCCAGAGCGTTGGGATCCTGCACCCGTAGGGGAGACCTAGAGGAAATTCCTGGCTCCTGGCTTCAGATTGGCTCAGCTCCGGCCCTTGCGGCCGCTTGGGGAGTGAATCATTGGATGGAAGATCTTCCTCTCTATATGTCTGACTTTGCAATAAAAATAATAAAAGTAATAATTATTGTTAAATTTTTTTGCAAGGCAGCTGGCTTGGTCTAGAGCGCATAAGCCACTGTCCCATCTCACCCCCACCCCAGCCCATCCCCCTCGGCCCTGCTGCTTGTCGGTCAAACACCTGCATTCCTATGATGCTTCTGCTGCACCCTGGACTTGGCTGCAAAGACGATGAAAGGACGTGGTAGATGCCAGAGTCCCTTTTTTCGCCCCTTGGGCCTGACCCAGTGATTCTGGGTTTCAGCAGAGCTTTTGCTGCCTTGGACGTGGCTTACAGGCGCTGCGTCTGGACGGAGCTTCTTCCGGCCTGTCACCCTCTTTTCGGATAGACCTTCCCAACCAACGGGTTTTTTCTTCTTCCTAGCATATGGACAGCACCTAAACGTGCAGTGCTCAGTGTAGGGCAGCCCATGTTGACGCATGACTGTGTGTTTATTTCTCAACTGCCAAGGAAATTTTGCGCCTGATAGGCAGTTTCTGCTGAGTATTCATCACTCACAAGGACACGACCTGGGTTAAAAATTACTAAATGCATTACCCACAACAGTAGCGGCTTTGGTCAGTGTTTTAAGGTGGGGGAAGTTACTACATAACTAATTATTCATTTAATTTATGTTATCCGTTTTCTTTTCAGAAGGAGTTTTCAAAATTGACCGAGTGTCACAGAACAGAATCCATAACGTTATTTCGTCCTTTGGTCAGTCGTCCACTTCCTGCAAAAATAGATGGCTCCAGCAGGTGGCACCAGAGTCTACTCCTTTCTCCACCTTCGTGCACATGCCCTGCTGTTTCCAGGTCAGCACCTACCATGTTCAGAAAACCAAATTTGTTTCTGATTTCATTTTTGTTTATCCTATCAGCAGAGATCAGCACAATTGAAGCTGTACAGGAGAAAATATAGGCAAGATGCTTAGGGTAAAGCTAACTTCAAGAATTGTTAGGGCAGTATAACCAGCAGTTAGATGCCCAGATTTCTAAATATTTTATGGAGTTTATGCCCATATGGTTTTCAGAGAAACGACCTCAGAGACCTGAGGGTGAATCTTGCTTCTTTCCCTCCCATTGCACCTCTTGAAAGCAACTGTTCTGCTGTTGGGAAGCCTCTAAGTTTAGATATTTTTATTTTTAAAGGTTAGAGCTATAGACACAGAGAGAGATCTTGTATCTGCTGGTTCATTCCCCTGCTTGTCAATGACATAGTGGTATCAGGTCAAAGCCAGGAGACTGAAACTTCATCAGACCTGGCGTGTGGATGTAGAGGATGAAGGACTTGAGCCATCTCCAGCTGATCTCCCAGATGCATTAGCAGGGACCTGAATCAGAAGTAGAACAGCCAGGACTCCAGCCTGACTTGTGAGGAATGCTGCCATTGCCAATAGCAGTTGAACTTGGTGCATCATTGTGCCAGTCCTCAGCTTGCTCTGTAAAAGGTTTTCAAGCTTGAGATCCTGAGGGCCTCAAGGTCACCCAGAGATTGCCCCAGGTTGTAACCAAGATACAAATGGAGAGAAAGGCAAGTGGTAGAGGTGACATACTGTCTGCGTGTGCTGCTGCAAGTCCTGAGGCAGAGCACTGACTGCAAACCAGAGAATGTGAAACGTGTCACAAACAGGTGAAACTTTTATGTTGTACCCAAACATTTGTTGTTATCTATGCGTGTGGCATTGTGAAAACTGAACAGCGGTACATGGTCTGGACTCTAGAAATTAATAGATGGAAAGAAGGTTTATTCCAGTTGGGAGAGTGTTAGGGTGAGCTGACACCTGAGAGTTTATTTTCCATAAACATCAAAAAAGTCTTTGGAAAATGCATACATGAAAAGCTAATATGGGGCAAGCATTTGGCCTAGCAGTTATGACATGGATTACAATGTCCCATCCCACAGTAGAGCCCCTAGGTTCCGTTCCTAGCTCCGGCTCCTGACTGCAGCAGATCCCGGCAAGCAGCTGTGAGGGCCCAAAGGATCGGATCTTTGCTACCAGATGGGAGATCTGAATTGAGTTCATCAGTCCTGGCTTTTGCCCTCTGGACTTCTGTTTCCACCTGCCAAGTGGATATTTTCCCAACTCACATGAAGACTGCTTTTAGGCGAAAGCCTCCTGGGAAGGCGAGCACCTTCTCTGCGGAGAGGCTTGCTTCCGTGTCCTGTGAGCGTGCGGAGCTGGAGCTGGAGATTGAAGAAGCAGTTCGTCAGAGCTGCTTCCGAAGAAGTACAGCTGTGTGCTGCACATGGGGAAAGTCCAGACATGGCAGAGCCGGATATCAGAGCGAGGGAATTCAGTCCTGTTTGTTGAGGCTACTTCTGGCATGTGTTATCTACACACGTGTGCCAGCTGCAGGTGCAGGTTGGCTGCTTATGTCTCCTTCAAGCTCTATCACTCAGGCTCAAAGTGCACTTAGTGAATTGACAGAAGCTTCCAGAGAGTGGAAGAGTGCACTGTGACATTAGGAGTAGAGGTGTGCCACATGGGGCAGGTATGTTAGCCTTATGGTTTAAGACACAGATTAGAAAAACTGTGTCTCCAATTGGAATGCCTGAGTTTGAGTCCTGACTTTGATTTCCCGCTAATGCAGGCCTTGCACAGCGGTGATTCTGGCCCAAGTGACTGGCCTCCTGCCTCCTGCCCCCCACATGGCAAAGCTGGACTGAATTCCCAGCGCCTGGCTATAGTGTGATCCAGCTCTTTTTTTGTGGGCATGTGAGCTCTCTCTGGAACTCAAATGAGTAAGTAAGATTTTAAAACCAGTGAGTCATAACGATAGATACTGGCTCCATGATCACATATTCATTTATGAACTCTTCTTTTCAAAAAAACTTTTTTTTTAATTTGAAAAGTCATATATACAGAGAGGAAGGGAGACAGAGAGGAAGATCTTCCATCTGCCTCTTCCGAGTCTCCCACGCGGGTGCAGGGTGACAAGGCTTGGGCCATCCTCAACTGCTTTTCTGGGCCACAAGCAGGGAGCTGGATAAGAAGTGGAGCTTCCAGGACACAAACGGGCACCCATATGGGATCCAGGCACATGCAAGGTGAGGACTTTAGCTGCTAGACCACCATGCCAGGCCTCATGAACTCTTCTAATATGACAAACCAGGCCCTAGGGAAGGAAATAGCTTCCTCCTTCACTGAGAGACAAATGATGAAGTACAACTGTGACAAGTAGTGCAGACATGACTCCCGTGTTGCTGTTGGGGAGATAAAGAAAGACTGGCTTGGTACAGTGGTCTGCCATGGCCTTGTACCACAGCATGATGCCCTAAAGACAGAAATTTATTGTCTCACAGCACTGGAGGCTGCAAATCCCAGATGAAGGTGAGGGAACGTTTTAGGGAGAATCCTTTTTGCCTCAATCATTTAAAAACCATTGATGTGGGGCACGGTGGCGTGGCCTAGCGGCTAAAGTCCTCGCCTTGAAAACCCCGGGATCCCATATGGGCGCCGGTTCATATCCCGGCTGCTCCACTTCCCATCCAGCTCCCTGCTTGTGGCTTGGGAAAGCAGTCGAGGATGGCCTAATGCATTGGGACCCTGCATCTGCGTGGGAGACCCGGAAGAGGTTCCTGGTTCCCAGCTTCGGATCGGCGCACACTGGCCCGTTGCAGCTCACTTGGGGAGTGAAACATCGGATGGAAGATCTTCCTCTCTGTCTCTCCTCCTCTCTGTATATCTGGCTTTCCAATAATAATAAAAAAAACTTTAAAAAAAAACATTGATGTGTGTGTGTATATATATATATATATATGTACACACACACACACAATATGTTTAGTGTAAGCTAGAGATAGACATGGATTTTCTATCTGCTGCTTTGCCCCCCCCCCCCACCAAATTCTTGCAACAGCCAGTTGTGGGCCATGTTTCACTTCTTCAGGCAGTGCCAGGCAGGCCAAGAAGTTGTAACTGTACCTTAGTGGACGAGTTGGAATCATCATTTGAGGCTTGCTTTGCCTCTCTGGTGAGTCACCAATATATCAGTGGTACTAATAGAAAGAAATTCGAACTGGTGTTGATCAGTGTATCCAGAAATTTCTGGATATTGCAAGAGAGACAAAATAATGTTTCCTCCTGTGGGGGATAAAAAAAAGACTGCAGTTGTCTGTTCAGAAGCCAGAGCAAGTTTTCCAAGAGGATGTCTCAGAGCTGAGGGATGAGCTGCAGCAAATGGATGTGCTGGTCAGAAGCACCTGACCGAGCTGAGGCATCGGCACAGGTGCTGGAGGACAACGTGCCGCACAGAAAGCCAGCTGAGATGCCACAGGGCTTGTTCGACTGCCCGGAGCAGGTGTCTGCCAACATCCTTGCGCCTCTGAAGCCCACCTGAGGCCACCTGGGCACAGTTCTGCCTCACAGCCCTCCCCTGTGGCCATCACATCTTGGAAGAACTCTTCGCTACATAATAGGATGACTTGGGAAGAACTCTTTGCTACAAAATAGGGTGATTTTAGTTTTATCCTGCCAGTTAAAACTCCTCCCATTTTTATAAATTAATTTCTTTAATACTTTATAAAGTGGCCGTAGCTTTTCTAAACAGAATACTTTTTTGTTTTGTGCCAAGTTGAAACTGTGGTAATATTGACAGACTCTTAAGGTTTTTTTTTTGTCTTAGTTTTTGTATGACTTTCATTATTTTTCCAGTTGTTAGTTCATGTGATCCGAGAATGAAAATAGTCTAGAAACCTGGAGAAAATAATTTTGGCTTAGGGTTTTAGGGTAATTATCCTTCAGACAACCTTTAAAAATATAACTGAAGTATGTTTAGACTTTGAACTACCTCAAGAGGGGGAATCTGATGTAACTGTATCTGCAACATCTCCAGAGCAGTCCAGAAGTAGGTATTTTGTAAATAGGGCAGAAGAGGACTTAACACATCCTGGATTAGGATCGCAATGTTGCAGAGAGTCCTTAAGTTGACACTGCTTTAGTTTGGTTGGTTGTATTTTGTGTGGTGCTTGCTTTGATTGGGGGCAGAGGTAGAAGGAGCAGCGAGATGCTGGGTTTTGACCAAGCTCTGCAGAAGTTAATCCATGAAAGTAACAGGGCAGGTTGTGTTCTCAGTGGTGCCAGGGCTGGGCAGGGGAAGTAGCAGAGTTTAGGTTTACTTTCGTGGCTTCCAGATTTGAGTTTTGTTTGCTTATGTTGTTTGTATTTCACTCATTTGGAGCAGAGACAGTTGGCTCGTGGATTTGATTGTGCAGAGCTGTTGCTTTGGACCCAGGGCTGGGCCTCGGGCTGACCCTCAGCCTTCAAGCTGTCCCAAGAGCTGTGGAGCCTGTGTGCTTGGTGGATGAGTTTCTCCCCTGTGGCACCTGTTTTTTGTGGATTATGTCCCTTCTCCCTCAATGTGTGCCTCACTGCCTTCTGCACCTTGTGTGGCTGAGTCTTGGCTGTTCTGTTCTCCCCGACCCTGAGCACTCATTGGTGTTCTCTACCTACTGGTGCCCTTCCCCTGCAGTCCAGCACACAGCCCTCTTACCTCTCCCTTGCCCCGTCTGGCTCACCCTAGAGGTTAGGGATTCAGGCTCTGTAGGTCAATCTGTATGAGAGTTAATCCCTTGATTAAGGTGAGACCATGTATTATCTGTCATTGCTCATTTTTCCTTGTATGTGTGCTGTTTGCCATGTGGCCCTTATACCCCAGCTGGAAGCTAGCAAGTCCCCTCAGTTATAGTTAAAACTTTTACAAGTCATTTTTGCTTATACTTGGTCATCTCAAGCTGATTAGAAGCTCTGAGTAGAAGCTTTAAATAATTTAAAATTTGAGATTTTAGTTCTTTAGTAAGAAAGGTACTCTTGTGCAAAGATTGAGAATGATGTTACTTGGTGATTACTGAAAATGTTTTGAGTTAATATATGTGTCAGTTATTGTCATTCATTATATTGAAATATGTATGCCTGTTATTGCCATTTCTTTGTTATATTGAAAAGTTTTAAATAAATATCAGTTTTTCAATGTCAGAAACGATTGTCCAGAACTCAACTGAGACCACCCACATGAATGGCAGAGACCTAGCTATTTGAATGGGTCACCTGCTACCTTTCACAGTACACATTTGTAAGAAGTTGGAAATATAACTAGGACTTGGAGCCAGGAATTCCAATATGGGATATGGACATCCCAAGTGGTTTCTTGACCCTGTGCTAAATCCCCACCATTTTCCCTAGCATCCAATGTCACAGGCCATCTCAGCACTTTTCGGTTTCCTGCAATCTCGCTTTCATTGTCACGTGACTTCTCCCCTTTGTCTGCGTCCAATGTCTTCCCCATTAGAATGACTCCAGTCATAGCACGTAGGGTCATCTTAACTTGATTGTTTATATCTACAAAGACACTATTTCCAAATAATTTCATATTTATAGGTACTGAGCATTATGACTATAGATTTTTTTTTTCTTTGAGGAGCATAGTTCAATACACACACACTTGGAAAAGTTATGCTTGAGCTGACTTCTGGAACTTAAGACTTATACAAACAGGGCAAAAACACAGGAAATATCTTTTTCTTTTTTAAAGATTTATTCATTGTATTACAGCCAGATATACACAGAGGAGGAGAGACAGAGAGGAAGATCTTCCATCCGATGATTCACTCCCCAAGTGAGCCGCAACACCCGGTGCGCGCCGATCCTCGACTGCTTTCCCAGGCCACAAGCAGGGAGCTGGATGGGAAGTGGAACTGCTGGGATTAGAACCGGCGCCCATATGGGATCCCGGGGCTTTCAAGGCGAGAACTTTAGCCACTAGGCCACGCCACCCGGCCCCAGGAAATATCTTTTGTAAAGGCCCTGAGGCAGGAGGACCTGGGAGGTACTGAATGAACTTCCATCAGTGTAACCAGGGGCTGTCCTTGTTAAGGGCGGGCTAAGCCACTGTCTGCAATGCTAATAAACCCCGCGAGAGCACACATTTCTGTTCCCTGTGCTCTGTTTTCAGTCCAGCTTCCTGCTGCTGTGCCAGGGAAAGCAGCAGAAGAGAGCTCAAGTACGTGAGCAAATGTGACTCAAATGGGAGACTCAGATGGAGTTTCAGACTTCTGACTTCAGCCTGGCTCAACGCTGGCCTTTGCAGCCATTTGGAGAGTGAATCCACAGATGGAAGATCTCTTTTCCTCTCTGCTGTGTCACTTTTCAAGTAAGTAAGATAAATATTTGAAAAAAAAATCAGTGTAACCAAGATTGGTGTGTTAGCCTAGTGGCTAAATCCTTGCCTTGCATACACTGGGATCCCATATGGGCATTTGTTTAATTCCCAGCTGCTCCACTTTCCACCCAGCTCCCTGTTTGTGGCTGGGAAGGCAGTGGAGGGTGACCCAAAGCTTTAGGACCCTGCACTTGTGTGGGAGACCTGGTTGAAGCTCCAGGCTTAGGATCAGCTCCAGCCATTGCAGCCACTTGCAGGGTGAGCCAGCGGACGGAAGATCTTCCCCTTTGTTTCTCCTTCTCTCTGTAAATCTGCCTTTCCAATAAAAATAAATAAATCTTAAAAAATAATCAGTTTATCCAAAAAGGGGAGTAGAGGGTCAGGGAAGTAGGGCCATCCTGGGTTTTATCCTTAAAGAAGTAGGATTCAGGGCCCAGCGGCGTGGCTTAGCAGCTAAAGTCCTCGCCTTGAACTCACTGGGATCCCATATGGACGCCGGTTCATATCCCGACTGCTCCACTTCCCATCCAGCTCCCTGCTTGTGGCCTGGGAAAGCAGTCGGGGATGACCCAAACCTTTGGGACCCTGCACCTGCGTGGGAGACCTGGAGGAGGTTTCAGGTTCCCAGCTTCAGATCAGCACAGCACCGGCCATTGCGCTTACTTGGAAAGTGAATCATTGGACAGAAGATCTTCCTCTCTGTCTCTCCTCTCTGTATATCTGGCTGTAATAAAAATAAATAAATCTTTAAAAAAAAAAAAAAAGAAGTAGGATTCAGTGATGCATGGCATGATGACACATTTCTGTTTAGAGGTGTACTTCTCCTGATTATACTCATAGTAATTCTTACAATAGTTTGGCTGAATGGTGATCTGCAGTCGGTGATTGCTGATTACAGATCACCAAGAACGGCACCATGCAAGCCTATGGGCTTGATTAGTAAATGTTAGTGTGCTCTGACTTCTCTACCAAGCAGCCACCTTTCCTTTCCTCTCCCTGTCTCTGAACCTTCCAATTTCCAGAGATGCAAAAATATTGAAATTAGTCCAGTTAATAAAGCTACAATATCCTCTAAGTGAGGCATTATACACATCTTACTTTAGGTCTAAAGCCAGCGGTGATTAAATTTAGTGAGGAAAGGATGTTGAGGGCTGAGTCTGGCTGAAAACTAGGCTGCTTATGCCACAGCTAGGGATCTCTCTCTCTCTCCTCCTTAACTGTGTGCATATGTCCCTTCCTCCCTCTCTGTCACTCTACTTTCTTTTTTTTACTACATTTATGTCATTTTATGACACAGTTTCATAGGCTCTGGAATTCCTCCAATCCTTCCCCAAACCCTCCACCCATATTGGATTCCTCCATATTGTCACAATAGTACAGATCATAACCAGTCATGATTCCTTCATTGCAGGCATGGACCATGCAGAGTCCAGCATCTTATTGTCCAGACAAATTCAACAGTTTCATTGGGAGACCATCCCTGGTCTGAAAGAGAAAATTTTAACATAAAGACATTTCTCAAGGTTATACTACCATAGAGTGATTCTCCTGATGTGTATAGGCAGAGTAAATTGAAAATCTTCTAGAAATGACTTGCCATCCTATATACCCCTGACATTCATGACCAATGCGAGGAAGTCAAAATATCATTCAACATCTTCCACATTACAGAGTTGGGAGGATGTTGGTTCAGGACTGCAGTGGAGGCAGTAGCTGCAGATGTGGTGGAAACAGCAAGGGTGTCCCTGGAATGAAGCTGGAGCCTCAACACATGATGGAGTTGCTGTGCTATCTTCATAAAGCTTTAGTGGGTGACGAGTTGCTTCTTATGGCTGAGTAAAGACAACAAGTTATTTAGGACAGAAACTACTCCTGGCGAAGATGTTATGAACATGATTGAAATACTACCACGGATTTGACTATTACACCAACTTAACTGATCAAGTAACCATATGATTTGGGAGGAAATTGATTAAAAAATTTTTTTAAATTTTTTTGTTTATTCAAAACGCAGAGTTGGTGGGGGGGCAGGGGGCAGTGTTGTGCTGTAGTGGATATGGTGTCCACCTATGATCCTGGCATACCACGTAGGAATTGGCTCATGTCCTGCCTGTTCCATTTCCAATCCAGCTCTTTGTTAATGGCCTGGGAAAAACAGCAGAAGATGGTCCAAGTGTTTGTGCCCCTGCCACTCACTTGTGAGACCTGGATGAAGCTACTGGCTTCTACCTGAACCAATATTGGTTGTGGTAGTCATCTGGGGAGTGTCAGCAGATGGAAGATCACTCTGTCTTTCTGTATCTCTTTCAAATAAGTAATCTTTAAAAAGAAAAAGAGAAGAAACAGAATGACAGATCTTCACTAGTTTGCTCCCCAAGTGTCCCACAACAGCTCTGGCTGAGTCAGGCTTAGGCCAGGACCCAGGTCCCCCGCATGGGTGACAGGGGCCGAAGTACTTAGGCAGTAATCCACTGCTTACTAGATGCATTACCAGGGAGCTGTTTCAGAAGCAGAGTCAGGCCTGGCAGCGAGGCCTAGCAGATAAAGTCCTCGCCTTGAACTCCCCAGGATCCCGTATAGGTGCCCGGCAGCCCTGCTTCCCATCCAGCTCCCTGCCTGTGGCCTGGGAAAGCAGTTGAGGATGGCCCAATGCTTTGGGACCCTGCACCCATGTGGGAGACCTGGAAGAGGTTCCTGGTTCCTGGCTCTGGATCGGCACAGCACTGGCCGGTTGCGCTCACTTGGGGAGTAAATCATCAGATGGAAGATCTTACTCTCTTCCTCTCTGTCTCTCTTCCTCTCTATATATCTGACTTTGCAATAAAAATAAATAAATCTTTATTTAAAAAATGAAGCAGAACCACCAGGACTTAAATGGGCACTTAGATATGAGATACTGCCATTCCAGGCTTCAGCTTAACCTACTGTGACAAAACACCAACCTCTAGTCTCCAGTTTTGAAAGTTTTGTCAAACAACATTACATGATAAAAGAGAAATCCTTTATGAAACAAAGAGTGGGTCAACACAACAAAGTTTCTAGTTGCAGAGACTGTGTTACTGTCATCTGTACTTCCAGTATTTTGGATGCTTATGCACTTACTTTTATTTACTTGAAAGGCAAAGCGACAGAGAGCAGTCCCTTACTGCATGGTTCACTCCTGCTAGGCACGTCCGGAGCCTCAGGAGGGCTGCTCCGTGTTGCTGACATGGATAATTGCAGGTGTGGCTGAGTCCATCTTCAGGGCATTGTTTCCCATGACTAACTGTATTCTAGAGAACTTGTGGTGCTGTCCATCTAATTCAAAGGAGGAGAGTGGGAAGTTTGTGGAGGGATGCCATGTTATTTATAAAAGACAGGGAAGGGGAAAGCCGCACATCCTTCAAAATGTCTGAAGACCAGGTCTTAGCAGGTGAAGGTGCTGCAGCTCAGACAAGCACAGAGACCTGCCTGCCCTGGTTGTACTCTCCTGAATCCCATATAGGACATATAGTTCTGCCTTCTCTCCTCTTAAATATCACCTAGCATGCAGGTGAAATATATTTTATATATTTTTTAATAATAACTTTTTTTCAGGTTTTATTTTATTTCTATTGGAAAGTCAGATATACAGAGAGGAGGAGAGACAGAGAGGAAGATCTTCCACCCACTGGTTCACTCCCTACATGACCACAATGACCAGAAATGAGCCGATCCGAAGCCAGGAACCTGGAGTCGCTTCCAGGTCTCCCATGTGGGTGCAGGGTCCTAAGGCCTTGGTCTGTCCTCAACTGCCTTCCCAGGCCACAGCAGGGAGCTAGATGGGAAGCGGGGCCACCAAGACCAGAACCGGCACCCATATGGGATCCCGACATGTGTAAGGCAAGCACTGTAGCTGCTAGGCTACCATGCCAGGCCCATGAAATATATTTCCTGTATATGTAATTTCCTGTATATATATATTCCTATAAATATAATGCCTGTATCCTGTTTTCTACTTAATCAGCTGTTGAATTTAAAAAATCAATTCTGTCTTACCATCTCTTGTTCTGCTTTCAGAATTATCTATTGCTGATGCTATCTATGGTATAGAGAGATTAACATCTGGAAAAGATTTATACTCTCAGAGGCAGGAATTTCACCTCTCGGGAATTGCTTTAAGGAGAGTCAGATAAGTATCTGCTACAATGATCATCACATCAACATAAAAGCTTTTTTACAAAAATATATTTTACTCTCTTACTTTCAAAACAAGCTCTATTGAGTTATTGGTGACAGAGTAAGCCATGTATTTACACTTGGGCAAGTTCTCATATATGTATAAACAATGTGGTGATATCACTTCATGGCCTATTTTGCTTCACAACACAGAAAGAGCATTTCTTTAAGTGATAATTTTTTTAGAGAATTATTTTAATGATTGCTTAATATTCTATCATATGACACATAATTTATAGTATTGAATAATGAAAGATGATCAAAATGTTCAACAATAGAGAATTGAGTCAACTGTGATTATTTATTTTAAGATTTATTGTGTTGGGGCCAGTGTGATGGCTCAAGTAGTTAATCCTCCATCTGCAAGTGTCAGCAGACTATATGGGTACAGGCTTGTGTCCTGGCTGCTCCACTTCCAATTTAGCTCCCTGCTTATGGCCCGGGAAAGAAACTCTTGGCTCCTGGCTTTGCATGGGTTCAGCTCCAGCTGTTGCAGCCATTTGAAGAGTGAACCAGCAGATGGAAGATCTTTCTCTCTGTATCTCCTTCTCTCTGTAAATCTGCCTTTTGAATGAAAATAAATTAGTTTTTTTTTTTTAAGAATTTGTTGTGTTTATTTAAAAGGCAGAGTGACAGAGAGAGGGGGAGGTAGACAGCAAGGAAAGAAGTTCTGCCATGTGCTTGTTCATTCCGCTAAAAGGCTACAGGGGCCAAGGTAGGCTAAAGCCAGAAGTCCAGAGTTCTGTCTGCATCTCCCATATGATTGGCAGGGACCTAAGTGGGACATCTTTTGTTACTTTCCCAAGCACATTATCAGGGAGCTGCACTGGGACTTGAACCAGCCTCTGATGTGGGCTGCCAGCATCACAAGCAGAACTGTAAGTCACTGTGTCACAATACTGATCCTTCCTTTTTTATGTTTTAAATTTTCTGTTTATTTGAAAAACTGAGCAATGGAAACAAAGAAAAAGAGAACTGCTATAGGCCGATTCATTCCCCAAATGTACTCTAGAGCCAGGGCTGGGCCAGGCTGAAGCCAGGAGCTATGTAATACTGGTCTCCAACAACAAAACAGCAGGGACCCAGCTATTTGAGCACTCACTTGCTACCTCCCAGGGTGTTCCTTAGTGGGAAGCCATTTCCAGACATTTTAAAATCTTCCCATCCACAGGACTGGCATTTGGCATTGTGTTTAAACATTTAGAATGCCTGCATCCTACACTGGAGTGCTTGAGCTGCAGTTCAGGCTTCACTTCTGATCCCAGTTTCCTGCTAATGCACATCCTAGAAGCAGCACAAGTGATGGGGTCCCAGGCACCCACAAGGAAGACTTGGATTGAATTCCCACCTCCTACCTTCAGTGTGGCCTAGCCCTACTTTTTGTGGAGTAAACCAGCAAATGAGAGATCTCTGTTTCTCTCTGCCTTTCAGATAAATAAACAGAAAAAAAAAAAAAAACAAGAAACAAGCAAATCCCATTGACAAGCTATTGAATCAACAGTCTTCTCTTCCTATAGTCCCAACTGTCAAGTCAGGAAACAGGCTCGGCTCTTCTTGCTCATTCTCCCTTGCTTTGCTTGCCCATTTTCTCTTCTGTCCAAGACTGCTCTGGGCTGGGTAACCTTTAAGCTATCAGTGACCATGATGGTTAGATCCCATGGGCTTCCTCTTGTCTTGCTTCTTTCTGGTCTGTGGCATTGGACACTCATGTTTTCCAATCCTTTGAAAGCTTCTTTTTCTTTAGGGTTCCATTAACACCCTCAGTCCTGGGTCTCCTTGTCCCTCTCAGCTGCTTCTAGCTTTTTCTTTTCCTACATCAGAAACTCATTCCCACTCCCTCAACCGTTGCAAAAATCATCTGACTGGTTTCCTTGCCTCTGGCTTTGCCTGTGGAATCAACATTATGCTTCTAATGAGGAAATCTGATCCTTCCCTGAAGTCTACAAGTGTGGGCTGACCTGACAGAGCAAAGTCTAACCTCCTTAGTTAGCTACAGAATGTTCCTTGTAATCTGGCTTCTAGTGACGCCTACCAGCCTTGCCCCTGTAGTCTGCAGTATAGGACCATGTGTAGTCCCAGGGTCGGATGATCAGGAGGTCTCTTTCCTCTTACTGCTGCTCAGGTGGTTGTTCTAGTTTAGGGCTGATGCTTTAGCTGTTGATGTGCCTGTCTGACAAGGCAGCACAAACTTCCAGAGAATAGGATCTTGCTTGCCCTCTTTACATCTCATTGTTTGGTAGAATACTTTGCTGTGAGACAGTAAATAAATGTGAGTAGCTCTTTTAAAAATGTCTTTGTGAAGTCAAAGTAAATAAGGGAGCTATGGCACTGCGGTAGAGTGATTAAAGCTGTCTGTGGAGCCAGCATCCCATATTAGGTTCAACCCCTGGCTGTTCCCTTACTGATCCAGCCTCCTGCTATTGCACTTGGAAAAGCAGTGGAAGATGGCCTGAGTTTTGGGCTCCTGAACCAACATGGGAAACCTGAATGGAGTTGCTGGATCCTGTTTTTAGCTTGGCCCAGTTCTAGCCATTACAACCATTTGAGCAGTGAACCAGCAGTTAGAAAACCTATCTTTCTCTCTGTGTAATTGCCTTTTAAATAAATGAAAACTTTTTGAATTTTTGAAGAAAAATGTCCTGATCTTCCCCTAACATAAATATTCTTTCTGCTGAGGGACCTCCTCCTTGGTTGACAAAAACTGAGAAGAAATGCATGCAGATCCCACATTATCCTACAAAAATAGTGTGCTGTCATACTAGAATGGGGTTGGAAACACTGACTTCCAGAAGGCATTTTAGAAACACTGCAAACTGGAGAATTGAATTAGAGCCGGCAGCATCAAGCCATCCCTCATAACTCCTATTTAATTTCTGGGAAGAGAAGCAGGAAGATAGGGATGCCTGGGCCTGAGAGGATGTCCTCTTGTCATCCTCAAGCAGGGGATTCATCCTGCCTCCTGTAACATTTCACAAGAATTTTTTTAAAATATTTATTCATTTTTATTGGAAAGCCGGATATACAGAGAGGAGGAGAGACGGAGAGGAAGATCTTCCATCTGATGATTCACTCCCCAAGTAAGCCGCAACGGCTGGTGCTGCGCCAATCCGAAGCCGGGAAGCAGAAGATTCTTCTGGGTCTCCCATGTGGGTACAGGGTACCAAGGCTTTGGGCCATCCTCTACTGCTTTCCCAGGCCACAAGCAGGGAGCTGGATGGGAAGTGGAGCTGCCGGGATTAGAACCGGCACCCATATGGGATCCTGGGGCTTTCAAGGCGAGGACTTTAGCTGCTAGGCCACGCCGCCGGGCCCTTCACAAGAATTTGTTGGTTCACTTGAGTTCACATAAGACCAAGAGGCAGAGTGTTGAGGCTGAAAGATATCTTGTCTACATCGAGACACTTGAGTCCTTTTTTCCTCCCTAGATCGCTTACTGACTGGCTGTATAACCTCAGAATACCCACTAGCCTTTTTCACATATAAAATGAAAGGACAGATCCCTTCTCTTTCAACTATAAAATTCAGAAAGAAGGAACAGCTACATACAAAGATTGCTCATCACATCTCAGGTTAACTTGGTCTCTGTTTCCAGGGGATAAAAGTAGTGGGGCTGGATCCTCACAGGGTGCTGGTCATCACAGACTACTTTCCTCCTGGCCAGGAGCTTCTTCCAAGTCTCCTATGTGGGTGCAGGGTCCCGAGGCTTTGGGCTGTCCTCAGCTGCTTTCTCATGGTCAGCCTTGACCATGACCTGATTACTTAATTGTTGCTTATATAAATGTTCACGCATTCCTTGGAGGAAATAACTTCAGTTTCATTCTTGGTTTCAGCTCTCGTCATGTGCTAGGACTTGAAGTAAAAGGTCTTAGAGTTGACTAATCCATGAGACAAAGATTCTGCTCAGAGTTCTTTGAAAGCTGGCAATTCCAGATCAGATCTGGCCCTGAGCCGCTGCTGAGGAAGGGCAAAGAGAGAGAAAAGGAGAGAGTATTGTTACAAATGGAGACAGCTTTCTTAGTGGTAGTTTGTGGTTTCCACCAAAGCCACCAGTCCTTTAGTTAAGGCTGTTAATTAGGGCCAGAGGTTTGCACTGCTCTCTGTAGCCCCAAAGCTGGATATGAACTAGGAGGCTGAGCTTGTGGCTTTTGCCAACACTGGAAATTCACCCAGTGCTACTGCTGGGAGATGTGCTACTCCCGTGATGTATGTGGCCATGACATTCATTTTTCAAAGCCATTCCACTGAATGAAGTTCTACATCAATTTTCGTTCAACATTCACAGCCAATAAGGTGCAGACAATGTTAAGACTTAATTTCCAACTCAAGAAATTGAGAGTTAAAGTTATTTTTTTAAAAAAAGATATATTTATATAATTGGAAAGGCAGATATACAGACAAGAGATATAAAGAGAAAGATCTTCTGACTGCTGATTCATTCCCCAAGAGGCCAAACGCCTGGACCTGAGCCAATCTGAAGCCAGGAGCCAGGAGCTTCTTCCAAGTCTCCTACATGGGTGCAGGGTCCGAGGCTTTGGGCTGTCCTCGACTGCTTTCTCAAGTCAGAAGCAGGGAACTGAATGGGAAATGGAGCAGCTGGGATTAGAACTGGCACCTATATGAGATCCCAGTGAACAGGGCAAGGAGTTAGCCACTAGGCTGTTGCACCAGGCCCTGGTTAAAGTTATTTTTTATCTTGTCCTGTGTCATCCAACTGAAACCTGGAGGAGCTGGCATTCAATGCTACATCTGCCCTAGGGCTACAGTCAGCAATGCTTCTCTGGATTCTTTAATTTATGAGACCTTCTCCATGTTGCCATTAGCTGAACAAATCAAACCTGGTTCCATCTGTCTTTCCTTGTTCCTTGCTATTATGATTCTCCAAAGTGCTCTACAAAGCAGTTGTTTCTAGATTACATTTACTTAAAAAAATAAATTTATTTATTTTAAAAGTAGAACGGCAGGAGAGAGACATTCTATCCACCGGTTCAAATCCAAGGACTACCCTACCCCTGAGCCTTTGTTTTGTTTTGCTTTTATTGGAAAAATCTCTATTCATTGATTGTTATCCAACTAAAATGAAAAGGCCTTGCAGTAGAGTCCTGCACAAAGTCAGAACCCAGTGGGCACCAGAGATTCTTGTCACATGCAGATGTACCTCTCATCCACAGCATACATCAAAAGACACAAAGGTGGTTTGATGTCACAGCTTTGTGTCATGAGCTCAAAGTTCCCATTCCCAATTTCAGATTATATCTATTTGGAGCTAAGGTCTTTTTAAAAGAGACAAAGTTAAAATGAAGCCACTAGGATGGGCCTGCGTCTTTGTAAGAGGAGATTGGGACATAGATATCCATGTGGAGTGAAGGCAGCAGCAAGCTACAAGGCCAGGAAAGAAGCCCCAAGTGGTGGAAACCCTGAGGGGACCTTGCTCTTGGACTTCAGTGTCCAGATGTGAAAAATACGTTCTGTTTGTTAAATTCCTCCACACGTGGGCTTTTGTTTTGGCAACCGGAGCCAAGACACCTTAGTTTAGCTTTGCATTTCCCAAATATATTAAGTCAGAGATGCTTTCTTGGCATTGTTTTTGGGACCCAGGCCCATGTCACTTGAAGGACACAAGGCTGAACCAAACCCCTGTTGAGGAGCTTGCTTCTAGAGGGAGGTGATGGACGAAAGGGGAAGCCCCTGTGAATCTGCACCCCAGGAGTTCTCCAGCTGAGCCGGGGATGGAAGCTGCTTTCCTGAAGGGTCTGAAGCAGCAACCACAACCCTTCTCAGGGAGAGCACAGGAGAGGCCAACATTGTCCCACCTGACATCTTAGGCCAGCTCCTCCCCTGTCTTCCCTGTGCTTGGGTGGTGTCTCCCATTGCTGTTCTGCTGCTGCCAGGCCTCCTCTCCCACTTAGGTCCCTTAAAGCCCAGAGGAATTGTAACTTTCTTGGGAGTTGCAACTGTCTTGGAATCTCAGAACTTACCTGGTGCTGAGTGCAGGTGAAACCAGATGGTGGATTTTGCACAGTTCCCAGCCAGTAGCCTGCCATTGACCAGGTTCTAGTCTATGACTAAAGTGAACAAGAGGTCATTGCAGTGGTGGCCTCAAATGAGGCACCTGTGTCCCATATCAAAGTGTCTGGGATGAAGAACAGGCTCTGCTCCCAGCCCTAGATTCTTGTTAGGCAGACCCTGGAGGGTGGCTGGTGATGACTCAAGTCATCAGGCTCCAGCCCTCCTTTGGGAGATCTGGATTGACTCTCCAGCTCTTGACTTCAGCCTCATCCAGGCTGAGCTATTGAAGGTATTTGGGCAGTGAGCCAGCAGCTCAGAGCCTGCCGGCTCTATCTATGCCTCTTTTTAAAAAAGTAATAACTTCTTTTAATATTTAAAAAGTACCACTGCAGAACAGTGACCTGATACAGCTCAATGTATCACTGAAGTGGAACGAAACCAGCTGCCCTTACTGAGCTAACCAGAGTCCGACTCCTAGTTACATATTAAAGGACGTTGGGCCAGATGAGGAAGTGGGGAGTTGTGAAGTCACCTGCTCCCAGGCCAACTGCTATGGCCGCATGACTCACAGATCTAGGGGTTTGAGATGGTGGGTCATTCCCGGGTTCTTTGGGCAGTTTAGCCAGGGCTCCAAGCTGATAGCTGTATACCTGTAGGGAAGGCCTGTTGCTTGGCTGAGGCTCTTGTAATCATTCATAAACCAGAGAGAACACTATTAGAAATTTCGGGGATAAATGCAAATTAAAAGTAAATCCTTACTTCTAATGCTTTAAAGGTGATTTATTTGGGCTTGTTTGTAGTCTAACTAATTCCAGTCCTAGGTTCCCCTCATCTCTGATGGTCTGACCTCTTGAGGACACTCCCAGTCCTGCTTACTGTCTAATAAGAGAAACAGTTTCAGATGTCCTAAATTAAATTATAAGGGCTGGTAGAAGGAGGGGAAGAGAGATAGGGAGTTTACTCATCTAAGATACAGGGAAAAGAACAGGACACCATTTGACTTCCTTAAATGTATATTAAAATTTTGGCTCATCCCATCATTACCCCCTAAGCACCGCATCCTGTTTACAACCCCAACTTTCTCAGAAGCAACAAATATTCCCTCTGATTGTCCTCTTGGCCCAAGGCCCTTATCCCTTCAGGTAATCCCACCCCACTTGTTTATAGCAGAGGAGGTTCATTATGACAATTGACAAGTTCCTTCCTCAAATTTTCATTATTAAAAAAATATTCATCTGTGGCCTGCAGGACAGTTATAGTCTTTGTTTATATATTTATTTGAGGCGCACAGAGAAAGAGATCCCAACTACTGGTTCACTCCCCAAATGCCTACTGTGGTGGTAGGGGAGGAAGACTGAAACCAGAATCCACAGAATCAACCCTGGTCTCATGCATGAATGGCAGGAACCTAGTTACCTGAGTCACCACTACTGCCTCCCAGGGTCTGCTCTAAGAGGAAGCTGGAATCAAGAGCTGGAGGCAGGCTTTGAACTCAGGCCTTCCAACATGGGGCGTAGATGTGTTAACTACTAGGCCAAGTACCGCTCCTCATATTTCTTTTTAACGTCCTATTTTCCTAGGAAAGTCACTGTGACAACCTGATTCCAAGCCCCTTACACTGGAACTTGCTTGGCCAGCATCTCCGCATACCATGTCCCTCCTACTTAAAGCTTAAAACTTTCTCCAGACACCCCTTGCCTCCCGCCTCCACCTGATGGCAGAGACAGTTTCTCTTACTTCTTCTTGGCCGCCGATGAAGTATTTCTCATCTCAAAAGACTCCACATCAGGTTGTGCTTGGGGACAATGGGCATTGGACCTTCCTCGCTTAGTAGCGGACCAGCATCTGCCGTCACTGCTAACGTAGATAGCTCAGGACTCATTATTTCCATGGTTGAACCATCTGCCTCCGTTCATCACCCTGAACTGGTGGTACAAGGGAGGAAAAATCATCTCCTCTCTGTCCTTCCCAGTTCTTACTTGGGATAGACCCTTGTAACAGAAGACAGGCTAATAAATGAATCACAGAAATTAATTGCTGTGTACACTTCGTGAGTTAATGGGAGAAGCTCGGAGGAATGAGTCACTCTCAAAGAGATGGCTTTGATTTCAGAGTTGAATTCCCTTGTCCTGCAGAATAAAGGAAGAAGAGGGAGGAGCAGGCTGGTTGGGGAGATGCCCAGGAACAGCAGGGTAAATGCAGACTGTGCAGAATTGAGGCATGGGTGCCCTCCTCACTGATACAAGCCTCCAGCGATTCCTTATGGAGGAACGGGGAAAGAGAAAACCCTTGTGTGCAAGCCTTACAAATGGAGATTTCCTTTCATAGACTTAAGACCTTTCCTACAAGAAGGTGACCCATTCTGTTTTCAAAATTTCTCCTTCATCTGCGGTTTCTCAAAATAATCAGATTAAAATTAATGTTATGCTAAAGAGCTGCGTTTCAGGTTCATCTTCTGCAGTGGGCTTTTATGCAGGGCTAGGCACTGACATCCATGATTTTATCTCATCTTTACCATTGCTCTAAGAGGTTGACTGCCCAGTCTTGGGAGAAGACAGGTGGTTATCAGCAAGGCCATGCCTCTCGTTAAGTCAGTGAAGCCTAGCATGCATCCCTTTCAGAGCTCTCGCCTCAGTGCTCAGGAGCTGGTGTACGGTGGCCTGCCCCCTTCCCTGCGGTTAGTCAGCTCCAGAAACCGCAGCTCAGTCCATGGAGTCTGCTGCCTGGCCTACAGGATGCCATGCAGGCAGCTCTGTCGTGGACGGTTTGCTCTGAAGCATGTTATGGAGTTGTTAAAGCAGAAGCCTGGCAATGTTCCCAGGACCCGGATGTGCGGAGGTGGCAAATGCAGGTCAGGCCCCTGCTGGTGCGGCCTGGGTGTGACCTTCTGCCCCACTGTGGGCAGCAAGGAGTAGCCACTCACTCATCCTCCAACTCCCCAACGTGACCCCCATTCTCACAGTAGGAACTGTGTGATTTCCACCCTCTCCTCCACCCTGCCTTCCTCTCTAATTGATTTCCCAGTATAAGAGATCAAGCATAATTGCTTCTGCATTTGTTATCACAGGGGCTATTTAAAGCATGCAACTGGAAAGTGTTTTGGATCTGCCTCTAGAGGTTCTGGGGCCAAGTTTAAGTCCCCCTGCTACTGGGGAAGAATTAGTTTGTTCTCAGAGCATCCAGTTGAATCATTGCTTCTACCAGTCAAATCCTGCCAGCCAGACCCCCAAGTCCAAAGAGCTGCCACTCACAGTGCCCCTGGATTTGCCCTCCTGGCCCTGTCTGTCTCCCCATTTCCCAGTCTACAGAGGACAGGCTTTGTGCTGGCACAGTGGGCAGAGAGGTCATTCCTCTCTTTTGAAGCACAAAGCATGCACTGTGTCCTGCCATGCAGAGGAAAACTGTGGGGCCCCAAGTGCTGACCTGCTTCTCTTCTTGGGGAGGCCTTTGTTTTCCCTTTCAGCAGGCTGGGCCTGAAAAGTAAGTTGAAACTCATGGCAAGCCACAACATGGACATCATGACGAACGGGCTAGTAAGTGGCATCTGTTCAAAGACTGCATCAGATTCATCACTGCACTAGGAGACAGGGGTGCCCTGGAGGCTCCTGGGGCAGAAATGAAGGAAGACTCATTGAAATTTCCCCAAACTTGAAGGCAGTCCTAAAGAACTCTATGACCGGGATAGGTGTTTGGCACAGCAGTGATAATGCCATTTAGGAGACCCACATTTTATCTTGGAGTACTTGTGTTTGTGTCTGGGTTCTGCTCCTGAGTCCAGCCTCCCACGATGTGCCCTCTGGGAGGCGGCAGCTGATGGCTCAAGGGCTTGGCTCTCTGCCTCCCCCAGCGGAGACCTGGAGTGAATTCCTAACTCAGCATTTGGGGAGTTAACCAGGGGATGGGAGGTCGCTCTCTACCTCTTTTTCTCTTCCCTGCTCTCTTCTCTGCATCTCTCTTTTTCTGTCTCTCCAGTAAAATTAATCAATTAATTTTAAAAAGCTACATGACTGACAAGGTTATGAAGTTTAAAAAAAAATCTCCTGAAATTCAGTAGTCGAAACAAAATGTGGCAAGTTGTGCATGAGAAAAGAATTAGCTTTATTTTCTTTCTACAGAAAATTATATTGCAGAATCAGCCTTATATGAATATTTTCAGCCAAAACTACGCAAGAAAAGGAAGGATTTTTAGAGATGCCTCAGGCAGTCAGCAAGTAAAACTGCATTATTGTTCAGGGTTTCATGATGTTTGTAGCATTGTTCAGCTTCTTAAACTTTGCACATTTTTGTCTTAAATGCAGTGCTTGTTTTAAATCCATATTCACTCTAGGACTTACTTTTCTGTTTTTAATTTCCTTCCCCTTGAAGAGACTCTGTAACAATGAATAAACTTCAGGAGCTACAGAATCTGGTTCTTGCCAGGCCTCTTGCTCTGAACATGCCTGTCACCTTCATCATTTTACTCTGGCCCAAGGCTCTAGCTAAGCCTCTCCTGCACAGGTCTCCAGAGCCTGTAGATCCGACTTTTAACTCTTCTGTGAGCCAGGAGGGCTTGAGGTGCCACGGTCATGGCTAATGTTCCCTGCAGTGCCTGCATCTTACACCCCTGAAAATAAGGTCGGGTCAGTTCTCAGCCTCTAAGATGTAATCATGTTCCCTGGAGTATAGTTAGTTGCCTTTTCCTGCCCAAACCTCCCTTTGCTGAGATGGAAATAGGAAGCATGGAGAGTTTTGAACATGACTGCCAGCAGCTAAATTGCCCTTCCAAGAACACTTGGTAAGAACTGGATCTACTTGCCTCCCTAAACCTTGAGAAAGCTCTCAGAGCGACTTCCCTGGAGCAGAGCAGGATGTGAACAGGCATCTTGGGATTCATTTATAACAAAAAGTTCATCCTGTTTTTAGGCAAGTAGGAAATATTTCATGTTCTTGACCTCTGTGTGTCCCAGCTTATGCTAAATCCTTCCTTGTGCCCCCCCTTTATAACCCCAGATCCACTTAATACTGAAGTTTTAACGAAAAGAGCATTAGATTTCCTTGGATACTGGTTAAAGATTGTCCTAGATTTGGAGTTTGTTATGAAGAATCCCAAGAGCCACTGCTTGAATTAAATCTGAATTGGTTGGGCCCTACATGGTAGCCGAGCAGCTCAAGTCCTTGCTTTGAATGCACTGGGATCCCATATGGGCATCAGTTCATATCCCGTCAGCCCCACTTCCCATCCAGCTCCCTGCTTGTGGCCTGGGAAAGCAACCCTGTATCCACATGGGAGACCCAGAGAAGGCTCCTAGCCCCTGGCTTCAGATCAGCTTAGCTCTGGTCGTTGCTGTCACTTGGGGAGTAAATCAGCAGATGGAAGATCTTCCCTTCTCTCTTCTCCTCCTCTCTATACATTTGCATGACCCATAAAAATAAATAAGTCTTTAAATTTAAAAGAAATTTGAATTGCTTATTGTGGGGGTATGAAACCAGTCCAATATGTACTCCCAGTAATAGTTGGACAGCTTGGTAAGTCATTGAACATCACTAGATTGTACACATGAAGTGGATGGATTTTCTTCCAAAAAAAAACTTTTAAAATAATAAGTGATATACTTAGAGATCTTTCAAGCAAACTCGAGAGCAAATATATGTGTGTGTGTATATATGCAAATATATGCACACATACATAATTAACTCATATTTCAAAAGCAGTGTAATTCGAATAGAAAGTCTTAAAAGAGTTCCTGATGTTTACATGGAGTAAAGGCTTGCTCAACCATTATCACTCATATTTTCTTGTTGACTTTTGAATTCCAGCATTCCTGAAACCTTTGAAACAGCTGGCATTCAAATTTTAAGACTGTAATGGAGGTAAAACAAACAAAACAAAACAAAACACCCCACAAGAAATGTTGACTTTGTCTTGGGTGGCTACCACCACAAACTACAGTCGCCTGGTTAGGTGCTTACTCGATAGGGAACCCAGCACCTACCAATGTGTGCTGGTCGTGGACATGAGGCGATCACCACGTGTTTGTATCACTTGAGGTTGGGCCAAGTAGGACTGTCACTGCCTAACACGAACAGAGGCATTTTATGGGTGGAGCTTGGAAGCCATATGATCATCGCTGTTTCTAAGGACTGAATTTTAAAATTGTACAATTCATAATTACGTGACTAATGTAACTGTGTGGGCCACTGACATTTGTGAATGGGAAGTCTGAGTATGGGATCCTCTGCTATTAGGTTTTTATTTTCCCAGAGGCCTGTGCTCTTTCCTTTGGCTGATATTCCTACTGGTCAGTATGCTCTTTCCACAGACCTCTATTAATACTCCAGACTGGGCCAGTTGTGGTTGGTCAGCTGGCTCCTGTTCATGTCTGTGGCTGGACTCAGCAGCTAATTAGGACAAAGCGTCCTTTCCTAGGAAAATAGAGCATGGATTTGTTTATGAAAATGAGCTGATTCTCACCTGAGGCATTCTTGTCCTCTCAAGTGGAACACCTGTGTTCTGCTGGGCGGGGAGGGCTGCATCCAATATAGCATGAACCAGGATTAAAGAGGGGGTGATAGGTAATAAGAAAAGAAATTGACACCTGAAATAAGTCTTGGAAAACATGTCAGCAAGCCAGAGGGATCCTGTCTCTGCGAGAGTGAATCAGCCCAGTCCTGTCCTGGTGGCTTCATTCATACAGAGAACCATATTTCATATCCACTGAAACCACCTATGGGCTTTCTGTTTACTGGCTAATCACTCTGCCAGGCAGGAGGTCCTCAGGTGGATCATTCCAGAGAGGAGGGGAAGAGAACCCATTTCCAGGTACCTTAGGAATGTGTCCTGCCCAAACCTCTGGCCTTAACAACCACCACCTTGTCAACAGAGTGTCACCCCTACAGCTTCCCACTCTCAGACACTTGGCACTGATCTGTCTCTGTCCCTCTCTGCCTGTGGGTGACTTTCCCTAATGACCCCTGACATCTGAACTTGTTATCTTGAGAACAATGCCTGCCTCTAAGGGCTTTGGCCGTTGCTGACTGCTGCCTTACATGCAGAACGCTCTGACGGAGTTTTGTTCTTGACGCGCAGTTTCTGTCTCTGGCAGGGAACCGAAGTGAGGGTGTGGCATGAGCCTTAGCTAGGGGACAGCTCTGGTCAGTTGGCCTGGGCCAGCTTCACAATGAGAGCTCAGTGAAATTCAAAGTTAAGAGGGCTGTCTGGCAATCACCTCATCTCACAGAACAGCCAAGAGGCATCCTTTCTCTATTTTTTTTAAAGATTTATTTATTTTTATTGAAAAGGCAGATATAGAGAGAGGAGGAGAAACAGAGAGAAAGATCTTCCGTCCGATGGTTCACTCCCCAAGCGACTGCAACAGCCAGAGCTGAGCCAATCTGAAACTAGGAGCCAGGAGCTTCTTCCGGGTCTCCCACATGGGTGCAGGGTCCCAAGACTTTGGACCATTCTCGACTGCTTTCCCAGGCCACAAGCAGGGAGCTGGATGGGAAGTGGGACTGCTGGGATATGAACCGGCACCCATATGGGATCCCGGTGCGTTCAAGGTGAGGATTTTTACCACTATGCTATCGCGCCGGGCCCCCCTTTATCTATTTTAAAGAAATATTTGTTTGTATTGGTTACTTAATACCATGTCAACTAATTCCATAACATTATAAATTGTTACTGATGTAATGTCGGGGCTTTTAATTGATTGGGATGAAACTCTGCCGGCTCTACCTTCAGACCAGAGATGGTCTCCCCAAGAAACCGTTGAACTTATCTGGACAATAAGATGCTGGACTTTAGGCTTGGTAGATACTTGCAATGAAAGAATTTCAACTGAATTTGAACTATGGTAATGCAGCACAGTGGAGGAATCCACCATGGGGGGTGGTTTGGGGAGGGGAGGGGGGAATCCCAGTGCCTCTAAAACTGTGTCACATAATGCAATGTAATCAATAAAAAAAAAGTAAAAAAAAAAAGAAATATTTGTTTGTTTATTTGAAAGACAGTTATAGAAAGAAACAGAGATCTTCTTTCTGCTGGTTTACTCCACAAATGGTTACCAAAGCACTGGCTAGGCCAGGCTGAAGCCAGGAACCTGGAAATCCATCTCACGTGGAACAGCAGACACCCAAGCACTTGGGCTGCTCTAGGCTGCTTTCCCAGGTGCACCAGCAAGGAGCTGAATCAGAAGTAGAGCAGTTGGTGTCACAGCTGTGGTTTAAGCTACAGTGACCCATACTTGCCTTCTTCTCATCCCTTAAATAGTTAGAAGGAAGTTTAAAGGAATCTTGAGGGCAGATAATAAAAAAGGTAATTCCATGCAGCTGCTAGACATCTGCTTTTCAAAAGGTTAATTCTTAACTTTTAACTGCATGCATAAAATAATCTAGAAAGCTGTATAAAAATCAGTTCCTAGACTGGGAACTCCCTTTGGGGAATTCCCTAGCGTGTACAGTAGAGGCTACTGCTATAGGACCAACTGATGTCCAGTTCCCAGCCACTGTGGCTGCTGAGAGGTGGGCAGATGGTCCAGGATCTGCTAATTAGGTGCTCCCTTACCCCACACTTTCGTGACATGAAGAAGCTTGATGTGCATAATTTTTTATAGATATCCACTCACCTGACACCCTTCATAACCCATTTTCCTTCCCCTGCTTCTAATATGGGTCTGGTCGTAAGTATTTTCTTGGCTTCCTTTGTGTCTCTAGATGGCTGCATGAAACTTCTGGCCAGGGTGAAATCAGGGGAAGTGTGAAGGGATTTCTTGGTGAACCCTTGCCGTCTTGACAGAGGAGCCAATCCTTGTATCTCCTTCCAACATCTGCCTTAAATGCAAACATGATAGCTGGGGCTGTGGTAGGCATATGGTAAACATGAGGAAACAATTCTGAGATTTTAAAATCGAGGGTGTTAAACATGAAAGAGCCCAAGGGTCTCTCACATATATTTTAGACAGATGTGTCAATGCTTGCAACACCAGAAATATAAGCTTATAAGAAAAGTGAATGTTTAACCTATTATTAGATTCTCCATTACTTTCCTCTGCCTTCTTTCCTCACTGATAGAGGCATCTTCCATTGAAACTCTGTAGTGCAAACCAGCAGTGTTTTAACTGAAGGTAATGGCAGTGATGTTATTCAGGAACCAGTTCTGCAGCATTCCGTAGGGGGTCTCTGCTCCACCTCAGCCTCCAATCTTCTCCAGTAGTTCTAAAGCCTTGATGAACTACATATGTGCTTTGTGGATTTTTTCCCTTAAATTAACCATATCTTGGGCCCAATGCAGTGGCTTAGCAGCTAAAGTCCTTGCCTTGAAAGCACCAGGATTCCACATAGCGCCGGTTCTAGTCCTGGGAGCCCTGCTTCCCATCCAGCTCCCTGCCTATGGTCTAGGAAGGCAGTCCCAAAGCCTTGAGACCCTGCACCCATTTGGGAGACCTGGAAAAAATTCCTTCCTCCTGGCTTCAGATCGGCGCAGCACCGGCTGTTGCAGTCCCTTGGGGAGTAAATCATGGGACAGAAGAATTTCCTCTCTGTTTCTCCTCCTCTCTGAATATCTGACTTTGTGATAAAAATAAAATAAAATGAATCTTAAAATTATTTTAAAGATTAACCATATCTTTTATTACTTGCAGTCAAGAACTCTGGAAACACAAAAGTTGATACCAGTAGTACTCACGGTTGGTTGGTTGGTTGGTTGAGAGGAACCTGGACTTAATGGAAGCCCAGGAGAACAGGAGTTGAATGGAATGAAATGGTGAACAGGAGTTGAGGTTCCTGAGATTTTATAGTATAATGCAGAAGTAGAAATCTATGGAAACAGGAGTGTTGTTTGGCTATACATTCACCAGTGCTCTACCTACTCCTTTGTTAAAGCATCAAGAAATTTATTGGCAATGGAAGTGCACTGATACAGCTATCTTATGGATGTCTGGGAGGCTGTTGAGAGCTGCTGGAGTTGAATGAATTCTCCCAAGTTTGCCAGAGATATAATTATCCATAAGGGAGAAATTATCAGCAGGCAGCATTATAACCATAGGCATTCCCAGGACCAGTCTGGAAGCCAGAATTGCCTGCACATCAACTGGTAGAAGCCAGCTGACCATGAGCCACTAGGACCAAAATATATGGGTAGCCCTTTGTAATCCTAGTTGATCTGTATTACAAAAGTTAAAAAAAAGAAAAAAAGAACTTTCTAGGTATGGCTGAAGCTGCCTCAACTGAAAATGTTGTACCTGAATCCAATTCTTGGGTCTGAACTTGAGTGTTAAAGAGATGGAAAATTCCTATTAGTTCCTCCATTTCAATCATTCAGTTGGTGTGGAAGATAGAGAATGAAAATAGATTACCGTAAGCTTAATGTCGTGGTCACTTAAATACAGAAAGACCATAGAGTCCCTGGCAAGGGTACGGAAGAGATGCTTTTCCTCCCCTCATTCCCAATAAAAACCCAGCAGCTGTTTTGCATTGTCTGGTGAGGATGCCTTTCCTGTCGTGTAAGAGTTGGGTCAACTCTGGCTCCCTGCTACAGTGTATTTTTCACACTGTGTTAACCATCCTGCTGTTCTTAAGGATATTGGTGTCCACCATATCAATGGCACTGTGCTATGAGGACCATAGAGCAGGGATGGCAGTTACCCAGTACGTGAGAACCATTGTGAATCACAGTGTCAAAAATAAGTTCTATGAATCTACAGGGACCCAGGATCTCAGGGTAGCATTTGAAAGGGTC
Organism: Ochotona princeps; assembly: GCF_030435755.1. Taxonomy (NCBI): domain Eukaryota; kingdom Metazoa; phylum Chordata; class Mammalia; order Lagomorpha; family Ochotonidae; genus Ochotona; species Ochotona princeps. Next base: position 44,392,784 of record NC_080841.1, read on the forward strand.
TGGTGGACTGGGTTGAGGTATTTGCTCCAAAGCAAAGGATGAGCTGTTTGTACCTTATACTGCCTCCTCCAAGAAAGAGAGGTTGGTTAATTAGAGTTCCTCTTATGGAAGCAATGTGTCAGCTCATAGTATGAATGAAAAGGGTGCTCATTTTGAAAAGGGAACCAGAGATGGAATAGAATCTACTTGGTCCAGGATGCAACACATCCTTTTCTGCCATCTCTAACTTGGTGCCTCTAGTGGTGCTCAGATGTGCCTGTCAGTGGCATTGGTGTAGGGTCTAACTAAGATGCTGCCTGGAAGGCCTGCATCCCATACCAGAGTGCCCGGGCGAAGGTTCCATCTCTGGCTCCTGACTTCAGCTTTTTTACTAAGGTACACTCTTAGAGGCAGCAGTGATGGCCCAAGTAGTTGGGTTCCTGACATCCACCAGGAGACCTGGGTGAAGTTTTGGGCTCCTGGCTTCAGCCTAGCCTAACATGGCTGTTGCGAAAATGTGGAGAGGAAACCAGCACATTAAATTATTCTTTCTGTGTCTCTCCCTTTCAAATAAATAAAATAAATTTTAAGATTGTCAGTAGTGTATTGGATTGGTATATGATCCTGGGACAAGCCCTGTCAGGAGAATCAGTATCAGTTGTAAGGGTTTGGGGACAAATATATGCTTTCCTTGTTACATGCCGATTTTCCTTTAGTGATAAAGACTTACCTTGTTACTGGGCTAGAGATGAGATTGAAATATGATCAATTACTATGTAGTCTGAGCTGGCCACCTTGAGCTGGATGTCATTTTAAGGCTCTCCAAAGATCCAGCTACACTGGAGACACACAACCTTCAGGTGAACAGACTGATCTGCCATGCAGAGATAAGTCAACTTTTGTCTCCAGCTTACAGACACAGTAACTATATGGGCAGGGGCTAGACAGATCTATGTTCCTAACAATCTGGCCTTCAGCTCCCAAGGCTGGCCTGGATTCTAACCAGCCATCTTCGATTATTTGAAAGGGCAGCAAACTTGAGAGGTCCTAGACAGCCATGTGGAAGCAGATTATACGGACTTCTTTAATCGTGGAGGATAATAGCAACCTGTCCTTCCCAGAATAGGCAATACTTCTAAACTTGGATTGACTTTCTTTGTCCACTTTGCCAGTCATCTTCAGACTTTCTGAGTACCCCGTTCATCATCATGGTAGCCCCCACAGTATTGCTTCTGACCAAAGATCTCACTTTATGCTAAAAGAAAAAAAAATGTGATGAGATAATTTTCATTCGTTAGTAGCAGCTAGCTTTACAGAATGTTAGAATGACAAATTTAGCTGTGCAGTGCCCACTAGAAGGCAGTGCTCCTGGGAAGGTTTCTCTTCTGAAATCAAATTGAAAGGGATGTTAACTGTCCTTCACTTCAGCATACACAACTATAGGCACTTAGAGGACATCTCTCAGTAATATACCTATGACCCACTTGCAAAGTTTTGTTTCTGAGGGCCACCTGCAGCACTGGCACCCCATATGGGTCCCAGCTGCTACACTTCTGATCTAGTTTCCTGCTAATGCACGTGGGGAAGCAACAAAAGATGACCCAAGTGTTTGAGCCCTAGCATCCACTTGGGGGACAGGGAAGAAGCTCCTGGCTTTGGCCTAGCCCAGCCCCGGCACCAAGAGCATTTGGGGAGTAAACTAATGAATGGAAGACCTCCCTCTCTCTGTAACTCTGCCTTTCAAATAAATGAAATGAATCTTTAAAATTTGTGTCTGTTGCTTTACCTCTGGGCTCTGCTAATTTGGAAGTCTTAGTAATGCAGGAGGAATTCCAACATGGTTTCATTAAAATGGGAAGTGAGATTTTGATTATTTCAGACTCCTCATGCAGTGAGTAACTTGCAAAAAAGGACTACATAGTGGTGCCTGTGATGACAGTGACACTCAGGAGAAGCCTGGGCTCTGTTTAATGAAAAGAAAAATAGGCAAAGAGAGACTCATGGTACTACTGTCTGTTGCTACTGGCAAGTCCAAGGGCAAACTTTAATAACCACAGATGCCTTAGAAGTGAAAGCTGTCCCTTACTAATTGAGTTGCCTGATGAAGAGAAAGGGTGATTTCGTAATGTATGTAAAGGAGAAGAACCAAAAAAATAGCAATTATGGCCTTATGGTTAACTGCAAAATCCAGAATTCTAATTTGTTTATGAGAGTACTTCACAAAGTTCAAGGAAAAACAAAACTAAAAAAAATTAGGTCATTTTATTGCACAATAATTTGAAATCTGCATATTTTTCAATAACATGCATTTCCACGAGCTTTTTTGTTTTAAGGTAAACACATGTATCTTCCTCATTATATATACTTATATGTATATAAGTATATATACATATACTATGTTAAACAATTGCCTTTTGCCATCCACTCCTTTTCTTCTACTGTTTTCTCTTAGAGCAGACTAGTTATAGGTATCCTAATGATTTAATCTGTGGAATGCAGAATAAGAGGGAACTGTAACAGAATTAAAGGGGTAATATCATCCAGGTCCACTTGGGTTTGAAGCTGGACAGTTAACAAGAAGGGGGGAATGGACTGTCCACTGTACAATGGATTTTATATCCAGTGGGGACATTTTTGTTATTTCGTATCTCTGTTATCAGAATTGTAAGCGAGGCAAGCACAGCTGGCACTGAGTAGTCAATGGAGTGGGATGATAGAAACAGTGGGCATTTTCCAGGCTGCTTTGAAGCTATGGGTGGCTGGTTCCTCTCCCAATATATTCTCCATTCTATCTGCAATAGAAGGCTTTTAGACCTAAACAGTGCCATGAGGAATAAAAACTCCACCTCCCAAGCTCCCTTGAAGCCAGCTCACTAAGGTAACTACACTCTACCGACAAAAGATGGCATTGTGGTGGAGTGGTTTGTAGTGCCACCTGCAATGCTGACATTCCCATATGGTTGGAGTCCCAGTTGCTGCACTTCTGATTCAGCTCCCTGCCAGTGTGCCTAAGAAAGACCCAAGAATTTGGGCCCCTGCACCCTTATGGGGAAATTTGGATGAAGTTCCTGGCTTCAGTCTGGCCCAGCCATTGTGGCCATCTAGGAAGTGAAACATTAGATGGAAAATCTGTCTCTCCTCTCTCTGAAACTACCCTTCAAAGAAAAAAAAATCTATTGATGAGTTCAAAGTGAACACGCTGTGCACTATTTCTGGAAAGGCTACACAGACAGGAGAGGGAAAATTGTTCTTCCTACTGCCAGCTTGGGATGTGGTGAAATGGATACAATCTGTAGCCATATTGGATCCTGAGGTAGCCTTGGGAATAGACCCATGTCTAGTGGAGGAGAAATACCAGAGCCTGGACCTGTGATGCTATAAACTATATTCACTCTGTTAACATAAATAAAATCATAAATGTTATTTTTACCAGAGGCCACACAGGTTAAGAAGGCACAGTTTCCATCCTAAGGAAACGAACAAGTGCGGCTAACTAAGAATTAGGCAAGGGTGTTGGGGCAGCTGCAGGTGTGATACTGAACATAATCCCGAGTGCAGGCTGGGTGTGGTCTGTAAGGACCCTGCAGGCAGTAACACCCTGACCAAGGAATGAGATGGCCCGGTGTTGAGGAAGGTGTGAAGCATTTTCTAGGCCTGGGAAGTTAAGCGGTGTGAGCACTGCGTCACCCCTGTTAAGAGGTGTGTAAGGAGAGGAAAGCTAGGGTAGCAGATTGGACTTTATCCTGGGAACAGCTGAGGAACTTTACATTTGGGAATAACAGGGTCAAAATCATTCTTCAGAAAGATCATTTGCAGCTGCTCAATGCAGAGCTGTGAAGAGAACAAGATGGGGGTGGGGTGCAATGCTGTGTTTTTTCTTTTAAATAAGCTTGGAGAAGGAGAGAATAAAACCACTGAGGAAAAAAAAAGTGCAGTGTCCAAGGTGCGCTTGGCCTTGAGTCACTGGGAATACACTGGTCACACAGCAACACGATAAGTTCTGATGAAGGGCTCCGTTTAGGAAAAGAGAACAATCAGCAGTGCATGGGCAGTGTTAAAATGGGAGCCTGGGAAATCTCAGTTCCTATTTTGCTGCCCAGTGATGTTTCCAGACGGTAACATGGGTTCCCCTCTCTACCTGGAACGTTAGCTAAGCTCCCAGCACGCAGCCCAGGACACTGGAAGGAAGGGTGGGCCCCGGGCTGTCCATGGCAACTTTGCCGCTCAGCCAAAGCAAACCGCGAGCGTTCCTGGGCCGGCAGAGCAGCCTAGCTAGTGGGGTGGACTGAACGTGGGAGACTGTGCGTCCGCGCAGTCATGCCGGGCTCTGCGTCGCTGGGTGCGTCTCTCGCCTCCAGCTGCGCGCTCAGAGGCCAGGGGCGCGGCAGGCGCACCCGGCGCTCGGTGGTTCCCTGACGGCCAGACGCGGGCAGAGCAGCGGAACCGTCCGCTTCCGTACCTTGAGTAGACAAACTTGACCTCAGGAAAAGAATCAAAAACACAAACCCTGTCTTTCGCATTTCTGGATTTAGAAATAAACATCGCCTCGGATGCCAGCCAGTTCGCAGCCACAGCGACGTGAAGTTTTATTTTTAAAGAGAGGGAAAACTCGCAAAGTTGAACTTTAGTTTGAAATAGCAGAATTAACTCCTGCGACGCAAATAATCAGCTGCCAAAGGCGCAAGGCTGGGAGCACAGCCGCCTAGTTGAGGGGGAGGGTGAGCGAAGGGTGGGTGGAAGGGAAGGCGAGGGTAGGGGCTGGGACCGCGCCCGGGCGCAGTGCAGGGGCGCGCAGCGCGCCCAGCCCAGTGCGGGGCTGGGGCCGGCCGGGGGCGCGCGGGGGCGGCGAGCGCGGCGCTGCCAATCGCAGACAAAGGCCGCCCCAGTGAATCATGTGGTGCCGGGGGAGGAAGTGCTGCTTGTTTTCGTTCCTCCAGTCTCGGGAGTGCAGGCCGACGGCGATGCACACCGACCACCTCGCGGGCGGCGCGGCCCGGGAGCCCCGATGAGGCCGGAGCTTCCCCGGCCGCGCCGCAGCGCTCCTGGCCCGATGGAGGCCCCACCGTGGGAGCCGGGACACAACGGCTCGCTCCCGCCCACGCTGACGCCAGCCGTGCCCCCCTACGTGAAGCTCGGCCTCACAGTGGTCTACACCGTGTTCTACGCGCTGCTGTTCGTGTTCATCTACGCGCAGCTCTGGCTGGTGCTGCGTTACCGCCACAAGCGCCTCAGCTACCAGAGCGTGTTCCTCTTCCTCTGCCTCTTCTGGGCCTCCCTGCGGACTGTGCTCTTCTCTTTCTACTTCAGAGACTTCGTGGCGGCCAACTCGCTCAGCCCCTTCGTCTTTTGGCTGCTCTACTGCTTCCCCGTGTGCCTTCAGTTCTTCACCCTCACGCTGATGAACTTGTACTTCACGCAGGTGAGGTGCGGCAGCTGGAGGCGCTTGGCGAGGGGTGTGCGGAAGGGGCCGGATCTGAGGTCTTGCCAGGTCTCTGTTGCCCCGTTCCAACAAGCGGTGAGGGACGGGAAGGCGAGGCACCGCCGTGCTCACGGCCTCCCAACCAGCGGCTTCCAGTGGGTCCTGCACGAGGCAGCAGCTCCTGCATTAGCTGGGCTTGGTGCTGATGGGTGGCGCGCCCAGCAAGGAGGCCCGACAGTCTAGACGGCCCATCCCACGCGCTTTGTTCTGGGATGATCATCTGTGTCTTGACCTCCAGGTTGGGGCTAGACACTGCTTTTAGTTTTTGAGTGGTGATGGGTGGGACTGCCCTAGTTTTGATGCCTTGCTTTCAACTTGCATCTTAAAGAACCTTGCTGATCTGCCAGTCACCGGACACCTTGCACCGAGTGGCTAAACCACTGTGTGGGCTGAGCCCCAGATCTGAGTGCCTCCACAGGAGGTCGGGCTGTCTGCTTGATCTCACCCGAGAAGCCCCAAGAAAAGGCCATAAACTTTACACTGGGGGCCCTTTACAGGCACAATGTTTTATAAGGCATATTGTTAATCAGCTAATGGCACAGCACAAGAACGGACCTGGTGACAGCCTGTTTACTCGGGGAAGTATACTAATTGCAACACACTTTACAAATAGTGCATAAAACATGGCACAAAGGTTTAATGACACAGCATCCTCCTCCTCCCCTCCTCATTGTCATCTCTAGCTCCCAGAAGCTTCCCAAGCACAAAAATGTCCATTTTTCACTAATAATCTGCCCAGAGGGACAGCACTAAGTGTGTTATCTGGTGAGAAGCTAAAGGTTGTGTCATGTGCTGAGGCCTTGTACAAGCAGACTTACTTTTTTTTGTAAAAAAAAAAAAAAAAGACAATGTATCTTTTTCTCTAAAAAAAATCTCAGTGGGAGCCACTGATGCAAAAGTTGGAGGAATGGCTACAAAACTAGGAAGTGTAATTAGTAGATGCTCTGCTTTTTAAAAGTCTAATTCAGAGTCCAGTTCATCAGCAGGTTTTCCAGTCCATCAGTAAAGCGTGTTCTGTCTGTCCAAGTGTTACCTTTAAGTTTACAAACCAGTTCAGGCAGTTGGCCGTGCTGCTGAGATGGGGCTCTGGGATTGGGTGGCCCTGGAGTGGTTCTGGCCGCATGCAGGAGTCAGGTAGGTTCTGTTAGCTCAGGAACTGTGTGTGGGGTGATGCTGCACCCGGAGATCTTGGCTCTGGGCCCTGTGTGAGGAAAGGGAAATACAGGGCACTGCCAGGACTGCATGGTCACATGCAGATTCCGCACCTAGAGCTGAATTAGGAGCCTGGCTGCACATTTTCTGCACCATCTGCTGGCTGGGGAATAAATGCTGAGCAAGGAAAAAAAGTGACCCAGCAGAGCCACTGTGGTGAGGAGGCACATAGTCACAGCCCTGGTCTGCTTTGTGCCCCCCAGATGGGCAGGCACCTTAGGCAAAATGTTTCCCTTGAGAGCCCAGAGTGCTGTCAGGAGAAGGTGGTGTGGAAGTGCAGTGAACTACACCCAAGCTAGTCCTAGCTTCTAGACAAGAATCTGGGGGGGGGGGGGAGGTAGAGGGAGGGATGGTTGTAGAGGGGTCAGCGCTTTGATCTGCCCGAGCTGTGCCACTGCCCTCCCTTACTACTCTCACTTTCCTCAGCATAGGGTCTCAACCTCTGGAAGCCTCTGAAATGGGGGAGTTTGGACAATCACTGCTGCCTGACTCCATCCCAGAACATGTAGCTGTGATTTTGGGAGGGGAGATGGCAGCTTGCAGTACGCCCCTAGGAAGAGTTCTAAAGCAATTTATTTTTGCTTAATCTTAGCAACATTCCTGGTGGTGGTGGTGGGGATACTCTGATACTGTTCTCATCTGAGGCTGAGGTGGAAATTTGTGTCACAGTAACATCAACTGTGAGGGTTGCTTGGAGTTGACAATGATCCTGTGAGTTGGAAGGGGCTTTTCACCATTGTGGCCTTTTTACTCTGCTGTGGGCCAGCCCATCTTGCTCAGTTAGCCTTCATGACAATCTGTAGAGAGGGCACTGTCCCCTTCCTGCTGAGGTTCAGAGAGATGAGGCTGTGTGTGTGTGTGTGAGAGAGAGAGAGAGAGAGAGAAGCTCAGAAAAGCACAAGCTCTCATCCCCTGTCACCTGCAATAGCTGGGGCTGGGGTGGGTATGTCAGAAACCGAATTTGTTGAACCATTCCTTGCTGCCTTCGGGAGTCTGCATTAGTAGAGCTGGAGTCAGGAACTGGAGGTTGGAATTGACTTGGGCACTGTATGTGTCTAGCCGGAAATCAAGCAATAAAAAAAATCACTTAAATCTGTGTATATATGTATGTGTGTGTGTGTGTGTGTTCACTGTCCAACAGCGATGGATTTGGTGTACAGAGTCAATAATCATACTTAAGTGGACTAGTGTGATGGTCAATAGCTGAAGTTTTTTAATAGCCTCAGACTTTTTAAAAGAGGTGGTCCTGGGCCCAGTGTGGTGGCCTAGCAGCTAAAGTCCTCTCCTCGCACACGCCTGAATCCCATATGGGCGCCAGTCCCGACAGCCTGCTTCTCATTCAGCTCCCAAAGCCTTGGGACCCTGCACTTATATGGGAGACCCAGAAGAGGTTCTGGGCTCCTGGCTTCGGATTGGCTCAGCTCTAGCCATTGTGGCCACTTGGGGAATGAATCAATGTACAGAAAATCTTCCTCTCTGTCTCTCCTATCTGTATATTTGACTTTGCAATAAAAATAAATAAATCTTAAAAAAAAAAAGAGGTTGTCCAATGCCTATCAGGGAGGGGGTGTTTAGGAATTTACATTTCAGTGGCAAAAGGGAGTCACCTTTCCTTGGTCTGATAGTTCCCATTTCCCTGCCTAAGGAGGAAGTACCTCTTTGTTTTGTATATGCCATCAGTTGTTCTCATTCAAATGGTATACAGTCAATTCTCATGCAAATGATATTCAATCAACTGTCCTTCCACATATATTTTTAAGTTTATTTGAAAGACAGAGACAAATGAAGATCTGTGCATTAGCAGGAAGCTGGGATCTGGGACTTGAATTTGGTAAGGGATGTGAGTATTGCAAGTCACAACTTAACTGCTGCACCAAACCATGGCTTCTCTAATTCCCTTGGTGATTGGAGCCTTAGAGTCAGGCCAGACCTGCAGGCAAGGCACTTGGCAGGCTCTGAGGTGTTGAGGTTTCAGGGCAGGGACTCAGAAGCACAGGCTGGCAGCTTCTGGGCCAGGGTAGCTGCTGAACAGGCCGGTAGGTCTGTCTGTAAACAGGAAGGTCACTTATGGTAGTGGGCACGGCCACATCTGGGCAACTTGGGCGGAGTTCACAGTGTACAACTCAGACTCCCGAGGTTCCCGAGTTGGGTTGAATGGAAAACCTCAGCCTTGTCTTGAGTTCTGTGACCAACTCCTGCTATTCCAGTCGGCTAGTTTGAGGAAGGAAATGGAGAAGTGAGCCCTCTCGGTGGGAGGGAGGTGATGAGTAACATACAGTCTGGGAGCCAGAGCCACACCATGTCTTGGAGGACACACATGGGAAGCTGGCATTTACTAGGGTCTGATGTGGTCTGGATCTGGGCATTTGCCCACTTGGTCGCATCGGGGATGCTGTGTTGTATGGTGATGCCAGGAGCTCATAGTGAGGCCTTGAGGTTCTTGATGGGTGTTGGAGCTCATGGAGACACAAGCCAAGGCTTAGGAATTGAGAGATAATAGTGGCAGTGCAAGAGGTAGGTAAAGTGGATAGAGTCAGATGTGAAGCCCAACTTTGCTCCTTGTATAGGTGAGAGCAGTTTTCTGAGTTTCCTTAAGCTGTTGCTTGACCAGGGAAGGAAGCCATCATGTATATCGCGGGGGCTGGAGCAGGCCAGAGAAGACCTTCCAGACTCTTGGCTTAGGTACTCCTCCTTCACCTCGTCACAGTTGTGAAGCCAGGCTCCTGTGGAGACCCTGGGCTGCATCCCAAACTGTATCCATTGCTCAGGCTCTGCAGCTGCTCTTACCCTGTTTTTTAACCAGCCCACAGTATCATCAGAGTGACTTTTTTCATCACATTGCCACTTTCATGTTTGTAAAATGTCAATGAGTTGGCATGTTGTATGGGAGACTATGGCCAGTCACCAGTCCTACCAGGAACTGCGGAAGTACAGAGCAGGGGTTGTTGCAGAGCCAACTGCTCAGCTATTCGGTGTGCAGGCAAGTTGATCATGGTATGGAGTAGTTTGGGGAGTGTCTGAGATTCATGGCCAGACATGCAGAGTCAAGCCAAGGCCCAGTGCCTTGACTGATCCATCCCATGTTTGTGGCACAGGCCACGTATCCGCTTGAAATGCATCATGGACCTCATCCTTGCTGTTAGGGAAATAGGCAATAACTGAAATTCAGGAACTTATTTTTCACCTGTACCAGGAAAAGTGGAAAGTGGGTGATTATAGCATTAGGTGCGTTTTGCTGTGATTCTGTGCAAGTGTATTTAATCAGGAATTATTTCTCAAAATACTTGCCAGGGGCCAGGCTCTAATCCAGGAAGTGAGCAGACAGAGGCTCGTAGGTCTCTTGATGAGTTGAAGAAGATGCTTACCAAACAAACAAGATAGGCCTTTGCCTGCCTCAGCTACCCCATTTCAGAGCTGAGATCACACACTTGCTCTCCCACATGGGCGGGGACTGCACTTGGCTTGGTTTTTGTATAGCGCACCTGTCGTGGCCTTAGCCTCTGCCACTGACTCACTGTGGTCTCTCTGTAAGCTCATGGCCTTCCAGAGCTGAGTGTGCAGCTGAGTGCCCCTGGAGTGTGTATCTGTGCATTTGTGTGTGTGCGTTTCTCTGCGTATTCTGCCGGTGTATGCATCTTTGTGTGTGCCTGGGTGTGTACCCGAATGTCTGAGTGCATGTCTGTGTTGTACGCCTGCCTGCATGTGTAGCTGTATGTTTAGATGTGTGTATGTGCATGTCCCTCAGTGTGACTGGGCATGCACTTTACATGCATTGGTGTGTCTCGGGGGTGGAGACATTCCCTTATTCACCTTCCACCTACCTGTACCACCTGCATGCCCTAGGATGGACATCCTGATTTTACTGCCCATGGTCCCAAGCTCTGTCTCCCCCAGCACTAATTCTGCACTCTGCTCTGTCATGGTGGCTGTTGCACTGTCTTAGAAGATGACACTTTGCCCACCGAGGCAGAACCAGATTTCCTTAATGTTCTCAGCACTTCAAAACCATCTGATTCCTTGTAGTATATTTGAACCCTGACCTCACAGGAAGCCTAGATTTTCACACCGTAACTGGGCTCAGACTGCGCTCTGACTGATGTTACCATCAGCCTTTGGTCCCACATATCACCGTGCTTGCAGGGTTTGCTGCATCCTTTTGCTCACCTACCTCTTCTGTCACCTGGCAGGCAGTGAGTAGCAGAGTAGCAGGGATGGAACACTGTCCTGAGATGGTTGAAAGAGCTTGGGTGCATTCTGGGCCTGTGTGTAACCACAGACCCTGTGCCCTCACTGAGTCCACCCCCTGAATCCTCCCCCCACCCTACCCTGCCCCAGCTAGCTGACGGGCTCTGAGTGACAGGGAGTTGAGGGCAGGATCAGAGGCCGTGAAGCTGTGGCTGCCCAGAGGTGGTCATTGGCAAAGTGAAAGGTTCCTCTTGAGTCTGCCTGTGAAGCTCAAGTGGCACAGTCATGTGACCTATCAGTAGGTTCCAGCGAGAGAAGGAAACCTCTTGATGTGGAGGCCTGTCTTGGGCCACATGCGCCTACTGGCCAGATCTCCCAGGACACAAGTAGTCTCTACTAACGGTTTCAACAACACCTGCACACAGGCCTTGGCAGTATTTCACTTTTATTTAACTCATGGCTGAAACATCAAGTGCGTCAAGCTGGGAGGATGGAGGAAGGCCAAGTGGTCTCACGTGACAGCTGTGCTCATTTCCTCAGGCTTAGAAGGAAGTGACCAGGGTGCCCATGTGGATTTTAGGCTTGTGAGTCACATAGAGTCTCTGCTTATACTTAAGAAAAAAAATCCTTTAAAAAAGATTAAAACAAAACAAAACAAACTCTGTATTTGAGCTCACAGGCCTATAAAAACAACCTGTGGAGTGGCTGGCAGGCTTGGGGTAAGACAAACCCAGTGTTTGTCACCAAGATCCCATCCTCCCTTCTATGATTCTTCCTGGGAAAGTCCATTAAGCAGCTCAGACCTGGTCTTCCCCTCCTGTTTTAAGAAGTGGTACTCATTTGGTGAGTAAGCCTTGGTGAGCACCTACACACAGGCATACGAGATCAGAGACAGTCGGTAGGGACTTCTACCCAGAAGGGCTGTGGTCGATTGGGAAGAACATAGACAGAAGCAGGAGTGGTATAGGCCTACTTCTGCAGCAGCTCACAGAAGGGTCCCACCGCTCTAGGCTGGGGCGGCTCAGTGAGGGTGGTCTCTATGACACGTGGTGTCACCAGTTCACTGTGTACACAGCAGACACACTTGCCAGGCTGCAGAAACCATAAGACACATGCATTCCATAAGCTGCTCTCCCCAGCTTCCCACACTGCCTCCTGACCAGTGTGGTGATACATTTGCAGCATGGGAGCAGTGCCTTGTAAAGTGAAGCGGGCTGGGTGTGACAGCACTGGTAGACTGTGGGCCAGGCCCTGCCATGCCCATCCACCTCACCCGATGAATTGATCTACGCCACAGGTCTTTATCGTCCCAGCCTCCACAAAGCACCACACAAGGTTATACCAGAACATGGAGACCCTTTTCATTTCATTTAACATGTGCTTATTAAGATTGACATAATTTTATTAGTGGATTGCCAGTATTGTGCAACTGCCATTTATATCTAGTTTGGAGCATTTTAATCATCACATAAAAAAACATCCATGCGTTTTAGATAGTTTCACCTGCCACCCCTCATCAGTCCTGGGTGCCCGCCTATCTGTGTCCTCTGTAGACTTGCCTATTCCAGATGTTTTGAACAGAGTGCATGCTTTGTGCTTGGCTCCTCTCACTCAGCATGTTTTTCAGGTTCATCTTCAGCTTGGCATGCAAGAGCACTTCATTCCTTTCTATGACTAAATGGCATAAACAAGATGTGAGACGGACCACATCTTGTTTATCTGTTTCCCTGCTGATGTTTCTGTTTTTCTGTCGTGTTTTTGAGCTGTTGTCATCCACCGGACACTTTGCAGATTCTGTAATAAGTTCATATAGGGCTCTACTCTCTCAAACTTAGTATTGAGCAAAGAAAAAAGATTTCACATAGATAACTTTGCCATTTGGTTAGTGACAGTCCTTACAGCTGTGGCACAAGATGTGGGATGTTTTCAGTGGCAGGTTGTGGGCTTCAAACATCCTATATGTACTTCCTTGATTTTCCCGCTAACACACTTGTCTTAAAAGTAACTAGTGACTTTTGCTTCTGTTTCAGTTGAAGTCAAATATGTCATTGCAAAAGCCTGTTATTGTAAAAACGAATTTCACTCTTTTTGTTTGAAGATTTATTTTTATTGGACAGTCAGCTATACAGAGGGGAAGATCTTCCGTTCATTGATTCACTCCCCAAGCGGCTGCAATGGCTGGAGCTGAGCCAGCCCGAAGCCAGGAGCCCGGAGCCTCTTGTGGGTCTCCCATGCCGGTGCAAGATCCCCAAGCTTTGGGCCATCCTCAACTGTTTTCCCAGGCCACAAGCAGGGAGCTGGGTGGGAAGTGGGGTCACCAGGATTAGAACCGGTGCCCATATGGAAACCCTGTGTATGTGAGGCGAGGACTTTAGCCACTAGGCTATTGTGCCAGGCCTGAATTTCATTTTTACATAATGTAAATACTGAAATACAGATGTTTGCTGTGAAGAGATGCCATTGCTGTGGCACAGGAGAAGGGCCAGGCTGAAGTCACTGTCTCATTTGTGCTGTTGGGTTTCCACCCTCGTTGCCTTGGTGATACTACCAGAGGCCACTGCTTGGGTGGGCCAGCAGAGCGTGGGGTTGGTGAAGGCCCAGGCTTTGGTTGAAATGTGGGTATCTTCGGAACAGACTGGATCCTGAGGTGACGTGATTGGTTCCCTGTCTGCTGTTGGGTTGTGTCGGGGGAGAACCCTTTTCGTCCTGGCCCTACTCGACATCACGTTGCTGCCTCTGGCCCACATAGCAGCTTCCTGAGATCCTGATCCACCTTGTTTAACTTCCATTCCTGCCCCTCGGGGATATGCAGAGCAAGTGTGATCCTACCCTAAGAATGGCAGACACCAATAGAATGAAATGACAGCTGATGCAGCAAACTCCTGTGTCCTGTCTGCTAGGGGACCAGCCATGTCCAGTTCCCAGAGGCCTCCACAGCATCCCATGGTGAGTGGCAGACCCACTGTCACCTCCAGTGAGGAGCTTCCCTCTGTCACATCCATGTTGGCTCTCCTCAAGAGGACAGCTATTGGGCAGGGGGTGTCACCTGATCCCAGACCAGAGTTCCCAGAGAAGTCACAAACCACACAGTTCTTACTTCTGAAAAGAGAGTTTTTTCACAAGGGGGGAAAACTGGGGCATTTCCACCGCTGATGTGTTTTGTAGTGTGTGGGTCATTTGCCCAATAGGATCGGAGTGCAGTATTAGACAGGGTATCCATCAAGGTGCAGCACAGAAACCTGCTTGTTGGAGTTTTGGGGGTTGGCCAGCTCTGTCTACAGAGAAATGTGGTTTCTGGCCTAACTTGCTGAAGCACATTTGGAACAGCAGTGGGCAGGACCCTCACAGGTAAACTGTGCCCCATAGTGGTGGCAGGAGCAGTTAAGACACGTAACAGTGAGTGTGGTGCCCTGTCTGACCTCCACCTGAGGCTGAAGAAAGGGACTTCTGCTGGGGAGGCTGGTCTGCATTACAGGAAGCCACCTCTGTGCCAGCCACCTGAGAGGTACATCTCTCAACAGCCTCTGCCCTGGCCATCGGTAGAGGATGAGGCAGTGCCCTTCTGTAACTGGGCCTGGCTGTGGACAGAGGATCAGGTGGCGCCCTTCTGTGACTGGGTCTGGCTCAGGGCTGCCAGGCTGCTTCTCTCTGCTTCCGCCAGGACACGGACGGCCAACATGGCATGACCCCTTTGAGGAGTGAAGCTGCAGCTAGACTTGGGGAGCTTCACAGGGCACGGGATACAGGCTGCCCTCCAGAAAGACACTTTGGAGGTCCAAGGCTCCTGAAAGAGCATCTGTAGCAACATCTTGTTCTCACCAGCACCAAAGAGCAGAAAGGAACAAGTGGTTCAGCAGGAGGGAGCCAGGCAGGTTGGTTGCTCAGTTACCCTCACTTCTGATTGCAGGTGCCCAGGTGATAAGAGATGACGCACAAGAATGGAGAGGCTGAAGGACAGCATTTGGCGAGTCATTCAGTTGGCTTGTGAGCCTTTGGATGGGAGGCATGCTCCTTAGAGAACCCAGGCCTTCCCCTGTGGCAGCCAAGAGCCATTGCCTTGTGGGTGGCAGTGTTAGATGGAGTCACAGGACAGGGACGCTCTCCTGAGCTAGTGAAGGGGATCTGCAGCACCAGTGGCCGTGAGGTCTGCTGAACGCTTCGTGTTTAACTTGCCTCACCAGTGGTGAGTCTACCTGGCTGGGGAGCTGGAGTCGCAGGTGCCCTGTGCCTCGTTCTTCTCCCCCTGCTGCTCTCCCAGGTCTTGCTGCCTCACAAGGTCTCCTGCTGAATACCAGTGCTTTTCCTTGGCTTTCCCCATGCAGTGCAGCTTTTTCTTTGCTGTTTTGCTGCTGCTTCGTGGAAGAGGCAAGATCTGGGTATCTCTGTTTGGCATTGTTGGAATCTGGGGGCCCCAACACTGGTTCCCATGGGTAGAACCCCCTGGCTGACCTCTGCTTGTGAATCCCAGCCTGTGGGAGAGACACTGGGCCAGGGGATTGGTTTTTGGCTATGAGTCACAGAGATGCCCAGAGATACCCTGTCACCTGCAGAAAGCCTTGACCAGAATCCAGGGCTGGGGCCACATGCTGCCATTCCTCAGGAGCTTCACTCTTTTTGCTTGTCAGCTTGTGGCTGTAGATGGGGATTCCTTCCCCAGGGTCACCTGGGGCTCAGGCTGAGAAATACAAAGACAAAGGGCAAAAGGAGGATGCGTTTGGAAGGCGCAGACAATTCCAGAAAGCTCTTGTAGACTTCTACCATGACTCACTGTCTAAAAATAAGGCATCACATGCACTTTTTTTTAGCCAGATTTGGGGTTCGCTTGGGTTGGTGAGGTGAGAAAGGCTATTGGATGGTCAACCTGTCTTATCTGCCACCCACAAATGATAGAACACTCCCCCTCAGCAGCTGTTAAGAGCAAGGTTGTCCATCGATATTGGACACCCACAAAGGAGGCATGCGCCCACCACACCGATGCCAAGAACAAGGTTAACAGCAACAAGTCTGGTCTCTGGTAAATGTGTACACTCTGAGATAACTAGAAGTCTACTTGTTAACTATTTCCCCCATCATTAGCTCCATGTGCGGAAGAGAATCCAGGGGGAACTGCTTAATTTATACCTTCTTAGAGAGAGCCTCCTTGGATAGTGTCAGATCTGACTTCACCAGGGGCCTCATTAAACTGACCAGCTTTGATGAGACTGCACATCTCTGTGGATTGAGACCTCCTAATCCTCTTCTCAAGTCGCTTTGAAGTCAGCAGAAAAATGAGTGTGTCTGTGAGTTTCCCCTTCTTTGGGGAAGAATCTTCCAAGTGTCCTCGAGTGTTGAGAGAGGACAAGGCTGCTGCCTCTGTCTCACCTGCTGTCTCCCCAGTGCACGGCGTGCCCATGGCAGGCTCGCCAGTCCTGGTGCTGTGGGTACAGAAGTTGGAAAAGGCCTGTCTGGTCCTGGTTGCCAGTGCTGATGCTTCTGACAGGTGGAAGGAGGACAGTCCTAACCGGCTACATAAAGGCATGGGCCTTGCTGTCTTGGAGAGTCAAGTTCAGAGGTAGGCCTCTGAGCGACAACTGGCAGGGACATCTACAGAAAGAGGAGCACCCCTGAACCTGGCTTTGGGGGCCTCTTGACTAGTGTTCTGGCAACCGAGAATGTAGAAACACAGACCGAAGCAGCTGACTCAGGACTGTCTGGGGACACCAGAGCCTTGGAGTTTGCATAATTTCCCCCAGTATATTTGGGAAGTAGGCAGCCCAGAGGGCCTGAGAGAGCAGCTGTTGAATGTGTCACTGGTTCTTCACCTTTGGCCATATGAAAGTTCCTTTTATGGTCAGGAAGGCGCCTGTGAGTTGTGTTTACCCCAGCGGTGAAGATGTCTGGGTTTGAGTCCCACCTCCAGCTCCTGACTCTGGTTTCTGGCTAATGCAGTCTCTGGGAGGCAGCAGTGAAGCCCCATGTAACTGGGTCCCAGCCTCCCTTGGGGGAGACCTAGCCTGAGTTCCAGATTCCTAGCTTCTGTCTCAGCTGCGGCCATCACCGTGTTGTGGGCAGTGAACCAGCAGAACCTCCCTCACTGTGTCTCTGCCTCTCAGAGTTTTAAGAGAGGATCTGTGATCCCTGTCTGATAGCTGTGTATTTAGAACCAGAGGAGGAAAAATCCTAACCTTAGCAACAGCTGCTACATGGCAGTAGCAGACACATACTTGGGACACACAAGGTGACAGGCGTTAACCCAAGCGCTCAGCAAGAACTGTAAGGGGAGCACTTTTGTCAGTGTCATTTGCTGTTGTGGCACTCAAGGCACAGGTCAGGTGATTTTGCAAGGTTAGTGGAGCCAAACTTCAAGGCCAGGTGAGCACCTCCAGACTTCACACACTTAGCCATCGTGGAACAGCACTCTGCCAGAGATGCCTTATTCCTGCAGTGGTACCTGCTGTGCTTTAGTGAAATGTGAGAACTAGAGCCATGTGTTTTTGTGTAGGCCCACCCCAACCATGTCATCATGGGCCAACAGAGGGGCTGCAGCAGTCTGGAAGTGCATTCGTGTAAAGGCATCACCTTGTGAGTTAGGAATGCAGGTTGCTTATGAACGTATCCTTACTGAGTAAACGAATAAAACTATTTGGCTATGAAAACCCCAGGGAAGTGAGGCTGGAAGCTTCAACTATGTCATTTTCATTTATTAAGAGCAAAATAGGACAGGCATTTAGCAGTTAGGATGCTGGTGAACATGCCCATCAGGGCACCTGCATTCAAATCCCTGCTCTGGCTCTTGCTCCTGGTTCCAGCTTGCTGCCAGTGTAAATGACAAGTAGTTGGGTCCTTGCCACTCAACGTGGGAGACCTGCAGTGAGTTCCCAGGTCCTTACTTTAGGTTGGATCTGTCCTAGAATTGCTGATAATTTGGGGAGTGAAGCAACAGGTAGAAAAATTCCACACTCAGCCATCTAGAATGTAAGGGGGAGCGGGAGGCAGACATGGCCAGGTGTTGTGGGTTGATGTTCATGGAGTGGTGGCCACCCTAGTGTTTGCATGTTCTTCATGTGTGAGTGGAATATTTTAATAATAGAAGTGCAAACCTACTGTTGTGGCCTGGAATAGGATCGGGGATGAAGAGCTTTTTTTTTTTTTTTTTTTTTAAGATTTTTTATTATTATTATTGGAAAGCTGGATATACAGAGAGGAGGAGAGACAGAGAGGAAGATCTTTTGTCCGATGATTCACTCCCCCAAGTGACCCCCAACGGGCCAGTGCGCGCCGATCCGAAGCTGGGAACCAGGAACCTCTTCTGGGTCTCCCACGCGGGTGCAGGGTCCCAAGGCTTTGGGCCGTCTTCAACTGCTTTCCCAGGCCACAAGCAGGGAGCTGGATAGGAAGTGGAGCTGCCGGGATTAGAACCGGCGCCCATATGGGATCCCGGGGCGTTCAAGGCGAGGACTTTAGCTGCTAGGCCACGCCGCCAGGCCCTGGGATGAAGAGCTTTTTAAGAATAAGGGGATTAAGAAGCCGTTGAACTTGACTGGACAATAAGATGCTGGACTCTGTGTTTGGTATACGCTTGCAATGGGGGAATCTCAACTGAACTTGAGCTGTGGTTATGCAACAAGGTGGAGGAATCCACCATGGTGGGAGGGTTTGGGGAGGGGTGGGAAGAACCCAAGTACCTATGAAACTGTGTCACATAATACAATGTAATTAATGAATTAAAAATAATAAATAAATAAAAAAAGAAGTAAAAATAAAGTATCTCAGATTTCTGTTAAAAAAAAAAAACATTTACAATAAAAACGCTTACATTGATTTAAAAAAAAAAAGAATAAGGGGATTGTGTTGTCCCCTTGGCCTGTTTGTCCTGTGGGGTGGCATGGCAGGGAAGGGCACAGAAGGGAAGACCCTGAGATCTAGGTTGTGATTCAGGGGGCACTTAGAAAGCCAAATGGCTCCCAAGAGAAATTCTGTATCAAGTGCACGCCCAGAAGCCTAGCGCTTCCTGTCGTCACCACGGACATAGCCTCTGGGGATAGCAGAGGTTATTTTTGTTGATTTTCACTGAATGCATAAGGGGTCACCATCATGGCCACAAAGAGTAGCCTGGGACCTTCAGGCCAGAAGCAGTGGACATGGCCTTGGTGCAAATGGTTGCGAGCCAGCTTGAGGTGGTGTGGAAAACGTAGGCAGACAGGAGTTCCAAGGCTGAGAAAGAAGCAGTGGCGCATTAAGAGACTGATTTATGAGGGGGCAGGGCAGAGTTCAGCCACTGCCCCAAAAGCCTTTCTGCTTCTCTTGAGGCAAGGGACGTCATAGGTAGGGTCCTGCATCATCTGAAAGGGTGAGAGGTTAAAGGCCTGGAGCTCCTCAGGGGGCATCTCCCAGGCAGCTCGGCTTGCAGCAGTCTGCCCAGAAGCCAGGGGACGCAGCGGGCGTCATGGCTGGGCTGCCACAGGGTCCATGGAGGTTCTAGGTGGGACTTAGAGATGCAGAAGAAATGATGCTATTGTTAAGAAGAAATTTGCTTTTGTGGGAAAATGCTTTATTCCCACAGGGTAACCAGAACTGACTTCAGTGTTCTGTCCGTTGTAGCACTGTGGGGGAATCCCTGTAGAACGCTGGGGTTTTCAGAGACTGTGTACATGACTGAAGAAGATGGGCAGGAAGGCTGGTGGGACTCTTCCTTCATTTGCTGCCCAGTTCCTGATAAAGTCCCATGGGGAGCAGCTGGGAGCCTCCCCACTGCCCTCCCCCTCCAGGCCAAAACGCCTCTCCCCGTCTTCTCCTTCCCCTCTCTACTACTTGTTTCCCCATTGGGCCTCATGAGTGCTTGCCTCCCTCCCAGGACTGCCCCCTGCATCTCCCTCACTGCTGTCCTGGGACCTTGCTCAGCTTTCCCACTTTATAGCACTAGGGCCCTGCCCCCTTGAACAGCTCTCAGCTTTGCCTAACACCGCGTGCTCGTGGACGTCCATCTGCTCCACCCCTCCTGTCTGCAGCCAGTGTTGGCCTACCTCCCTCCTGGGCCTTCTTCAGCCTGCCACACTCCCCCTCTGTCCGGTTGGACCCTGGAAGCAGTAAAGCCTCTGATCCCACGTCCCAGGCCTCTCCCTCAGCAGTCTGCCATAGCCTGTGACTGTGGAGGGGGCTGCTCCTTGCCTGCCTACCTCCTTCATTTGTTTTAATCGTTTTTGAAGAAGATGCTTTGTATTTCTTATGAGTTCCCCATTCAGAGAGTTCTATATTCTCAGAGTTGCCCAACCATCACCACAGTTTTAAAACTTTTCCAGCTCCCCAAAAGGAAACTCTGTACCCATTAGCAGCCACTTCCTGTTCCTCTGCAGTCCCCTGCCAGCATGGCTAGGAGCCAGTGACCCAGCCCTATCTCTGGCTCGCTTAGCCACAGCTCTGATGGTCATGGCCCTGTTCAGCCAGAGTCTAGCCCCTTTGCTTGTGTCTCCTGCTCTCACGCCTCTTGCCAAGCACAGATTGGATTTCTAATGGTGCTCCTTCTCTACTACTCATCCTCTCCAGCTCCTTCCCAGGGAGATCCAGTACCTGCACTGCTTCCGGCTGTTTTCTGCTGCCATCACTTCCTCTGCCTGAGGCTCCCAGGGTCCCTGCAGGCCACCAGACCTCCTCACACTTATTCACAGCTCCTTGGTGCAACAGCTCAGACTTTCCCATATCCCCCCTCCCCACCACTCAGCTCTTCATGTCTCTCCTTGCTTCCCCATGGCTCCCCACACCTTCTCATATCACCTCCCACCTCCTGATGCCTACTCATGGCTCCTCATACCTCCTGGCACCTAACACCTTCTCACACCTCCCCATCTTGCTGCATGTCTTCCCAAACCTCCTCATACCACTTTACACCTCTCTATGCTTCTTCACACTATCTCCTGCCTTTCCACAGTTCCTCATGCCTCTCCATGTCTCCAAAACTAGGTCTGCCATGCGGGTGCAACGGCTCAAAGGTTTGTACCGTCTTTTGCTTTCCTAGGTGCATTAGCATGGACCTGGATCAGAAGTGGAGCAGCCAGGACTTGAACTGGGCCCCTACGGGATGCCCACATTGCAGGCAGCAGCTTACCTTTCTGCCATAATGCCAGCCGCTAAATACAACTTTAAGGAATTTAATTCACAGGTTAACTTCAAGGATGAAGGGAGTTTCTTTCTTTTTTTAGATTTATTTTTTTTTATTGGCAATGCAGATTTACAGAGAGAAGGAAAGACAGAAAGATCTTCCACCTGCTAGTTCATTCTTCAAATGGCTACAATGGCCAGTGCTCTGAAGCCAGGATCCAGGAACTTCTTCTGGGTCTCCCATGCAGGTACAGGGTGCCAAGGCTTTGGGTCATCTACTGCTGCTTTCCCAGGCCACAAGCAGGGAGCTGGATGGGAATCGGAGCAGCTGGGACACAAACCAGTGCCCACATGGAATGCTGGTGCTTGCAATGGGAGGGTTAGTCAGCTGAGCCATCGTGCTGGGGGCCCATGAAGAGAGTTTCTAAGCACAGCTTGAAAAGGTCCAGTGGAGTTCAAGATAAAGCCCGTGAAATCACAGAGTAGATAGAACTTGTACAAACTGTTGATAAGGCTTTCTTATGTGATGTTATCACTATGGCTTTTATCTTGGGAGCATCAGAGTATCTTTTTTTCCCTTTCATTTTTTAAAGTTTTATTTATTTTTATTGGAAAGATAGATTTACAGAGAGGAGAAACAGAGAGACAAAAATCTTCCATCTGTTGGTTCACTCCCCAGATAACTGCAATGATCAGAGCTGAGCCAACCAGAGCCAAGAGCTTCTTCCAGGTCTCCCGCATGGGTGCAAGGTCCCAAGGCTTTAGGTCATCCTCTACTGCTTTTCTAGGTCACAAGCAGGGAGCTGGATGGGAAGTGGAGCAGCTGGGACGTGAACCGGCAGCCATGTGGGATTCTGGCACTTGCAAGGTGAGGATTTAGCCATTGAGCCATTGTGCCAGGCCCATCAAAATATTTTTTCTTAAATATCTCCTTGTACCTCTGTCTGGGATGTACACATAATGAAGGTCTTTGCTTGCGTAGGTGCTTTGTTTTTTGGCTGGTGTGAACTTGATTTGTGGGGGCTGTCAGGGCAGGGGATGGCAAAGGAAGGCAGGAGGTTGGGTATGTCTGGAAAGTTACTTTGCTTCTTGTTTTGTTATTGTTGTTACTCTTATTAAAACTACAGTGAACATGCCATTCATGCTTAATTCCACAGGGCACTGTTGCTCAAGCTCTTTCTTGGAGCAGTTGTTAGACTGTAAGTGGGGAAATGATTATGGAAAACTGACTACCATATGTTTCACTTGAAGATTGGCAATACAGTAGCCGTTTACAAGCTCTGACAATTCTGGCAGGGGAAAGCAAGAGTTCCTTGAGGTTTCTAAATGTGTTTGATTCTGTGACAGTTATTTCTACCGACATTTATTACTGAATTCCATCCATTCAGAACACCTTGAGAAACTTTCACCTCAGAATAAATTGTCCTAAATGGAATACTTGGTGCAAAGTGTATGAGTGTCAACAAGGCTCAGATATTAGAGCAAATGCTTAAGGCCATGGCAGGGAATCCTGGCCTTCACCAGGTGGCAGGAAGAGATGTTCAGGGCTCTGCCTGACTCCATTCAGTCCCCCACAAGCTGGACATGTGTGGACAGAGCTGAGAAGCCAAGGATGGTATAGGGTACAGAAATGTCTCTGTGTTGTTTTTTCTTTTAAAGATTTATTATTATTTTTTTTAATGGGAGAGGCAGATATATATAGAGAAGAAGATACAAAGAGAAAGATCTTCCATCCACTGGTTCTCTCCCCAGCGGCCGCAGTGGCCCGAGCTGAGCTGATCTGAAGCCAAGAGCCAGGAGCTTCTTCCAGGTCTCCCACATGGGTGCAGGGCTCCCAGACTTTGGGCCATTCTTTTCTGCTTTTCCAGGCCTTAAGTAGGGAACTGGATGGGAAGTGGAGCAACTGGGTATGAACTGGCACCCATATGGGATCCTGGTGTATGCAAGGTGAGGATTTAGGCATTAGGCTATTGTACTAGGCCCAGTGTCTCTGGTTTTACTGACAGAGAACTGGTAAGTAGGTGTGTACCACTTTCATTTGGGAATGTTTTATTCTTTTTGCAGCTCTTTGGGGATATCATTGTTAAAGTCCTGGGGCTTGAAGTCACACCATTGGCCCCTTGGTGGGGGTGACCTGGCCTAATAAATAAATGCTGTCTTGTGTGACCTTCATGTGAACTGGAGCTGCAGGGTGGGCAGCACTGCACTGAGAACTTTTGTAGGTCCAGGTCTTTCACATCCAGGAGCATTGTGAGCCCACTTTACTGATGGCACTTTGCACAGAGGCGGTGCCATAAACCGCCTGCTTGTTCCCTGACCAGGGATGCTCTTCTGGGTGGTTCCGTGGCTGATGTT
This sequence comes from Ochotona princeps, assembly GCF_030435755.1. NCBI lineage: Eukaryota > Metazoa > Chordata > Mammalia > Lagomorpha > Ochotonidae > Ochotona > Ochotona princeps. Next base: position 44,416,068 of record NC_080841.1, read on the forward strand.
GGTATGTTGTGATAGCATTATGTGGTGTATTTGGTAAGAGTACAGCAAACAGGCAGACTGAGCTGGCTGCCACCGAGTAAGCCCTACAAAGTGTGGTAAGATATGAGAACAGCAGTTTTGCTTATTTCTATGACCAGGTCACACACTTTAAAAATAATGTATATATATATTTTTAAGATTTATTTTATTTTTATTACAAAGTCAGATATACAGAGAGGAGGAGAGATAGAGAGGTAATGGAGCTGCCAGGATTAGAACCCGCGACCACATGGGATCCCAGCACGTCCAAGGTGAGGACCCTAGCCACTAGGCCACACCATTGGGCCCAAAAATAATGTATATTTTAAAAACAATTTATTGGAAAGGCAGGGTTATGGAGAGATAGAGATTTTCTGTCTGCTGGTTCACTCCCCAAATGGCCACAACAGCCAGAGCTGGGCTGACCTAAAACCAGGAGCCAAGAGCTTCTTTCCAGGTCTCCCATGTGGGTGCAAGGTCCCAAGGCTTTGGGCCATCCTCGACTGCTTTCCCAGGCCACATGCCGGGAGCTGGATGGGAAGTGGAGCTGCCTGGACACAGACTGGTACCTATATGAGATGCTGGCACTTGCAGGTGGAGGATTAGCTGTTGAGGTATCACCCTGACCCCAAAGTAGTATCTTCAAACTTGGATATCTGTGAAGAAGTCTGTCAAATACTAGAAGCAAGAGGTCCAAGCTGTCTTAACACAAGAGCATTGTTTTATAAGTGTATGTCAACAAGTTCATAGGAAATGCATTATAAAAATAATTACATGGAATTAACAATCTTTTGCACCAAAGTAGTCTTATCTTTTAATTTCATTTCCCATGAACTTTTGGAGGTATGCTCATAGGCTTGTGAATCGTTACAGTGCTTTGTAAGAACACTTTAACTGCGATTGTGAATGTCCTCCTTGTTCCTAAGGGAGGTTGTTGGGCATGTTTCTCCGTATTGGTGGCAGGGGGACGGCAAAGGTGGTGGGGCCCTGCCTAGAACCCTGTAGTAATTTGCCAGATGAAGCTGGACTCAGTGCTCCTTTATGGCAAGGGCACTATGCCGTCCTTTGAGCTCTGCCTCGGAGTTTGAGATTTTCCTATGTTTGTGGGAGAATCTCTACATCCTCCCTACTTCTGAAACAGATTTAGCACAGAAACCAAAGCCATGTTTGCTATCAAGACATTCATCCTTGGAGTCGGGACGTCCTACCTGCACAGCTCTGAGTAGGTTCCAAGAAGATAGCAGTGTTTACTCTAAAGCCTGTGGGAATACCAGCATCCGCCCCACCCCGAGATAAGCATAACTGCATGGTTCTTGAGTCCTCACTAGCAGCCTATGAGTGGGGTCAGGTGGCACTGCCTAGTGACTCAGTGTCTCTGATCAGAGTTCTCTGGACACTGTACTGCCATGCCATCTGATTATTGTCATCATGTGTTTTCCTAGTCTCTCTTTTTTTTAATGTTTGCAAAACTGTTTAGGAGATTAGGCCAGGCTCTTTTGCTGTGTTTAGATGAGTACTTCTCAGTAGGTGGCCCTTGGGCTAGATGTGTCAGGATCACAGGTGCAAGGGACTTACAAAGGTGCAAGGGAGTGGTTTCTGATGTCCACCTGGTCACGCTGAATTGGAATCTCTGAAGGGGGGTGGGCAGGATGGACCTTTTTGGCAAGTTCTAAAATCTCCTTTTGGCAAGGTGATTCTTCTGCACATGTAAGCCCAATGACGCTTCCTGGGATTGGTCAGCAGAGTAACTTTTGAAAACTTCCCAGAGGGCATGATTCCTGCTACAGACATTCGGAGAATTGGCTTTGGGCCCCTCCTCATAACACTGCATCAGTAGGCACCTGGGATCCCACAGAAGGATCTCTGGGTTACCCAGACATCCTACAGTAAGTGGACCCTTCTCCTCTACCTCCTTCCCAAGTAAGCGGGTAGCTCCTAGCTTACGTGCACCCAGGGGCCCAGAGCTGCCTACCACAATTGATGCTTTTCTTTTTTTTTTTTTAAGATTTATTTATTTTATTACAAAGTCAGATATACAGAGAGGAGGAGAGACAGAGAGGAAGATCTTTCGTCCTATGATTCACTCCCCAAGTGAGCCACAACGGCTGGTGCGCGCTGATCCGAAGCCGGGAACCAGGAACCTCTTCCGGGTCTCCCACACGGGTGCAGTGTCCCAAAGCTTTGGGCCGTCCTCAACTGCTTTCCCAGGCCACAAGCAGGGAGCTGGATGGGAAGTGGAGCTGCTGGGATTAGAACCGGCGCCCATATGGGATCCCGGGGCTTTCAAGGCGAGGACTTTAGCTGCTAGGCCACGCCGCCGGGCCCAATTGATGCTTTTCATCCCTGCTCGGCACTCAATTCATTTCAACCCAGGCCACGTGTTCCAGTCCCTTAGACAAATATTTGCAGGGCCTGAGCATACCTTGAGAGGAGTACCCTATGGGGAGAGAGTTGAGGAAGGGGAACTCAGGAGACGGGGAGGATAGCAGGAAGAGGCAGGACTGGGAGTAGGGTGCATGGGGGCACTGCAGGGTGCCAGAGGGATATCATAAGTCTAGGGCTGGTGGGAGGAAAGGGCCAGAGGCCATGGCCATGGATAGGAACTCTACTGGACAAGGTTTGCTGGGAAGGAGGGCATCTGAGTATTTAAACGTTTTGTCAAAGGATGACTGACAAGCAGAAATTGTGTATGCAAGGTGTACCATGTGACATTTTGATGTACATATCCAAGTGAAATAATTCCCCAAGATAATGAACACATCCACCATCTTAAGTAGTTCTATTCACCCATTTTTATGGTGAATGCTTAAGCTTTACATGCTTAGCAAAATAAAAGTGCACAGTTTATTGTTATTAACTAGTCATTACACTGCGCCTTAGGTTTCTAAGATTTAGTCAACAGGGTGAACCAGGAGGACATTAAGCTTAGCAAAATGAACCAGACACAGACAGATGCAGCATGATTTCACTTATATTTCGAGTCTCCAAAGGCCAGACTCATGGAAGCAGAGTCGAAATGTGGTTGTGGGGTGGGGGGGATAGAGGGTGAGGGAGACAAAGAGTCAAAACTTGCTAGAACGTGAGTCTCTGGAAAGATAGCCTCTCCACGTTCTTACACTTTGTTTCCTGTTCCCAATACTCCACCCAACCCCAGGGATCCAGGGATATCAAACCCTGGAGGTCACTTACTGCTGCTCTACCTCTAGGAGGGACCCCGGCCTCCTCAAAAGCTCCCTAAGGCCCCAGCAAGCCTGAACTAACCTCAGAGCTCCTTCTCTGGCAGGAGCAAGCACACCTCTCTGTGGGATGGCAGCTTGAGTGGACACCTACTTGCTGTCTCGCCCTGTTGCCTTCTTGAAGCTTCCACCAGACCAGTGCCACACCCACTGCAAGCAGACGGTGGAGCAGGCTTCTAAAGCTTTTGAAGAACCACATCCTTCAGTATTTCTCTTATAGAAAATCATCAGGCTTAATAACGTCTGTAATCCACATACACTAGACTACTTTAAATTTGCTATAAAAGCTGAAGCCTACATGGACGTTTAGATTCAAGCAGTATTAATTTGGTGCAGGTGAAAGTTTAATAAAGAGGCTAAACTGTTTATCTCAAGTATGAATCTTTCATTATTACTGATGAATAGAGAGAAGAGAGAGAAGGCGAGGAAGAGACCAGCTTCCATCTGCAAGTTCGCTCCCCAAGTGCCCACAAAGGCCTGGAATGGCCTGCACCAGTAATGATGTTAAGAGGGCCTGAGGGGTCCAGGTTGTCTTCAGCATGGGAAAGAATTCAAGGCCACGATGAGACAAGGCTAACAGAGGAATACAGGTTATTAACAAGGTCTAAGTGCATGCTCAAGAGGGTCTGTGGGCATGTTCAAAGGTGAACAGCACCCCATGAGGTACAGATTCGTTTTTCCGGAATGTGGAGGCATAGCTCGTGCATTAGGCAGGATTTTCCAGGAAGGGATGGAGTATCCTGAGAATTTGGAAACTGCCTATTTTTTTTAAGGTTTATTTTACTTGTATTGGAAAGTCATACATGTAAAGAGGAGGAGAGACAGAGAAGATCTTTCACTCGCTGATTTACTCCCCAAGTGGCCACAACGGCCAGAGCTGAGCCAATCTGAAGCCAGGAGCCTCTTTCCGGTCTCCCATGTGGATTCAGGGTCCTAAGTCTTTGGGCCGCTCTCTACTGCTTTCCCAGACCATAAGCAGGGAGCTGGATAGGAAGTGGAGCTGCCGGAATATGAACCAGTGCCCATATGGGATCCTGGGAGTGCAAGGTGAGGACTTCAGGTGCTAGGCTATTGCGCCAGGCCCAACTATCCATTTTTTTAACCTTAGGAAATCTTGGAAGTATCATGATGCCAGGTGAATGATGGCAAAATTACCATGGTATGCCATGGTATGCCATGGTAATTTTATTATAATTATATGATAATAGATCATTGCAGCCATGTTGGATATTTTTAGCTGGCACCAGTTCTGGCAGCAGCTGTGCTACAGTTGTGGTTTTGAGGTTGTTGGCCAGAGCGGGGGTGGAGGAGGAGGAGGCAGACTTTCAGAAGCGACCCTGAGCAAGAGGATGTGGTGATGTTTGTGGGTGTGTGTGTATGTGTGTGTTTTAAATCCATGACTGCTTCCTCACCCATATCTTTGGGATGTTGAACCCAATCCAGCTTTCTTATGTGAATGGTAGAGACCCAAGCACCAGAGCCGTCCTCTGCTGCCTTCAGGGGACTGAAGAAAGTTGGAACTGGGAGGTGGAGCCAGGAATTGAACCCAGGCACTGCAGTATGGGAGGAGCACTTCTCAACTGGTGTCTTAACTGCTAGATGAAATGTTGACCAATCTCCCTCCCAACCCCAACAAGAATCTTAAAATAAGAGAAGTACTTGGCAGTGGTAGATCAGTCATACCTTTCATTTTTCTTTTTATAACCATTTAAAAATACCTTTGGCAATGTGTTACTTCAAGAACAGCATGTGAAAAGCTGCCCGAGGGCCTGGTTGTAGAAAAGGGGAAGGGGAAGTTCCAAGGGAGGCTGTCAGGGGTCGCTGTCAGCATACTGTGCCCCCAACTGTCCTGTGCTTTGTTGTTGCAGGTGATTTTCAAAGCCAAGTCAAAATACTCTCCAGAGTTACTCAAGTACCGGTAAGTACACGGGGTGTTGCTCTCCATGCTAGGAGACATACATCCCCGCACATTATGCTTGTTTTTCCATCTGGAGTCTGCACACCTTGCTCCTGCATAAGTCCCCAGAACAGTCTTGCCTGCCACCTGTCTGCCCGCCAGCACTGTTTCATTGCCTGGGAGTCTGCTTACTGAACAGGGTTCCTGCAGTACATTTGCCTTGTTTGGAAACAAGAGCCGGTGCTGGTCCTACCCAGGGAAGAAGGAGGGAGATGCATGCTGTGTCTACACCTTTCTCAGGCACTTGAGAGTGAATGGCCTCAGCGGAAGAAAAACGTTTTTCCCTGAAGATACCTGGTATGAGGCCTAGTTCTTGCAGGTGCAGGGGGTCGAGGGGGATTCCCTCTCCCTAGTCTCTAGCTGCTGATTATCAGTGGGCTCCTGGTTTTCTGGAGCCCCACTGACCAGTATCCAGTTGCTATCACAGTTGCTGGCTGGGCTCTCCTTTATATTCAGCAGGTATAGTTTTGTTCATTCAGTCTTCTGTCAGGCCCCACAAGGAGAAAATGTACTGGAGAAGGAGTTCTGTTTGCAGAGGTGTCCTAAGCAACACAGACAGTGTAGTTTGGGCAAGGCAGTATACTCAGTGCACCAATAGCATGGACCGTCTGTGGCTCGGGAGTCATGGAAATCTGTGCAAGGG